>NC_064289.1:55843075-55945928 GCF_019186545.1 Solanum stenotomum | reverse complement strand
GAGGATCACTATGGCGTTTTCCATGCAAAGACACTTTCTTTTCTCGAGTAGTAAACATAATTCCACTACCTTTCTCAACTTCCGGAAAAGGTCTTGTTAACTCATCCCATGTTGTGGTTTCCCCACAAGTCATCTAAGACAATAAGATACCACTTTCCATAAAGTTGTTTCCTTAGCTTATCAGCAACATCAATATTCTCACTCAATTTCGAATTCGAGCTAGTAAGTTGATTAAAAATTTTATTCAACAACTCCTTCTCAACTTATTCTTGGCAGACTGTGCACCATGTGTGAATGTCGAAATGACTAGAAACTGAATTATCATTGTATACTTTGTATGCAAAGGAGTTTTACCTGAACTTGGCATACCAGTTCAAAATAACTTCTAGATCTGCCAGTCCACTTGTGAGCTTCCTAATTATCCAATTTAAAACCTACAATTATTTTATGAGATGTCAATGACATGCTCTCAACTGTCTTCTTGGGAGAGTTTACAACAATGAGGTTCATGTTCTTGGGAATCTTCTTGAGTAAATGGGAGACATCTTCTTTGATAAGTTTGATCTCTTTTTTTTGATAATGGAAAGTGAGAAAAAAAGATGCAAGAGACCATTATCTTGAACAATAATTTAATCAATGACATATTTTGTCTCATATGCCACATCTAAAACACGTGCCTAGAGATCTTTATACAATTCTTGTTTAATGTTGACGAAGAAAGATCTTATAAATTCTAGGTCTTCTTTCACCAACCCAATCTCTTCCTTTATCAAAGTAGTTACCCTTATGCTCACACATTATAAGTTTAGGAAATATCATTTCCAATGCTATTTGTTATCTTCATGTATTGTCATTTTCTATGTATTTGAGAATAAATAACAACTTCCTGCAATATATTGAGGGGTAGCATTTATCAGATAGGCATTCCACTATATGATGTCAATTTTGTTTATGTGTGGGTTTGCAGAACAGGTTCATCACGGTAACGACAGTTGTGTCCTTCTGAGCGTGTTGTCAAAGAGAAGTCTTTCAGAAAAGAACAATAATCCTAACTTATTCATTGTTGTGCTGATTCTGACAAGTACCGGGGATAAATAAACAGCTTCGGTGTATACTGAAATAACGTAGCTGAACGATTAATGTCGAGTAAATTCTCTGTTGTCCAATGCTGCAAAGCTCTAGACAATGCAATCCCTTTGGATGTCTAATTGTTCAGGAAGTTTGAAGCATGTAAGTTGCCAGGGCTTAATATTGAAGTTATAGACGGGAGGGGTCATCCGGATACGAGACCAGAAAGTTGCCCCGAGTATCCTATTTTTTACCAGTTTAACTTTCTCTAGTGACTTGTTCTTCTGGTGAAATGGTGTTGTCATGTACTTGATACCGATCGCGCATCACACAGATACTAATACTAGTCATAAGAAAAGCAAAAGCATGAACCAATGTGTAGTTAGGTAAAAGTATTATATATATATATATTGACACCACTTGACTTCTACACAATTTTACTGCTACATATTTTGATCTCTTAATAAAAATTATGGCTTCGTCACTGGTCAGAACCTGTTGGATCTTGTGGAAGTTGCACCTATATGGGCAACTAGCCAAACAAAAAGGCTCTTGGAGCAATATCAAATCTCCTAAATGTCTTGCATATAATAGTATAATATTGATAGTTGTGTCTGACGTAAAATAGATAATGTGTTATCTAGTAAAATATTATGGGGTTGGAATGAGTTGAGGAGTGGGAATTAATCTCTAAATGACCGCTAAATAGCTCAACATTCAATCAAGTACATTATTTATTAGGGGTGTCAAAAATGAGTCCAACCATAGATAATCCACCCAGAATTTTTAGGGTTGGGCTCGAGATAATTGGAATTTGGTTCAATCTTAACTCATTTAAGCCTTAATCCATTTTAATAGAATCTTCAATTGAGCCAATTTAATCTCCAATTTCAATCCGTTTTAAGACTTTTTATTTGCATTGATGTAACGTATGTTCCGATATTGAAGATATGAATTACTATCTATTTTATAACTTTTAAGATTTATCTATCCATTTGTAACTTTTTTAAAAAAAAAAATTGAGTTGAAATTTAAATTGTGGTCATAAAACTTAAATAACAATATATTAAAATTATTGAGATTAAGCGGGTCAAATTAGACGGGTCAAGACCCAACCTGCGTTTAAGCCCATTTGAGCCCAAAGTAAACTTGAGCGAATCTGGACCTAACTCAATTTATATTTCAACCCATTTTATTATGGAAAAACTAGGGAAAAGGGTCAAAAATACCCATCAACTTTATTTTATTGGTTGATTTTGCCCTTACCCCTACCGTTACTAATTTCTCCATATATACCCCTCATTTGACGGAAAGCCCCAAATTACCTGATTTTTTTTTATAAAAAAAACCCATTCCCTTTTTTAACCCAATGCCCCGACCCTTTTGTCTGGTTTTTGGTGGAATTTCACATTTTCACCTGCTTTAAGCCTAAGGACATGCTACCTCCTCTTCATCGATCATCATTGCTCTTTCTTCTTCTACTTCATTTTCATTAATTCGTCGTTGTTTTCTCCCTTTGCGGAACATTCTCACCAATAGGGTTTTCTCTAGTTGCTGAAGGAGCGGTCCATTCTTGTACGACGTCGTCAGTGAGAGTTGTGAATTCGTTATGGAAGTGTTTCCGGCGAGTGAAAGTGGAACTGGTGAGAACTGCATATGATAGTGAAATGGACAGATGAAAGGGGGGGTTCTCTCACAAAATCGCACTCTTTTCTCTTCGTTCGACAAATCTCACACACACACACTCTCTCTCTCACACCGACACTCCTTACAATTCATTATTTTATCAAATCATCGTTTGTGAACGAACGATTGAGTCGAATTGGTACTTAAATTTCATTATTTCAACTAAAAAGTTAGATCATAATCTTTGATAATTCTAAAGTAAAGTGAGGCAAATATGGATGTTGATTCATGGAGTGTTCGTCTATCTTCTGTTTCCAGGCGCAATCAATCTGCTTTTCAGTCTCGATCGGATAAGTTTTTCCCTTTGTGAGTTGGAAGTGTTGGGATTTTTTTAATTAAAAATTGGATTTTTATGTGATTTATGCTATTAATTTTGGTGTAAGAATGAAATGGGAGAATCTTGAGGCGGAAATGTTGATGGGTTTTGAGGAACTAGATACAAGAGAGAAGTTCCCTTACTGCTTTTTGTAGACTTTGATGGGTTTCCATAGGGCTACTGACTTGGATGGGGTAGAGTAGTCGAAGAGGTGGTGGTTTCAACGACGGTGGTGGAGGAGATCTCGGAGAGGGTGGTGGTTTTGGTGGTGGTTTAAGTGGAGGTAGTGGTTGAAAACAAAGTTGAATTGGGTAAAATAAATGGGTTATATGATTAATTGGGTTGGATCGGATTAAAATTGGATAATTTAAATAAAATTGGGTTATTTGGGTTAATTTGGGGCTTTCCATCCAAATGAGGGGTATATATGGTGAAATTAGTAACGGTAGGGGTAAAACTAACTTCATTTTAACGGTAAGGGTAAAGTCAAGCAATAAAACAAAGTTGAGGGGTATTTTTGACCCTTTTCCCGAAAAACTACCTAACTATACATACATCATTACCATATATACTAATTTTACCTCTACTTTCAAATAATTCCATATATTACCACTTTTAATATTTTATACCATATATTTTAAAGATACAATCAAAAAACCTACATCCCTTAAAATTAGGATTGATTAATTATCTTTATATTTAAATTCCACATTTAATGTTTAATAACAACCAATCTCCAACCCTATCAATATCTCCCCCACACCTGCTAATTAACGTTTAGTTAAGATTTTTACTCCTAAAATTGTTTCTACTGCAATCAACCAGAAGTTATGTACAAGTTATTCATCAATTTCTTGTTTCTTACCCTCTTTAAATTAAATGTATCCATGCATATTCATATAATTAATCTGTAACTTTTCGTTTTCAAATTATTACTATCTGAAGATCGCATCAACGACAGATGCGATTAAGAGGTCGAAAGGCCCAATTGGAGGAGTGTTAATGTTGAATTTTCGGTAGATCTGACGAAGGTCAGTTGGATCTAAGTGCAGCGAGCAATGAGCAACATCGACAAATTAAAAAGTGAAGCAAACAACGCCACAATGAGATGCCCTGACCAGCCATGAACGTAATCGAAAAGTTTCAATAAGTGGAGATTTACGTATCTTTTTGACATATTATTGATGTATCTGACACATAATTGAGATACGATTATATGTATTTAGTTTTTATCAGTATATCTTATTAAGTATGCATGTATCTAATCTTTCTTGGGTATTAATTTTGAATATTCTTTTAGGATTAATGACATGACAAATACTCTACAGTTGTGATTTTTTCCTAAATTCATGTGTTTCAGTTACATTCCATATTTAGATACACATGATTAGATGTATATGCTTACCAATATGTATTCGAGATACATGTTTTTTGATATAACGTATTAAATTGATACTTGATACATCAAATTAATACTAGATACATATAAATAGATACGTGAATTTAATGTTAGATCATGTAAATAGATACATGAAATTAATACTAGATATACGTACAATCATGTATCTAAGTGTTTATTTTTATTGGATACATCATATATTGATAATAGATACATCAAATTAATAAATTTATTATTTTAAGAGTAATAAGTTGAAATTAATCAAATTTCATAACCAAATTAGATACACATGATTAGATGTATATGCTTACCAATATATATTCGAGATACATGTTTTTTGATATAACGTATTAAATTGATACTTGATACATCAAATTAATACTAGATACATATAAATAGATACGTGAATTTAATGTTAGATCATGTAAATAGATACATGAAATTAATACTAGATATATGTACAATCATGTATCTAAGTGATTATTTTTATTGGATACATCATATATTGATAATAGATACATCAAATTAATAAATTTATTATTTTAAGAGTAATAAGTTGAAATTAATCAAATTTCATAACCAAGATATACATGTTTTTATCTTTTATTAATAATATTAATGAATTTATTATTTCAAAGAGTAATAAAATAAAATTAATTAAACATAGATACACTCCTTGATTTCCACCTTATATTAAGAGATTTGATTAATATTTCTAGAATTAATTATCCATGAATTAATTAAACATGTATCTCGATTTTTAGAACCGTGGGATACATGTATTTGGTGAGTAATGATACATGTATCCAAAGGAAGAAATATGGTATAAGAAGTAATTTTCGAAACTATTGTGAATTCTAGTAATTAGAATCTAAAGTAGAGGGATTTATGTAGTTTGCCCTTTTAATATCCCAAATTTCAACCCAACCCGCCCATTTAACACCCTTATTATTTAGGAAAATTTTCACAAATAGCCACAATAATAAACTTAATTATGCTTCAGCTATAATTTGCATACTTACGAATTGTAACTACAGTTTAAGCTGTCTCGTTTGTATATTCGTGGGTTTGTATAATTCGCGAGTTTATATAATTCGTGGGTACATTTGTATGATTGAGTTATTTTTGTATAAATTCGAAATAACGAATTTATATAAACACAAACATCTAAACTTTTAACAATGATACAAATTTTACTATACAAATTCCAAATGTTCGAATTATACAAACCTGAAACCTCACCCCACATAATTATCACTGAATGTTGGTCGCGAGTGATAATTAACTAAATATTAATTATAATTACTAATTCCAATAGTAATTATTGAAGGGTAAAATTGAAAGAATACTCTAAAATTAGTATTGAAGATTGAACAATTAAGTTAATTTGAAAAATGAAAAATGTTTCAACAACTCAATCAATTTGAAATAAGTATACATCACCCTACAATATAATACTAGTATACATACCCACGCGATGCGTGGTTTATATTAATAAAAAAAATTATAATTATAATTATTATATTAAAAAAGGATATTGTTGTTTTTCTGGAATTTAAAAGCAAACCTAAAAACCATCACATTAACTTTATTTTAATTTAATTAATAATCAAAATTTTAGGTTTTTAATTTTATCTTTTTAATACTTTAGTTATATGATCTTATAGTCTAATTCACATCATGATTTTGCTTATTATAATGTAATTTTTTCTCATAATAAATTTAAATTATTTTTTTTATTTTTTCTATTCAAATAAACAGCTGAGAATGTAAGGAGAGAGAGTTTCATTATTTTTCTTTGTATAAATAAATAATATAACATATTTAGATTTCTAAGCCAATTAAAAATATCAACTAATTTATTTAATGTCTGAAATATTTTAATTTGTCTAAGAAGTGATATAATAGTGTAGTATAATATTAAAATAAAGATATGAAAATTTGTTTAAATAAGAAAAAGTGAATTTTTTTATTTGAGGAACTATACCTTCAAACAAAGCAAAGAGTGCAAATATTGTTCTTGCATACTTTTTTTAATATTAATATATTAGAGAATCGAATTTAAAAATATAAGGTTACGGGCTTTTAACCACATTAAGATAATTCCAAAATTTTCATTACTTCTAATCATCTTATTTACAATTCATTCAACAAACAATTCCAAACACAGTAAAATTTAAAATATTTTAATTAAAATTGTAATTTAATGACTACATATATCATATCGATATGAACGCAAGTAACTTTGATATATATATATAAAATCATTTAAAATATGAATATCGACCTATATATTCAAAGTTTATCATGATAATTTTCCACATTCACAAGTTAAAATAGATAAATTTTTGGTGTTCCTTCATTCTTCGAAAAAGAAGATTAAGTAAAATATTAATATCATTAAAGAATATTATTTCAGTGACTTGATAGTTTCAATTTTTTTCGAAACATTATCCTAAACTTAACAAATGACATGAAATTGGTAAGAATTCTTCTTCATCCATCACTATTTTTTTTTCTTCAATTTATTAGTTCTATGTAATAATAACATTAAGCCTGTAACATATAAATTTACAAAGTGATATATAGTGAGTACAATAATACAAAGCAGATTTTTAAAAATAAAAAATAAAAGTGAAAAATATATAATTTTATTGGTTTATTGGTATTCATTCTTTTTTGACTTGATAAATTATCTTGGTCATATAAGATTCTTTATTTTGAAATTTTCACTTGGAGTTTTAATGAATTTATTTTGTGAAAATATCGATGCACTTGATACCTCTTTTTAAATGAATAAATTTTTCTCTATCTCTCATCCATTTTACTGAACAAAATATTATACTAAATAAATAAAAAATTGATTAAAAAAATCAATTATAAATAAGTTGTAGATACATTATCACTTTTGTTTTTCAAAACTTGAAGGAAGTGTAGTTTGTTTATCCATGCTCTTTCAACTCTGTAATTATTATGTTAGAATATGATTTGAAATAGTTTTGTTCTCATATTTTTGGTAAAGTATATTTATCTTGGCTATCATAAGTAGAACCAATTTTTACCTTTTTTGAAAAAAAAATGTACATCTCTTGAAGTGGTTTTCGTCTCATTATTTTTTTTGTCAAGTATACTTATCTTGACTATCATAAGTGCCAATTTTTTACCCTTTTTAAAAAATGTACTTCTTCTTCTGCATCAATTAAAAAAAAAAGGAAAAGGATCAAAATTGATAGACCACTTATACCCTCCATTACATTTTAGGATAAAAAATACCCTCGCAGTTATCCCAGGAGACCACAAATACCCTCAAGAGTTAACACCCCAATTTTTTAGTGACGTGGCAAGCCACATGGGACTAATCCCTCCACCTAAGCATTGCCAACTAAGATTCACTACAAAAGAACTTGACTTTTAGTGGCGACAAAGTCGCCACAAAATCCCAAAATATTGCCACTAAAGGTTATGAGTGATTTTTAGTGGCGACTAAGGCTCCAACAACCATTCGCTAGTAAAACCTATTTTTTCAACAAAAAAATATGATAATTAATTTTCGATTGCGACCTAATTTTCTAAAATAAATAACTTGCAATATCCATATTAAAAACATCCAATATTATTACGAAAAATAATCAAAATTACTTCTCGATTCAAATCTCCTACTATATATATATAATGCATCATTGTACATTTTATACATTTACATATGACATAAAAATAAAACATATAGTGTCTTCAAACTCCTACTTAATCGATATCATATTTGGTTTTTTAAAAACAATGAAGAAAAAAACACAAAATTAGAATTTAATGTTAAAAACTTTTAGTGACGATTTTCTGGGCTTTTGTGGCGACTGTTGTTGCCGCTAAAGGTCTAGTTCTTTTATAGTGAATCCTAGTTGGCAACGCTTAGGTGGAAGGATTAGTCCCACGTGGCTTGCCACGTCAACAAAAATTTGGGGTGTTAACTCTTGAGGGTATTTGTGGTCTCTTAGGATAACAACAGGGGCATTTTTGATCCCAAAATGTAACGAAGGGTATAAATGATCTATTTCAAATAGTTCGGGGGCAATTTTGACCCTTTTCCGAAAAAAAATTCAATAGAATTGTATTGCTAGCACATCTCCTCTACACATAAGATTAATTAATGTTCTCAAATCTTTCAATTAAGTGTAAAAATTGCCAAGACAATATAAAAATAAAAATACTTGTACTCTAATAGACGTATTTGTTATTTGGACAATTTAAAAGCATGATAATTTCATGAATCTAAAATATAGTATAGGATAAAAAATTGTCACACATAAGACATACAAATCTCATTAAGAGTGTTAATATAATTAGGCAGAATGGTCTGGGAGACCCTCGTACTTGTCTCACTTTGTCACCTAAGCCCTTCTAATCTAGACTTTGCCAACCAAACCCTCGAACCCACTGAAATCCAACATTTTAAACCCTTTTTTTGACCTGTCATCCCATGTGGCAAAAGTAGTTCAAGTGCGTGAATTACACCCACTTTAGGAGCATGAGATGCTTTTAAAAAGTCAATAACGGTCATTTTTGGCCATCTTCCCCAAATTCCCCTAATTTCTTCTTCAAATATCCAAAATGTCTTCTCTTTCTCACTCGTTTATCTCTCTCCAAATTTCTTCTTCTTCTCCATAATTGATCAGGCCTTTTTTGTCTATATTTTATTTTTCTCGCCTTTTTCTTACTCGTTACTTTTTTTGTTCTTTACAATGACTGTTTGTTTTTGCTATTGTGGGCTTCATGCTGAACTTAAGATGTCAAGAACATCAACAAATCCAAGAAGAATGTTTTGGGGCTGTCAAAAATACACAAATGGTAATGGATGTGGATTTTTTCGATGGGCTGATATGGCTGATCCTACCTACCAAGAACAACACTACATGAAGAATCAATCAACAAATGTTGATCATGGAAGGCATAGGCATGGAAGGCAGGGAAGGCATGGAAAGCATAGAAGGCATGGAAGACAGGGGAGATCGAGCATTAATATTGATATCAGTGTTGTTGTGATTGTTGTCATTTGGTTTCTATCTTTTGTATTTAAGATGTATTGATGATTTGTTCATTTGAGTACTATGATAATGTATGAAAATATCCAGATTAAGACTTATAATTATCATAGCAAATTCATAAGCAAAAATAACTTGTTTGTCATAGCAAGCTAACACAACAGTTGAAAATTAAGTTAATAGTGAAAAGTATCATAGACAATGTCATTGAGAATTTAGCTAGGCAAAACATGAGTCTTTACTATGAAATTTATGTATCTTGAGTGCTTGGTGTGGACTGAGTGGTTCGCTTGTAACTTTGTTCTTGTAGCTGCCTTTGAGTAACTGCAGCTCCACCCTTCCACCTTAGTCCATTGGGTTTGTAACCAAGATCGATATTGGTAGGCACTGAACTCTTCAATGGTGCACAATGTAACACTTCATCAGTAGTTGCAGACTGTTAAAAGGCAATAATGATATTAGTTAGAGAGATTCTATAGAATCAAATTAAAGGTCCCTAGATGATAATACTTACCCTCTCAATCACACTACCATTTGCTCTAAATAGCACACCAAAACCAGCTGTTTTTGGCTTCTCTGTTCTTGGCCTCTTATATCCGGGATTTGCACCACCTCTTTTAACTTTGCTACTCTTATTTGAGCCACTAGCACTAGTAGTTGACTGTTGAGTACTAAATTGACTTGTTGGTTGAGCAACACTTGCAAAATTTAAAGAAATATTTGCAGCACGTCCACCAGTAGTTGTTGCAGCAGTAGCTGCACCTCCAGAAGCTGCTGAAGTAGTGGCTGGTCTTTTAGTAGTTGCACCACCACTTCCACCAGTAGTTACACCTATAGAAGCTGCTGAAGTAGTTGCACCACCATTTCCACCAGTAGTTGCACCTCCAGAAACTGCTGAAGTAGTTGCACCACCAGTTTCACCAGTGGCACCACCAGTAGCCCCACCAGTTACGCCTGTAGAAGCAGCTGAAGTAGTTGCACCACCACTTCCACCTGTAGCAGTTCCTGCAGTTCCAGTAGTATAGCCATTTTTCTACATACAAAATTTTTCCAAACTGAATTAAGAAGTATTGATAAAAATAAATTTCATTAACAAAGTTGAAGAAGTTAAAGCAAAACTTACAACAATTGGACATCTTTTCTTGTTATGTCCAAAATTCCTGCACAAAGAGCATTCCATTTTTCTCCCCTTCCTTGTAGCATTTCCAAACTTCTTCTTACTAGGCTCATCACTATCTTTAGACCTTTTTTTCCTTGGTCTTCCTGGCATAGGAGTGATTTCAGGTGGCTCAATGGATGACCTTGTGCTCTTGGGCCACATCTTCATGTTTGTCATAGGTTGAATGAACCTACTGTAGGCCTTCAAATATGTTTCCTTCTTGTACCAGTGATCAACAAATGACTCAATATCTAGATCCTTGTAATGCATTGCAGTAATTGCATGTGAACAAGGAATCCCCTTCAGTTGCCATGACCTACAACTGCACACTTTCTTTTTGAGATTAACAACATGTTTATATGGTGGATGCTGAATCTCATAGCCATTATCTCCATTAAATTTAACTTCACATATGGCTGCATGTTCAGCATTGTCAGTAAGAATTTGCATAGCCATAGGTGACACATCAGTTATCCATTTTTCAGAAAACTACCTCATTTGAGTCATTCTTTCCATGACTTTGACTCTAATTTTCTCTAACATTGTGATGATTGATTTGAATCTAGCTGCCAAGATCCAACTATTAAATGTCTCACACATATTATTCTCAACTATGTCACACTTGCTGTGGTCCTTGAATAATGCCCTACACCATGTTTTTTTGTTGTACTTTAACAAAGCTTCCACAATACCTTCTCCCAACAGACTCATTTCATCAAGTTTTGATTGTAAATGAACTTCAAATGGAGCCCTGGCAACCTGCCAAAACTTCTTCCTCCTTTCTTCACCACTCCATACCTTCTTCCAGTTGGCCCATATATGTCTAGCACACCATCTAATCTCAGCATTTGGTAATAAATCAACAAGTGCTAGGTTAAGACCCTATCAAAGAAAAAAGGCATGCCAAGGAAAAACAATAGGAGCATAAGTGTAACATAGAAATTGCTATAGCAAAGTAAAACAAATACTACAAAGTGTTCTCATACCTTCTGCATATCAGACATAACTGTCAGTCCTTCACCTTCAGTTTGTGTCAGTTCCAAATTATGTTTGATGCACTTGATAAACTAAGACCATGTGTCCTTGGGTTCTTTATTAACTACTGCCCATGCTACAGGGTACATCTGATTATTTCCATCCTTGGAAATACAAGACAACAGTTCACCTCTACATACACCTTTCAGAAATGCACCATCAAAACCAATTATCCTTCTACACCCCTCCATCCAACCACTTTTTAATGCTCCAAGACAAATATAAATCCCTTGGAATACCTCTTTTCCAGGAATTGTATTCTTGGATGTCCTAACAACCACAGTAGTTCTTGGATTTGTAGACTTCAACTCCTCAGCATAGTCATACAATCTAGCAAATTCCTCTATGAAATCACCCATATGCTCATTCATGACTTTCATTTTTGCTCTTCTACAACTTGTTTTACTAACATATAATCCATAATCCTTTTGTACCAAGCCTTGAATCTGATGGAGTCTGATGCTAGGCTCACTCATGATTCTGTCTTTGTAAGTCTTACAAATCCAGTTTGGAGTACGCAACTTGTTTCTTGTTCGTTTGAAACACTTATGGACAGGAAAACATGTCTTCACAATAAAATTTCCAGTATTACCCTCAATACTTCCAAGAATATGCCAAGGACAACCCTTCTTATTACACTTTGCCCTGATTCTCTCCTTTTCATTAGGTTTAAGTTTAATGTTCACACCCTTCTGAATAGAGTAAGTCTGTAGTGCTTCTCTAAACTGAACATTATTCACAAAAACCATATACAACTGAAATACAATTTTTTTGGCAGTTGGGTCAAAATAGACCTTTGTACTTGAATTTCTAGCTGGTGGATCTACAACCTCATCAGAATCAACAGGATCCCCTTCATCCTCACTAATATCACTGCCAGGATCTGAGCTATCAAAATACAGGTCATCCCCACCCAATTTTCCTTCATATCTTCCCCTCTTATTCTTATAAATATCTTCAAAACCAGCATCTATACCTACAGGACCAGAAGGTATCTCATCTACATTTATTCTAGCAGCCTTCTCTTTATTAACTTGTTCTTGAATGTTAGACTTCCTAGCTTCAACAAACTCAGAATCCAAGTCACTTAAGTCATCAATGTTCTCATCAACATCATAAAGTGACTCAGAATCAGATTGTTTAGCATCTACATCTACATCAGATTCATCAGATGTATGAAGGTGGTAGGAAGAAAAGTCATTACCTTGACCTTGACATTCATCTTCATCTAAGTCCTCTAAAGAAACCTCAGGAGCAGCAGCCTCCTTATTCTTACCCTTGTCTACACTAGGTTGCTGATCTTCTTTTATATTTGCATCATTTTTATCAGATGGTTGAGGGGAAGACACATCAGCCCTAACATTTATAACAGTAGGTGGTGGGGGCTTACCTTTTTTGGGAGTAAGCAATTGGGCAATTTGCACCTCAGTAGGATCCTCAACAATTAAAGGAGTACTAATTTGATGTACCACATACACATCAACAAAGTCCCCACCCTTTAAGTTGTTAATAAATCTTAACACATCAGCATCACTTTTCAACATATAAAAACCACCTCTTTTGTTAACTTTGCACCCAAAGGTTTCAACTTGTTCAACTCCCAATTCTCTAGCTAATTTATGAAAAAACATAATATGAAGCTCATCCATATCGATTCTTATTTTTTCAAGATCAGAAATTCCATTAGCATACCTGAGTTCAGGATCTGATAAAAAACAGCCCCCATAATGCATTTGAAGTGTAATAATTGTTGAACCCATATTCTTACCATGCCTGCAAAGTCACAAGAATACAATTAGATGATTGACAAAAAGCCCTAAATGACCAAAAAGCCCTAATTCACAAAAAGCCTTAATCGAAAAAAAAAAACTTAATTTTAAACTAATTCTTTATGGAACACAACAAAAACCTCTATAATAATCTGATATAATCCAATTGGAGCACTAACAAGAAAGAAATCCAACGCAATTGATAAAAAAAATAAAAAATTCAAATACGAAAAAACCCTAAATTCAACAGATATTCACGACAAATGCCATTGAATGCATAATACTTCTACAAATTGTTATTAGGCATGTAAAAAATCAAAATCCTCCCTAAAATCACACCACGACCTCTGCAACAACTAAGCCCTAACAAGAACTCAAAACAACAAAATTCAAAATGAAAAACCAAAAACACAACTGCAAAACAAAGAGAATGAAAATTAGTCAAGAAACTTACAACTATGGAGTGAAACGCGAACTCAAACACTTAACAAAATCGAAAAAAATCGCAGTGAGCAACAATGTAAATCGGGATTAAGAGAGTAGAAGGGTCTAGTTGAAAAGGAGAAAGGAAATAAATGTTTGAAAGAAAAGGATTAGCCTATTTTTAACATGTCATATCCTATGTGGCATTTTTACATGACGTGGAAAGCTACGTGTGGCGTTTGTAGTTCACGCACCACTGAGTGGTCAAAAAAAGGGTTTAAAATGTTGGATTTCAGTGGATTCGAGGGTTTAGTTGGCAAAGTCTAGATTAGAAGGGCTTAGGTGACAAAATGAGACAAGTATGAGGGTCTCCCAGACCATTCTGCCATATAATTAAAGTAAAAGTCAAAATCAAACAAAAGACCAATAATAAAAAAACTGAAGATGATGTGATGGCTTGTCTCAAGTGTTCCAAAGCCACATTCAAAGGAGGAAAAGAAATAAAGCATAAACAAAAACAAAAGAATTTATGAATATATATAGAAAAAAAATTATTTTACAGTTTTCAAATAACCTTCCCCTAATTGTTTGGTTTTATGTAAAATACTTTTTGAAATTCTTTTTTGTTTTGCTTTATCTATATCCCACGGGAAAGGGGAATATGAGTGAGGGTTTGGGGTAGTTAGTTTAGACATAAAAAGTTTTTTTTTTTTAAAAAAAAACTGAATATTAAAACTATACAAATTTTAAATTGGTAGATTTTTTTATTTCAATTATTAATTTCTAATAAGAAATATTAATAAGAAGTTTTTTAAAAATTTATTTAATAATAAATGTTGTTTTAGTAATACCAAACTACTATATTATGAATTAACAAAAACGTATAGCCTAAAAGATTTCATACTTTATCTTCAATCTTTTTATATTTAAAAAAAAAAAAAAAAAACTAAGTTTAAAATAAACTAACCTATAAACTTACCCTATTACCCCACCTACTAACAAATACACGAGTTGAATAAATATTTTGATTAGAATAAAAATAAGAGTCCAAAAAAATTTAATCATTAATCACATGTACAATCAGTTATATTAATAGAGAAGAGTTAGTTTAACAATGGTAATTTATTAGAATAAAAATAAGAGTCCAAAAAAATTTAATCATTAATCACATGTACAATCAGTTATATTAATAGAGAAGAGTTAGTTTAACAATGGTAATTTTTTAAACGGAAAATGGTCAAATATACCGCTGTACTATTGCAAATAGTTTATATATACCCCTCGTTATATTTTTGGTCCAAATATACCCTTATCGTTATACTTTGGGCCAAATATACCCCTCATCCGTTAAATATTTGAATCTCAATCTTAAAATAGACAAGTGGAGGGTTGGGATTAATTTGAAGTACTCATATCCTTTTGTCCAAACCAACACCCAAAATAACCCACTTAAACACTTTTTTGCCCAAACCCATTTATAAGCAAACAAAAGCACAACCAACTGTTTGTCAAAAACATTACTAATGGATTAGCTTCACGCA
Organism: Solanum stenotomum; assembly: GCF_019186545.1. Taxonomy (NCBI): domain Eukaryota; kingdom Viridiplantae; phylum Streptophyta; class Magnoliopsida; order Solanales; family Solanaceae; genus Solanum; species Solanum stenotomum. Next base: position 55,930,496 of record NC_064289.1, on the reverse strand, counting down.
GTACATGAATTTTGTTTTTATAATTATTGTTTTCATTTGTTTTGCCAATCAAAAATACAAAACGTTGAAAAAAATTCCAAACTTTTTAAAAATAGTTCAATGTATGTTATTCTTATTGAGTTCATTGTCTCGGTTTAATTCTGAAATTTTTGAAAGTTCAACTGATAGTGCTTGAAATTTCTTTGGTTTCAATTCACCCGCTAAAATTATAAGGCACATTCGGTGGAGAAGTAGGAAACGAAATTGTTGGGTCTTCGAATCGACATTCATGTTTATGGCCGAATTACTTCTAAAATTTGTGAATGGAAGTTGTTGTAAATCAATGGAATATTGAAAAAAAATTGGGTTAGTATTTTGTTTTAGCTGAGATTTTCTCTTGGCGGATATTATTGAGCTAAATTCAGTTTTGACCTTTTGGGTACTTTAAATTTGACGATGAGTTTAAAAAAAATTCTAAGTTATTCAATAATTTTCACTGTTGACTCATCAAAATTTCAAGTTGTTGAGATTTTGAAGTGATTGTGTGTGTTCGAATGTTGAGAATCATCTACTTAGATGAATACGGTTATTATTGAAGTGGTCAAAATTGAATCAAATATTGTTATTTTCGTGGCATTACTCCGTTGTTGTATGTTGATATTAGAAGCTTTATTTGGGTTGGGTTATGAGTTATTTTGGGTGGTTGTTCGGACAAAAATAAATATGGGTACTTCAAATTAATCTCAACCCTCCACTGGTCTATTTTAATATTGAGATTCAAATATTTAACTGATAAGGTGTATATTTGGTCCAAAATATAACGGCAAGAGTATATTTAGCTCAAAAATATAACGAGGGGTATATGTAAACTATTTGCAATAGTACAGAGGTATATTTGACCCTTTGCCCTTTTTTAAATATAAAAAAATTCGCTTAAAATAAATATTGTTTTGCTTTTGACATAGGACACTTTTTACTTCCCCTATCATAAATACACAGATATACATTTATAAAACAATCATCCAAACAAAGCTGAGTAAAATTAGGTCACATTGAAAATTATAGAGCAACTCAGTAAGAAGATTTGTTTGGCAATGGCGATGAGTAAAATTTCTCTGCGGAAATGCAATGGTATTCTCTCTATCTTTTCCTTTCATATCTCCTATTCTTCTTCTTCTTCTTCTTCTTCATATTCATGCAGTAGTAAAGTAAAGGGTAGAGTTGTGTTAAATTTTGAGAAACTCAAGTGTTTAGATGATGCTGTTACTCTCTTCCATCAAATGGTTACAATGAAGCCTCTTCCTGCAGTTGTCCATTTCTCTAAATTGTTTAAGAGTATGATAAATATGAAACATTACTCTGCTGTCCTTTCTCTTTTTCGACAAATGCAGAAATTAGGCATTCCAATTAGTGAGCCTAACCAAGTCATGTATGGAACCATCATGAATGGGCTAAGCAAAAGGGGTCATACTCAGAAGACTTTAAGTTTGCTCCGATTAATGGAACAAGGGAGTACTAAGCCTGATATATTCATCTATAGCATTGTTATAGATGCTCTTTGCAAAGATGGAAACTTAGATGCTGCAATCAACATTCTGAACGAGATGGAGCAGAAAGACATTCCTCCAAACATAGTCACATATAATTCAATAATTGATGGTTTGTGTAAGCTCGGTCAGTGGGAAAAGGTTAAAACTTTGTTCTCAGAGATGGTGAACCTTAATATGTATCCAAATGTGTGCACCTTCAACATACTAACAGATGGACTATGCAAAGAAGGGAAAGTTGAAGATGCCGAGGAAGTAATGAAACACATGGTTGAAAAGGGTGTTGAGCCTAATGTAATCACCTACAATGTGATAATGGATGGATATTGTTTGCGTGGTCAACTAGATAGAGCTAGGAGAATTTTTGATATCTTGATAGATAAGGGCATTGAGCCCGACATTTTTAGCTATAACATACTAATAAATGGATACTGTAAGAAAAAGAAACTCGCTGAGGCCATGCAGTTGTTTCGTGAAATTTCTCAAAAGGGATCAAAGCCTAATATTGTTACCTACAATACTATCTTGCAAGGCCTGTTTGAAGTTGGAAGAATTGGTGTTGCAAAACAATTGTTTGTTGAGATGGTATCTACTGGGCCAGTACCTAACTTATCCACTTATCACACTTTGCTTGATGGTTATTTTAAGTACGGACTTGTTGGAGAAGCTATGTCACTCTTTAATAAGTTGGAAAGAAACAAAGAAAATATTGATATTACATCTTACAATATTATCATTAATGGATTGTGTAAAAACGGTGAACTCAATAAAGCTCGCGCTATTTTTGAGAAGCTTTCCTCAATGGGATTGCTTGCGAATGTGAGAACATACAATACAATGATAACTGGATTTTGTCTACAAGGGTTGTTAGATGAAGCTAAGGATATGCTTAGAGAAATGGAGGGGGACAATTGTTTTCCAAACAATGTCACTTACAATGTTATCGTGCGAGGATATCTTAGGTGCAGGAAAATAAATGAAATGGTAACTTTTATGAAGGAAATGACTGGAAGGGGCTTCTCATTTGACGCAACTACAGCTGAGTTACTGGTAAAGGATATAAGTGAGAATCCTTCCATCCTTGACATGATACCAAAGCTTCATGCAGAAAACAAGAAGTGAATATTGCTTTCACTTGGTTTATTCGGCTATGTTATAACTTTGATACTGTTTTGGTTTATCACCTCAAATGAAATGGAATCCAATGCAATTGTGGAAGATGAAAAATTGCAATCAAAATGTTGCTTGGGCTTTCAGGCAGGCTTATCGAGGAGGTACATCACTTTTGATATTTTGATTGTTTTTCCACTATTCTTTATCTTGGAAATCAGGTATTACTGTTCTATTGATATGATAAATAGTGTGAGTTATCCTTAAGTGTACACATTATAAGTTCAGGAATATCATTTCAATGCTATTTGTTATCTTCAATGTATTGTCATTTTCTATCTATTTGAAAATAAATAACAACTTTCTGCAATATATTGAGAAGTAGCACATATCAGACAGACACTCCATTATATGATGTCAATTTCGTTTATGTTTGGGTTTGCAGAACAGGTTCATCACGGTCACGCCAGAAACTGAAGTTCTGAAAGCGAAGCAACTGATTATAGGTACTACTTTCTGCTTCATTTCTTTTTTTGAATGCCCTTTTCAGTGTGTTTAACACAAGAACATTTGCAGTAATGTACTTTATGATGGACTTGATGAGTAACATATGATAAACAAACAATTTAAGCCACGCCAAAAAGAAAGAGATTATACAAGAACAACAATTTTGAAAGAATACATTTTGGAATACTTAGCAAGAGTACTGTATTTCTTTATTATAAAGCTCACAAAATGAAAAAAAGAAGAAGGGGGAAACTGAATAAGAGTACTGCAGTAACAATTGATATCAATACAACTCTCCATCACATATTCACCACAACAAAGTGTTACGACCCGATTTCGAAAACTAAGGTTTCGAAACCATTTTCGCAACTTTGGCAATTTTGTTAAGTTTTTTTTGGAAAAATGGGTAATTTGGAAGTCGCCACTTAATTTTTAGGGTAAAATTAAGAAAGCCATTTAAAAGGTAATTTTGAAGTAAAACCTTTAATAAACCAGAGTCGGGTAAGGGTTCAAATAATTCTCTAAGGAAGGGTTTAGGCATCTTAGAGAATCCGCTAACACGCGGTTGGCCAACGGATTGAAAAGTTTGGCTAATTTTAAAAAAAGGGTTAAAATATCTATTTTGAAACTTAAATAAAAATCTTTTGAAACTGGTGAAATCTCAAAAATAATCCTAACTTAAAAATTTATCCATAGTCAAATTTTGAACTTATACAATTAATTTAAACTCATAAATATGGAATAAAGAACCTTGTTTAATGACTATGAAAGGTTATAAAGAATCCTCAAGTCATTCATGCAAAGTCCTAAGTTAAATTAAAAGACAACTAATTTATTTTAAGAAACTTAATGATTTTATCCTATTCAAAAATTTGAACTAAATAGTTAGTTCAAACTCATAAACATGGATCCAAAGCTAATTACTAACTATGAAAGAATATGATAATTCTCAAGTTAGTCTAAGAGCTTAAGTTGTCTAACTTGCAAGAGTTTTGAAAATTTAAATACTTAAGGTAAACAACTAACGAAATTGAAGAGTTATATAAAATCTTCCAAGGATTCATCTAAGTTAGATAAAATAAATGTTAGAAGTTAAAAGCAAATATCACAAAATCACAATATAAGGAAAATAAAAGTGCAAACAAAACTTGGACAAATTTATGTCCATTTGCTGCTTCTTAGTTGCTGCTGCTGGCGCCATTTTCGAACTTTTTTAAGTCTGAAAAATGCTTGTTTCAGCCCTTCAAAGCTGCTGCAATTCTGCCTCATTTCAGCCGTTCAAATTTAGGCCAATTTGAACGGAAAAACCCTTTCGTTTCAGCTCTTTTGAGCTGCTGGTTTTGGGGTCTCAACCCAATATATCGGCTTCCCTTTCGTAACTTGGCGGAGGTTTGACTCGAAAAGAAGAGAATGCAAGAGAGGGGGGTCCATTGGACTCATTCGGAGAGAGTTCATGTGCAAGAAAAGAAAGAAAAAAAGGAGATTAATATTCTAATCTAACATACAAAAATACTAAAGGAAAATACTTCAAAAGCTCATAACAATTAAACTAACATAAGAAATAAATAAAATAAAAGACAAAACACATGAACTGAAATTTAGCAATTAGATGAAAGGAAATCATGCAATATTTATTAGCAATAGACAGAATGATACAAAATGACATAAAACAAAATAAAACAGTGAACACTATCGTAGACATGGATGTGAACACATAGAAATCAAATCCTTCACTTGATCATGGTTTGGAAACACGTTGGTGTTTAGACATTAAAGTAAACTTTATTACAATCAGCCACAAATAACAAAGGGAAAGCATTGAAATTTAAACAAGAAATAACAAATTTTCACTCTAAAAATATTTTGTCTAATCTAAAATATCCAACGAACTAAAAAAAAAGGCTTAAAATCTAATGAACACTTCTTTCTGTGAACTTTAAAGAACCTGAAAATAACAACATTGCAACACAAGCTTTTTTCTCTAAACTATTATCCAAAAGCAGACGTCAAGCTAAGACACACATAGACCAAGATATTAAAGGAATATCACTAAAGCAAACTTGAAAGAAAACCTATGCATGCTTCTATCAGTATTGTACTTCCAACAATACAGATAAATTTTAAAAATAAACAACTTTTGGCAAAAACAGAGAACAAACTTTTGCAACATGGTAAACCAGTAACTTTAGAGCCAACAAGCTCAAAATAGCATTTTCAGACCAAGCAACCCAATGTTAAAGAGCACAACTTATATTTCTAACTATATGCATTCAAACAGGGTAGATGGAAGGGAGGAAACCATCAGTTTTATAGCATGAATTCAAACGGCATGTGAGGATAAAATAGTAAACGGACTAAAGAGGATACACTCCAAGTTCATGAACTCAGCCAAAGCATGATAACAAACAAAAGGTAAATGGAAAGGGTCTAAAGATTAGATTGCGAACAAATCACATCTTTAATCTAAACTAGCCAGTCCGAACTCATCAAGAACAACAACTAAAGCACACACTAAAGAAAATCATTTTAGCTATGGAAAGCGAAATCGAAACTAAGAGCTCGACTTAAGATCGACATAACTTATAAAATAAGAATCTGAAGAAGAAGTTGTTCAACATTTAATCCCCAGAATCTCAAAGATTGGCATAGTAGTCATATGCATATCAACATCTAGACAACTGAATATTCAAAAAAAAAAAGCTAAACATAAGGGCTATCTCACATAAACAGAAGATATGATGCTAGCAACCATCCCCTTTTCGACAAATATGAATTTAATAACAAACAACATAAAACAGAGAACTGGACATATTTGAAACTTAAAAGAGAAATATAGAGAAAAATATAACTTCAGCGATTCAATTAAACATTATGTACAACAAATAAGTTGTTTTCATAATACTAAGATGCTGGACAGCAAAAACCAAATTTCTAGCAAATACAATAAACTAATCTGATCCCGTCGCACAACGAAATAAAAAATATATATATTTAGAAGAAGAAAGAATTACCTTTCGCTGAGCAGCAAACTAAAACGACGAGTTGAGAAGATGACTTCACCACCTCTTTCAACTCAAACAACCACAAAAATTGAACTATTGAACCCAGATTTCCCAAACCTTTTAGGGTACTCTCAGGTTTCCAAAAATTTCCTCCTTTGAACAGTGAAGAGAGGGGCCTATTTATAAGACCCAAAATCTCTCAAATTTCTGATGAAAAATCAATGTGGGAGGAGCAATTTTTTGAAAAAAAAACTTAATGGATAAGGCTCTAGTGAGCTGGAATCGTACAAATTGGTACGAATTTGAAACGAAATTGAAAAAGAAATATCGAAATTTGAAGGATGTTTCCGTTGGGAGAACAAACCGAGAAGCTTCGCGTGTCCTGGTCTCGTGCCAAGCACGCTCGAATGTACGGAATCGAAGGAGAAAAGAGGGAATTTGAGGTGATCAGGAGGATTTAGGGTCGAGTTTGTCTGGTTTAGCGTTGTTATCTGGAGAAGATGAGGGAGAAAGGGTGAGTGGGGAGTTTTGGGATTAGGAAAATAGTGGAATAATTAAGGGTGTGGGCCGGTTTATCAAGAAATTGTGCCTAAATTTAGACCCAAATACATGTATTTCATCAAGAAATTGAGTTCGAAGGAAGCGATTCGATGCGAATTAAAATTAGTTAATCGAGCTTCTTAATTTAACAAGATAAAATAATTACTTTGAAATAAAAGATCGACTATACCAATTAACTCATGAATTAGTCAATATATATATATATATATATGAGAAATAAAATATACTCAATTAAAACTTCTATCGATTTTCTAACATATTCATAAAAACTAAAAAATATATAAATTATAAATATAAAAAATAATAATCTATTTGAAAAATTGCAAACATGACTTGAAAAAAAATGATTTTGAAAGTATATTTTTTATTTTCGAAAACAATTATTTCAAATTATTTGAAATTGAAGAAGCTTGAAAATTAATTAAATTGTGGAGGGTCAAAATTGGGTGTCAACACATACATCTCAGAGTTATATTGCATCTTTGCATATATACAGAGTTGATATGATGTTTTCAAACAACTTTTCTTTATATTGCACTTGCTTTTAAATTGTTTTATATTGAAATGAGTCCAGTCAGGTTGAGTTGAGTTGAGTTGAGCCAGGTAAGTTCTTCAGTTTCTCTCAGATTCTTTCTTGCCTATGTTGTTTTAGCATTCCAACTCGCATACTCGTACATTTAATGTACTGATGTCAGTTGGCCTGCATCGTATTATGATGCAGACACAGGTAACCAAGGTCAGCATCCAGCGCCTCATTGATCAGGTTCAGCACTCAGAGTCAGTTGGTGAGCCTCCTTGCATTCCAGAGGATCCACTTCATTGTTTTCTAGTTTAGTTCATTAGGATGTTGTGGGTTATGTCCCAACATCCATATCAGTTGTTTAGAGGCTTCATAGATAGACAGTCAGATGTTAGTTCTTTGAATCTTTTCAGTATCATTTCTTTTTGTTAAGACCTGGGTTGCCACTTTTGGCCAAGTTGAATGTTTACTTTTTAACATTCTCAGTTATCTTATTTTTCAGTTCAGTTAAGTTCATTGAGTATTAAGTATGAATGTTGTCTTCCGCTGAGTAAGTAAGTCAGGCCAAAGGTTCGCTTGAGGCCAACAATGGTCTTCGAGTGCCGNTGGTTTAGCGTTGTTATCTGGAGAAGATGAGGGAGAAAGGGTGAGTGGGGAGTTTTGGGATTAGGAAAATAGTGGAATAATTAAGGGTGTGGGCCGGTTTATCAAGAAATTGGGCCTAAATTTAGACCCATATACATGTATTTCATCAAGAAATTGAGTTCGAAGGAAGCGATTCAAACTCATGAATTAGTCTATATATATATATATATATATATGTATTAGAGAAATAAAATATACTCAATTAAAACTTCTATCAATTTTCTCAAATATCCATAAAAACTAAAAATATATAAATTATAAATATAAAAATATATAATCTATTTGAAAAATTGCAAACATGTCTTGAAAAAAAATGATTTTGAAAGTATTTTTTATTTTCGAAAACAATTATTTCAAATTATTTGAAATTGAAGAAGCTTGAAAATTAATTAAATTGTGGAGGGTCAAAATTGGGTGTCAACACAAAGTTATTTGAGGATTTATCTTTACCCTCTTTAGGCTGATGTACTGGCAAAGATAATCATTTCTCGTATTCCTTACATGCCGTCTGCAATGAAAATTACTCTGGTCAAAGTAATCAGAAAAAAGTAGAGAAGTTACTCCATTTTATGTGACACTCCTTTTCTTTTTAGCATGTTTAAAAAAGAACAACGCCTTTCCATAATTGAAAATAATTGAATTATAAATTTCCCATTTTACCTTTGATGACATGCTTTTATAGCCACAAATATGACGTGGCATGTTTAAGACTAGAAGTTCCTCCTTTTTCAAACTCGGTGTCTAGTCAAACTCCATTGCGTAAAATGAAATGGAATAGATGGTAAGTTCATCTATACTCACATATTTCCCAAGGTAAGAGCTCTTACAACTGTTTACGCATGGTGCTTAAATAACCAGATATTATACAGGCCTAGGACCTAGAAGCTCGTCCCCTCCCCAAATATCTTCAGCATATTCCTTAATGTTCTTATCGGAATATGCAAGTTGAGGGCTCTGTAAGTCTCACAATTTTTAATGAATAAATATTGTCGAACTAGGCGGAATCTCCTCAAGCTTACGACATCCCCACAGTACTAATTTCTCAAGCACAGGAAAGGATTCCTCCCCAACCTCCCACTTGGCAAGAGTCACTTTGCTCAAATTCAAAAATTTGAGATTATCAAAGGTGTCTTGCTCCCCCATTTTCCATTTTTATCCCTGTATGATTGAGTCAACAAGGGTCAGCTCTTCAAGGTTGGGCAGTCTCCGTATTGAAATATTGCTCTGTTGAAGAAAGCATGGCCTTAGGTGATGTGGTAAATGGTCATAAAAGCATGGCTTTAGGTGATGTGGTAAATGGTCTTAACTTATTTCTATAACCTTCGTCACTTCCACTTCACTGTTGAAAATAAAGGAACCCAAATTATTTTGAACTTCAAGCCAGTCTTTTTCTTTTCCAAACCTGCAAAGACTCCAGCAATCAGATCAGCCACCACAGGAAGGCCATGAAAATTTTGGCTATTTATTTTCCAACATCCAATAGTTCATCGGGGCAACTCTGTTTTCCAAATGCCCTTTTCTCTAATAACTTCCAACTTTTATCTGGTCTTAGCAATTTAAGATTACGAGGATCACTATGGCGTTTTCCATGCAAAGACACTTTCTTTTCTCGAGTAGTAAACATAATTCCACTACCTTTCTCAACTTCCGGAAAAGGTCTTGTTAACTCATCCCATGTTGTGGTTTCCCCACAAGTCATCTAAGACAATAAGATACCACTTTCCATAAAGTTGTTTCCTTAGCTTATCAGCAACATCAATATTCTCACTCAATTTCGAATCCGAGCTAGTAAGTGATTAAAAATTTTATTCAACAACTCCTTCTCAACTTATTCTTGGCAGACTGCACCATGTGCGAATGTCGAAATGACTAGAAACTGATTTATCATTGTATACTTTGTATGCAAAGGAGTTTTACCTGGACCCGGCATACCAGTTCGAAATAACTTCTAGATCTGCTAGTCCACTCGTGAGCTTCCTAATTATCCAATTTGTCTCCTCCTCAAAACCTACAATTATTTTATGAGATGTCAATGACATGCTCTCAACTGGCTTCTTGGGAGTGTTTACAACAATGAGGTTCATGTTCTTGGGAATCTTCTCGAGTAAATGGGAGAGATCTTCTTTGATAAGTTTGATCTTTTTTTATGATAATGGAAAGTGAGAAAATAAGATGTAAGAGACCATTATCTCGAACAATAATTTAATAAATGACATCTTTTGTCTCATATGCCACATCTAAAACATGTGCCTAGAGAACTTTATACAATTCTTGTTCAATGTTCACGAAGAAAGATCTTATAAATTCTATGTCTTCTTTCACCAACCCAATCTCTTCCTTTATCAAAGTAGTTACCCTTATGCTTACACATTACAAGTTTAGGAATATCATTTCCAATGCTATTTGTTATCTTCATGTATTGTTGTTTTCTATGTATTTGAGAATAAATAACAACTTCCTACAATATATTGAGTAACATTTATCAGATAGGCATTCCATTATATGATGTCAATTTTGTTTATGTGTGGGTTTGCAGAACAGGTTCATCACGGTAACGACAGTTGTGTCCTTCGGAGCATCTTGTGTAGTTGTCAAAGCAGAAGTCTTTCAGAGAAAACCAATAATCCTACCTTATTCATTGTTATGCACAAGTGCCAGGGATAAATAAACAGCTTCGGTGTATACTGAAATAACGTAGCTGAACGATTTATGTCGGGCAAATTCTCTGATGAGGCTCTGTTGTCCAATGCTGCAAAGCTCTACACAATGCAATCCCTTTGGATGTCTAATTGTTCAGTAAGTTTTGAAGCATGTAAGTTGCCAGGGCTTAATATTGAAGTTATAGACGGGAGGGGTCATCCGGATACGAGACTAGAAAGTTGCCCCGAGTATCCTATTTTTTACCAGTTTAACTTTCTCTAGTGACTTGTTCTTCTGGTGAAATGGTGTTGTCATGTACTTGATACCGATCGAGAATCACACGGATACTAATACTAGTTAGTATAAGAAAACCAAAAGCATGAATCAATGTATCTGCTCACTTGTCCAAAAAAAAACCCATCTTGAATTGTGGCCATTGTCACAACAACAACCAGTGGCTATTCCACATATACTTGAGGGATGTCAAATGACACTCCCTTTGTCTGAATATTACAATGTGTAGTTAGGTAAAAATATATATTTTTATGTATATATATATATGTGTGTGTGTGTATTGACACCACTTGACTTCTACACAATTTTACTGTTTCATATTTTTATCTCTTAATAAAAATTATGGCTTCGTCACTGGTCAGAACCTGTTGGATCTTGTGGAAGTTGCACCTTTCTGGGCAACTAGCCGAACAAAAAGGCTCTTGGAGCAATATCAAATCTCCTAAATGTCTTGCTTATAATAGTATAATATTGATAGTTGTGTCTGATGTAAAATAGATAATGTGTTATCTAGAAAAATATTATGGGGTTCAATCTCAACACATTCAAGCCTTAACTCATTTTAAAAGAATCTTCAATCGAGTCCAATTTAATCTCTGATTTCAACTCGTTTTAAGAGTCTTTATTTGCATTGATATAACGTATGTTCCTATATGATATGAATTACTATCTATTTTATAATTTTTAAGATTTATCTATCCATTTGTAACTTTTTTTTAAAAAAAAAAATTGAGTTCAAATTTAAATTGTGGTCATAAAACTTAAGTAACAATATATTTATTGAGATTAAGAGGGTCAAGCCCAAAGTAAACTTGAGCGAATCTGGACCCAACTCAATTTATATTTCAACCCATTTTAATATGAAAAAACTACCTAACTATACATACATAATTACCGTATATTAACGTATAATTCATTGATTGATGGTTTGTGTAAGCTCGGTCAGTGGGAAAAGGTTAAAACTTTGTTCTCAGAGATGGTGAACCTTAATATGTATCCAGATGTGCGCACCTTCAACATACTAACAGATGGACTATGCAAAGAAGGGAAAATTGAAGATGCCGAGGAAGTAATGAAACACATGGTTGAAAAGGGTGTCGAGCCTAATGTAATCACCTACAATGTAATAATGGATGGATATTGTTTGCGTGGTCAACTAGATAGAGCTAGGAGAATTTTTGATATCTTGATAGATAAGGGCATTGAGCCTGACATTTTTAGCTATAACATACTAATAAATGGATACTGTAAGAAAAAGAAACTCACCAAGGCCATGCAGTTGTTTCGTGAAATTTCTCAAAAGGGATTAAAGCCTAATATTGTTACCTACAATACTATCTTGCAAGGCCTGTTTGAAATTGGAAGAATTGGTGTTGCAAAACAACTGTTTGTAGAGATGGTATCAGCGGGGCCTACCCCTGATACATGTATGGTACTTTGCTTGATGGTTATTTTAAGTACGGTGTTGAAGAAGCTATGTCACTCTTTAATAAGTTGGAAAGAAAGAGAAAATGTTAATATTAGGTATTACAATATTATCATTAATGGATTGTCTAAAAACGGTGAACTTGATAAAGCTCATGCTATTTTTGAGAAGCTTTCTTCAATGGGATTGCTTCCGAATGTGAGAACATACACTATGATGATAGCTGGATTTTGTCTACAAGGGGTTGTTAGATGAAGCTAAGGATATGCTTAGAAAAATGGAAGACAACGGTTGTTTTCCAGACAATGTAACTTACAATGTTATTGTGCAAGGATATCTTAGGTGCAGGAAAATAAATGAAATGGCAACTTTTATGAAGGAAATGACTGGAAGGGGCTTCTCATTTGGCGCAACTACATCTGAGTTACTGGTAAAGGCTATTAGTGAGAATCCTTCCATCGTTGACATGTTACCAGAGCTTCATGCGGAAATCAAGAAGTGAAAAGTTGTTCGCTTGGTTTGTTCGGCAGCACTATGGCTGTGATACAATTTCTTTTTTATCCTTGCAAAAGAATTGACATCCCATGCAATTGCAGAAGTTGATGGCAATTAGAGCATTGCTTGAGGTTTCTAGGCAGACCTATTGAGGAGGTATATCGAATTTTGATATTTTGAGTTCTATATCCGTATTTCTTTTTCTCAAAAATCAAATGTTATTGCATTATTAATGTGAGAACAAAATGATAATCTTACCGATCTAAAAATAGTATAGGTGAGTTTCCTTATGTTTTTTAAGTCGAGTAACATCATTTATCAGTGCTATTTCCTTCCATTTGGCCTTATCTGGTAAAGCATTTTGCATCCCTTGAATCCTTCATTCACTGGCCAAAATTGGCTCATTTCCTCCATTTCAGTCATGATACACTTCTATTGTTGCAAAGCTGAAAGTCCTGGAAAATTGCTCCTCGAATCATGTGTTCCCTATCCACCTATTTTGCCAGAAAAGGGCTTTTATACCATCTTTCAGTTTAATGTGAATGTGCTCTGAGAATTCACCCCATAAGTTTCTGACATAGTTCCAACTCCATAAGAATAGTTAGGAACCTTCGTGATCCAAAACTTTTCCATCCCATATTATTTCTGCAATGAGTTGCTTCTTCATTTCTTCTTCCTCTTTGTAGAACCTCCAAAGTCTCACATCATAAGGAGATTTTTGTTGTTTATCCTAAGGTTTCTTGCTCCTATTTCGCGTTCCCTCTTCCTTGTTGTCACAATTTCTCATTTGACGAGGTTGAAGGAATTCTTCTCTCTATTAGCTTGCCACAAGAAGCCTTCCCTGAACTCATCTCTTTCTTCCTTAGTATTCGGGTATTGGATATAGAGACATAATATATATAGAAGATGTGAGTGATCCTTGGCCTCTTGTATCTATTTGAAAACATTTTATCCCGCCAAGCCGTGTTGCCTTGCTAGTCTTTCTACCAAGGCCCTCCAGAACTAAAATAAAAAGTAAAAAAAAGAAAGAGAGTTACCTTACCTTAAACCCCCATGGGCGGAGAAAAAACATACATGTTTATCATTTATCCAAAAACCTACAAATGATACAACTTTTAGTTCCATTCTTGAGATAACGGTCAAACACACACTTGAACTATCACTTTTTGCAAGTTTCAAACTGGACTATCACCCTCTATGTATTAAAAAACACACTTTGACTATCAAGGTTTTCCCTTTTCCTACCTGAAAGATGGTGATAATTATGATAGAAAAAGGGAACAACTGACATTTGAGGTGTGTTTTAATACACAAACAGTGATAGTTCATGTAGGAAAAGGAAACATCGATTTGAAACTCGCAAAAAGCGATAGTTCAATTGACCATTAACTCTCCATTCTTCATGGGAGTTGAAGGCAAGCAGTTTATATTGCATATATATACCTTGCAAAATGTATGTTTGTTCTGGTGAAAATACTCTACAACTTTCAACACTTCATCCTTGACAACTTCACTTGGAGTGCCGTACAGAGCCTATATAACATGGCTTTTATTCTACTCAATATTTATTGATCAGTTGGCACCTGCAGACTTGTTTTTGTCCCCTGAACAATATGCATTATTTATTTCTCTTATAACAATGTATTATTTTCATGCCCGAAAGCTTTCTTTCAATTTATGTAACAGAACAGAACATGTAACCACCACATTCTTGTTGTTGATGAGACCAGATGGTGTCTACCGGAGATGTTGCAAGCGAGCGTAGGGATAAGCTGTACCGTTTCAATGCTTACATACAAGAGGCTACTAGGTGATGATGGAAACTGAAAAGCGTGAATGTATAAGCTCAATCACCATGTCATGCTGCATCCACAAATTATGACATCAAATGCTTTTCAATGTTCTGTTTCTACGAACTGTGCTAGGCAACTGCACTAAAGTGTCTCAATCAAAAGAAAGATCTCGTCTCCAAGGAATATCGATTTGTTTCTCCATCATGATTCCTTCTTCAGATTGTGGACACTTCTGTATAGCTCCTCTTCCCGAGCAACCTTTGTAGCAAGAGCTTCCTCGTCAATAGGGATGGCAATGAGGCAGTGCGGGTTATAGTGTATGTGGAGCAGGGCGGGTTAGAGCTTTTGCGGGTCTGGGGCGGGGTGGGTTTGAATATATCTTTCCAAAATTTATGTGGGGCGGGGCAGGTTGCGGGTTTGGAATAAAAAATCTTTTAAATTCGTAATTCACACAAATTCTCTTTATCAGTTTTGCACCTATTTGGGATATCGTCATTTGATGAGTTTTAAGTAACATGAATATTTACATAAACTGTTTTGAATGGCTAAGAAATTAGAAAGAAGAAAACATTATCTCAGTGCTTGCATTTAAATTTTTGTTATTACATCAAATGTATCCAATTCAAAATTACCAAAAAAAATGTTGCTGACATATCTAGGAAGAGTTATAAAATTGCATTGTAATGTTAGAATAATGTTATAACATGTTAATTTTAGCAGTTAATAGCTAACAAAATTTTAAGTTTTTAAGTTAAAAACTTACTAAGCCTATTATTTGAAATGTTTTTTTTACAAATTATGTGGAATGAGGTGGGTTTTTGCGGGGCGGGTTGAAAACAACAAAATATGTTATGTGGGGCGGGGAGGGTTGAGATCTTAGCGGGCTTGCCCTGACCCGCCCCGCACCATTGTCATCCCTACTCGTCAAGCACTTGAATAGGCGACCATTCAAGATGTATTGAAAATTTGAATTGGCACTAATCTCAACTCATTCAAGCTTTATTAGAATTTTTAGGGTTCGGACTTGGGCTTGGGCTCAAGATAATTAGAATTGGTTCAATCTCAACTTATTCAAGTCTTAACCAATTTTAATAGAATCTTCAATTGAATCCAATTTAATCTCCAATTTCGACTCGTTTTAAGATTCTTTATTTGCATTGATGTAACACACGTTTCTATATTGAAGGTATGATTTACTTTATTTTATATCTTTTATTATTTATCTATCCATTTGTAACTTTTTTATAAAAAAATTAAAATTCTTGAGTTGAAATTCAAATTGGTTATAAAAACTTAAATAACAATATATTAAAAATATTGAGATCAAGCGGGTCAAATTGGACGAGTCAAGACCCAATCCGTATTTAAGTCCATTTGAGCCCAAAGTAAACTTGGACGGGTCTGGACCCAACTCAATTTCTATTTCAACCTATTTTAATATCCCCAATTTCAATCCAACTTGTCCATTTTACATCCTTATTATTTAGGTGAGTTTTCACAAATAGCCACAATAATAAACTTAATTATGTTCCATGACTATAGTTTGCATACATACGGATTGTAACTACAGTTTAAGTTGTCTCATTCGTATAATTCGTGATTTTGTATAATTAGCGAGTTTGTATAATTCGTGGGTACATTTGTAGGATTGGACTATTTTTGTATAAATTCAAAATAACAAATTTTTACAAACACAAACATCTAAACTTTAAACAGTTATATAAATTATATTATACAAAATTACATTAGACAAAAGTTATGCAAATTATATTATACAAATGTGCGAATTATACAAACTCAAAACCTCAGCCCACGTAATTATCACTGAATGTTTGTCGCGAATGGTAATTAACTAAAACTATAGTCACGATGATTAATAACTAGTATATGGTTGCTTAACCATGTAATTTTCCCTATTAATTAGCCGTCTTTTAGCATGTGAGGCAACATATATCATTTTAATTTTAGAAAATAATACACATAAAATACTTAATTTTGCAAATTAAAGAGACCCTGAATTTACGTGTCCTATATAAATTTAGACTATAAAATCACCCTGGATAAGGAGAAGGATATATTTAGAAATATTTTGGTATAAGGAATAAAAATAAATAATTAATAAATTAAAGATGACGAATTAAATGGATGAAAACGATTGTATAAATTTAAAATAAAAATATTATATATTAATTAAAATAACAATCTATCTAAACATTATATTAGTCAAATCAATACAGTATGCTACTCCCTCCGTCCCTATTTACTTGTCCATATTTCCTTTTTTAGTTGTCCCTATTTAGTTGTCCATTTTGACAAATCAAGAAAGGACAACAAATTTTTTCCTATTATACCCTTATTTACACTTCTTGAAAATTGTAAAAGTGTATGTTGTTTCCTTCCAATTTATTTCACTTGAATTCAAATAAGTGGTTGTAATTTTGAAGTGAAAAGTTGTCATAAGGGTAAAATTGTAACTTCACTGTGCTAATCATTGTTGCCTTAATCTGTGTGTCATTTCTAAAGTGGACAACTAAAAAGGGACGGAGGGAGTATTATACAACACCATACCATATAATATAATGCACTATTATAAGTATAAAACAATCACCCAACAAAGTTCGAGTAAAATTAGGTCACACTGAAAATTATAGAGCAACTCAGTAAGAAAGATTTGTTTGGCAATGGCGATGAGTAAAATTTCTCTGCGGAAATGCAATGGTATTCTCTCTATCTCTTCCTTTCATATCTCCTATTCTTATTTTTCTTCATATTCACGCAGTAGTAAAGTAAAGGGTAGAGTTGTGTTAAATTTTGAGAAACTCAAGTGTTTAGATGATGCTGTTACTCTATTCCATCAAATGGTTAGAATGAAGCCTCTTCCTTCAGTTGTCGACTTCTCTAAATTGTTTAAGACTATGACAAGTATGAAGCATTACTCAGCTGTCCTTTCTCTTTTCCGACAAATGCGGAAATTGGGCATTCCAATTGATGGATTCATCTTGAATAGTGTGATTAATAGTTATTGCCTGATGCATCGTGCTGCTTTTGGATTTTCGGTGTTATCTATTTACTTGAAGAATGGCATTCCGTTTAATAATGTTACCTTTACAACTCTAATAAGGGGAATCTTTGCTGAAAATAAGGTTAAAGATGCTGTTGAATTGTTCAAAAAATTGGTGAGAGAGAAGATTTGTGAGCCCGATAAAATCATGTATGCAACAGTAATGAATGGACTCAGCAAAAGGGGTCATACTCAGAAGACTTTAAGTTTGCTCCGGTTAATGGAACAAGGTAACACTCAGCCCGACATATATATCTACAACATTGTTATAGATGCTCTTTGCAAAGATGGAAACTTAGATGTTGCTATCAACATTCTGAACGAGATGAAGCAGAAAGGCATTCATCCAGACATATTAACGTATAATTCATTGATTGATGGTTTGTGTAAGCTCGGTCAGTGGGAAAAGGTTAAAACTTTGTTCTCAGAGATGGTGAACCTTAATATGTATCCAGATGTGCACACCTTCACCATACTAACAGATGGACTATGCAAAGAAGGGAAAGTTGACGATGCCGAGGAAGTAATGAAACACATGGTTGAAAAGGGTGTCGAGCCTAATGTAATCACCTACAATGTGATAATGGATGGATATTGTTTGCGTGGTCAACTGGATAGAGCTAGGAGAATTTTTGATATCTTGATAGATAAGGGCATTGAGCCTGATATTTTTAGCTATAACATACTAATAAATGGATACTGTAAGAAAAAGAAACTCTCCAAGGCCATGCAGGTGTTTCGTGAAATTTCAAAAAAGGGATCAAAGCCTAATATTGTTACCTACAATACTATCTTGCAAGGCCTGTTTGAAGTTGGAAGAATTGGTGTTGCAAAACAATTGTTTGTTGAGATGGTATCTACTGGGCCAGTACCTAACTTATCCATTTATCACACTTTGCTTGATGGTTATTTTAAGTACGGACTTGTTGAAGAAGCTATGTCACTCTTTAATAAGTTGGAAGGAAAGAAAGAAAATATTGATATTACATCTTACAATATTATCATTAATGGATTGTGTAAAAACGGTGAACTCGATAAAGCTCATGCTATTTTTCAGAAGCTTTCTTCAATAGGATTGCTTCCGGATGTGAGAATATACACTACAATGATAACTGGATTTTGTCTACAAGGGTTGTTAGATGAAGCTAAAGATATGCTTAGAAAAATGGAGAGGAACAATTGTCTTCCAGACAATGTCACTTACAATGTTATCGTGCAAGGATATCTTAGGTGCAGGAAAATAAATGAAATGGTAACTTTTATGAAGGAAATGACTGGAAGGGGCTTCTCATTTGACACAACTACAGCTGAGTTACTAGTAAATGCTATTAGTGAGAATCCTTCCATTGTTGACATGTTACCAGAGCTTCATGCGGAAATCAAGAAGTGAAAAATTGTTCACTTGGTTTGTTCGGCTGCACTATGGCTGTGATACAATTTCCTTTCTATCCTTGCAAAAGAGTTTACATCCAATGCAATTGCAGAAGTTGATGGCAATTAGAGCGTTGCTTGAGGTTTCTAGGCAGACCTACTCAGGAGGTATATCGAATTTTGATATTTTGAGTTCTATATCCGTTTTTCTTTTTCTCAAAAATCAATTGTTATTGCATTATTAATGTGAGAACAAAATGGTAATATTACCGATTTAAAAAATAATAATGGTGAGTTTCCTTATGTGTTTTAAGTCTAGTAATATCATTTATCAGTGCTATTTAGTCATCGAATCTGATAGGAAATACT
This sequence comes from Solanum stenotomum, assembly GCF_019186545.1. Taxonomy (NCBI): domain Eukaryota; kingdom Viridiplantae; phylum Streptophyta; class Magnoliopsida; order Solanales; family Solanaceae; genus Solanum; species Solanum stenotomum. The sequence goes on along the minus strand of NC_064289.1, from coordinate 55,911,176 downwards.
ATAGTTGCCAGATTTTTTTTTTTGATGAAGTAAGTAGATTCATTTCAAGGCATCAAGAAGATGCAAGCTTTACAAGGATAGATCTGTTAAGTTCACAAAAAAAAGGATTTGTAGCCTCTTTCTAAGCTATAGAGCTAACAAAATCCAAGAAGAGTTCTAAATTATTTACAGGGTTAGTTTGGACCAACTAAAAAGGCTAACTAGACATCTGCCTCACAAAAGATTACTATAGTTGCCAGATTTGTGTTCCTTCCATTTTGCCTTGTCTGGTAAAACATTTTGCAGCCCTTGAATCCTTCATTCACTGGCCAAAATTGGCTCATTTCCTCCATTTCAGTCATGATACACTTCTATTGTTGCAAAGCTGAAAGTCCTGGAAAATTGCTCCTCGAATCATGTGTTTCCTATCCACCTATTTTCCCAGAAAAGGGCTTTTATACCATCTTTCAGTTTAATGTGAATGTGCTCTGAGAATTCACCCCATAAGTTTCTGACATATTTCCAACTCCATAAGAATAGTTAGGAACCTTCGTGATCCAAAACTTCTCCATCCCATATTATTTCTGCAATCAGTTGCTTCTTCATTTCTTCTTCCTCTTTGTAGAACCTAAGTCTCATATCATCAGGAGATTTTTGTTGTTTATCCTAAGGTTTCTTGCCCTATTTTGCGTTCCCTCTTCCTTGTTATCACAATTTCTCATTTGACGAGGTTGAAGGCTTTCTTCTCTCTATTAGCTTGCCACAAGAAGCCTTCCCTGAACTCATCTCTTTCTTCCTTAGTATTGGGGTAATGGATACAGAGACATAATATATATAGAAAGACTGTCCAAGACACTATCACTACAACAAAAACTGCTTTTAGCGGCAATAAATATGTACATTAACAAAGAGTGCTAAAGCCTTTACCAGCATTAATTAATTGCCATTAAATCCAATGTTGATATAGGCTTTAGCGGCATTTACAAAGAGTGTTAAAATATAATTGTCACTAGTAATTGCCTCTAAAAAAAACATAATTGTTCCACATTGCCTTCTAGGTGTTCTACCAACTTTGTGTGATTCACCTTGAAAATGTCACTCTGCATAATTTGCTTGTAAACCTGATACAGATTCAATCAACAATTAGATTGTCTTCAGGTACAATACTTGCTATTCATTTGCTTCGCACATTCTAAGAGTATCATCTGGATTCAAGAGATGTGATTGATCCTTGGCCTCTTGTATTTACTTGAAACCATTTTATCTGGTCAAGCTGTGTTCCCTTGCTAATCTTTCTACCAAGGCCCTCCATAACTAAAATAAAATGTAAAAAAGAAAGAGGGTCACATTACCTTAAACTCCTATGAGCAGAGAAAAAACCTACATGTGTCTCACTTATCAAAATTGAGAATTTGACAGTGAATGTGTAAACCTTAACCCATCTCTCTATTTGTTTCCGAACCCCATATCTCCCATCGAGTTCATCAAAAATCCCCAATTTACATGGTTGTACACCTTCCATATGTCCAGCTTTATCAATAGTTCAAGTGCTCCTTATCTTTTCTTTTTTTTAATCCAAAGCCTCATTGGCGCGCCATTATTTGTCTATCTTTAGTGAATGCCAACTGTTTTCTGTCCACTAATTTTCTGACAAATTGCTTCGATCTTTTTGCCAGTTATTTGGCTATAATTTATATACACTATTAATCAAACTAATGGATTTGAAATGTTTCAACTTTTTCACGAGTTTCAATCCCCAACACCAACTATCAGTTGTTTTTTTTTCCTGCCTGGACTATCACCCTCTATGTATTAACACACACCTCAACTATCAGTTTTTCCCTTTTTCTACTTGAAAGATTGTGGTGGTTCAGGTAGAAAAAGAGAATAGCTGACAGTTGAGGTGTGTTTAATTCACAGATGGTGGTAGTTCAGTTCATATAGGAAAAGGAAACATCTTATAGTTGAAGTATGAAACTCGCAAAAAAACGATAGTTCATGTGTGTTTTTGACCATCAACTCTCCATTCTTCGTGGAAGTTAAGGTAAGCAGTTTATGTTGCATGTATATTCCTTGCAAAATGTTCGTTCTGGTGAAAATACTCTACAACTTTCAACACATCATCCTTGGCAACTTCACTTGGAGTGCCTTAGAGAGCCTAACATGGCATTTATTCTACTCAATGTTTATTCAGTTGGCACTTTCTTACCCCTGTAAATAGTGTGGATAACTTTTTGGATTTTGTCTCCCTGTCTGCTTCATGTTTTGTTTGAAGCAACTTCTTTTGCTCTCTTGTAATCTTGCATTCATCTAACTAGGGCACATGCACCAGGCTGCCTTGGATCTAATCAATTTGTAGTGTATGTTTCAGCTTTCAGACTTGTTTTTGTCCCCTAAACTATATACATGCAATATTTCTCATATAACAATGTATTTTCATGCCCGAAAGCTTTCTTTCAATTTTTATAACAGAACATGTTACTTGCCAGGTAACCACATTTTGTTGTTGATCAGACCGGTAAGATACAGATGGTGTCTACTGGAGATGTTGTCCGTGCTGTTGCAAGTGAGCGTTGGGATAAGTTGAACCGTTTCAATGCTTACATACAAGGAGGTTACTAGATGATGATGGCAAGCATGGAACTTGAAAAGCGTGAATGTATGAGCTCAATTAGGGTAACAAATGGGTGAATTGAATCAGATCGGATTTGGATGGATTGAGTTAAAATGGATTGGATCACAATCACTTGAGCCCACCTTAGGCTAACGCCACCTTGGGGTGTTTGAGGTGGCATGCCACGCGGCACCCACAAATTATGACATAAGCTCAATCACTTGGGCCGACCTTAGGTAGACATCACCTTGGGCTTGGGGTGTTGAGGTGGCATACCACTTGGCCTTCACCTGTGAACTAGAGCCATATAAATATGAATGAAAATCCAAACTATAGTCTCTCAACTTTTGGATAAGTTGCTATGCTTCCAATGAAACTGTTTGATTAGTTTCCATCAATATAGCTATGACATATATTCATTGCATTTAGTTTTTTTATATTTTATTTGCAAGCTTTAGTTATACATTTTTTAAAATAAGCTTCCAGCTTATTTAGCTTATATTTTTTTGTGTGCGCATTTCCATGATTGTATCGTATGTGTTTAAATATGAAACTTTCATCCCATTTAACTTAAAAATAAAAAATTCATTTTTAAATTTGTTAAAGTAAAAAAAAAATTATTATTTATGTCACTTCATATAAGCACGTATCATTCAAATAAAAGGGACAATGAGTATGTAACCAAGTGCTCCTTCAATTTACTTCTTTTCCTTGTGGGAAGTGCAGATTTTTTTGAGAAGAGAAAGAGATACAATCTCAATCCTTCCGTAATGACCTTTTTTTTTGGATTTAATTATTCGTACCTATAATTATTTGAATGAGTCTTTTTTGATTTCTTGGTAAGATTTCAATCAGTACTTTCTCCAATAAAGAGATACTCCATCCGTTTCTTTTTATATGTCACATTTTTATTTTGCGCTTGCATTAAAAAATGATTTAACTTTATCATTCTACCCTATTTAATGTTTTATTAACTTAACTTTATAATAAATGATGAATATGTTAAATGACTATTTAAATTTTTAAGTTTATTTTTGGTAGAATAGTGAATAAAGAAAGTAGTTAATCAATGTATGAAGTACTCTCCCCATTAATTACTTGTAGATTTCCTAGGTTAGTCAAAACATATAGTTTCAAGACTAATTAACTACTCTATCAAGGATATAATAGGAAAAATATGGTAATTTATGCATTGATTTTATAAAATGACAAGTATTGTAGTCCAACTATTTATAAAAATGGATGACATATAAAAAGAAACGGGGGGAGTACATACTAAAAAAAAAAAATTCATTTTGATGGAGGAATTTTATATGAAGAGTGATGAGAATGTCAAAACGCAACAATAATAATTTGTAGAAAGTATCAATTTATTTGTGGAATTTATATAGGGATGGCAACAGGGCGAAGCAAATGTTAGGCGGGGTGGGTTTAAGGCTATGCAGAGCGGGGTGAGTTTAAGGTTATGCGGGGCAGGTTGAGGTGGGTTTTTGTTAAACTAATGCGGGGCAGGGCGAGTTGCGGGGATATGTGATTTTTATGGGGTTTAAACTTAATTATTTAATAATCATATTTCTTCTTTTATCCTACATTTTCATAATAGTTCTACCCCGTACACTATTTTTCTTGTAGATTTATTGCTCAAATTATAAATATGTGACATTATATAACAACATAAAAACAATAAAAAATATTCAAACATTATATTCATTTAAACAATATAATACATACAAGGGAAAAGGGTCAAAAATGCCCTTAAACTATGTGAAAGGAACAAAAATGCCCTCCGTTTATAGTTTGGCTCAAAAATGCCCTTAGCGTTAATACTTTGGTTCAAAAATGCCCTTAAACTATGTGAAAGGAACAAAAATGCCATCCCTTTATAGTTTGGCTCAAAAATGCCCTTACCGTCAATACTTTGGTCCAGAAATGGCCCTATAGTTACAAAATGGGTCAAAAATGCCCTTTTCCGAATAAATATATATTTTTTCTTTTTAAACACATCTTCGTCCTAATTAAAATATTATTGAAGAACACTATTCTTGTTTTCTTTCTTCTAAAATCACTTTAACAAATAAAAAGGTAGGAAATATTTTTTTTCTTCTTAATCTCATTTTATCAATTAAAATAGAATAACGTCATGTACCCTTTGGACATATAATATATGTCATATATAAGATTATAGTATATCCATCATTAATTTATATTTATATAACGATAAAAAATAAGAAATATTTTCATTTTTTATTTTTTTCTAAATTGAAGTAGGATAAACATTTGCTAATTTTAAAAAAATATATTATTAGAAAAGAATGTGTTAAAAAAAATATTTATTTGAAAAATGAGCATTTTTTACCTATTAAATAACAATAAGGGCAATTTTGGACCAAAATATTAATGGTAAGGGCATTTTTGGACCAAACTACAAACGGATGACATTTTTGAACCAAAGTATTAACGCTAAGGGCATTTTTGAGCCAAACTATAAACGGAGGGCATTTTTATTCCTTTCACATAGTTTAAGGGCATTTTTGATCCTTTTCCCTACATACAATATAATTCCATACCTAATGAACAACTATCCAAACAAAGTGTTAAAAGAGATTCCTACAAAATTAGGTCACACTGAAAATTATTGAGCAACTCAGTGAGAGAAATTTGCTTTGGCAATGGCGATGAGCAGAATTTGTCTGAGGAAATGCAATGGTATTCTCTCTATCTCTTCCTTTCATATCTCCTATTCTGATTTTTCTTCACGCAGTAGTAAAGTAAAGGGTAGAGTTGGGTTAAATAGTAGCAGTAGTTTTGAGTGTTTAGATGATGCTGTGAATCTATTCCATCAAATGGTTAGAATGAAACCTCTTCCTTCTCTTGTCGACTTCTCTAAATTGTTTAGCAATATGATAAGTAGGAAGCATTACTCTGCTGTCCTTTCGCTCTTTCGAGAAATGCTAACAATGGGTATCCCGGTTGATGAATTCATCTTGAATATTGTGATTAACAATTATTGCCTGATGCATCGTGCTGATTTTGGATTTTCAGTGTTACCTATTTACTTGAAGAATGGCACTCCGTTTAATACTGTTACCTTTAACACCCTATTAAGAGGAATCTTTGCTGAAAATAAGGTTAAGGATGCAGTTGAATTGTTCAAAAAATTGGTGAGAGAGAAGATTTGTGTGCCCGATGAAATCATGTATGCAACAGTAATGAATGGACTCAGCAAAAGGGGTCATACTCAGAAGACTTTAAGTTTGCTCCGGTTAATGGAACAAGGTAACACTCAGCCTGGCATATATATCTACAACATTGTTATAGATGCTCTTTGCAAAGATGGAAACTTAGATGCTGCTATCAACATTCTGAACGAGATGAAGCAGAAAGGCATTCATCCAGACATATTAACGTATAATTCAATGATTGATGGTTTGTGTAAGCTCGGTCAGTGGGAAAAGGTTAAAACTTTGTTCTCAGAGATGGTGAACCTTAATATGTATCCAGATGTGCGCACCTTCAACATACTAACAGATGGACTATGCAAAGAAGGGAAAGTTGAAGATGCCGAGGAAGTAATGGAACTCATGGTTGAAAAGGGTGTTGAGCCTAATGTAATCACCTACAATGTGATAATGGATGGATATTGCTTGCGTGGTCAACTAGATAGAGCGAGGAGAATTTTTGATATCTTGATAGATAAGGGCATTGAGCCTGACAATGTTAGCTATAGCATACTAATAAATGGATACTGTAAGAAAAAGAAAATCTCCAAGGCCATGCAGGTGTTTCGTGAAAATTCAAAAAAGGGATCAAAGCCTACTATTTGTACCTACAATACTATCTTGCAAGGTCTGTTTGAATCCGGTAGAATTGGTGATGCAAAAACAATTTATGAAGAGATGCTATCAGCAGGGCCTGCCCCTGATTTATACATTTATTGTACTTTGCTTGATGGTTATTTTAAGTACGGACTTGTTGAAGAAGCTATGTCACTCTTTAATAAGTTGGAAAGAAAGACAGAAAATATTGATATTATTTTTTACAATATTATCATTAATGGATTGTGTAAAAACGGTGAACTCGATAAAGCTCATGCTATTTTTCAGAAGCTTTCCTCAATGGGATTTCTTCTGGATGTGAGAATATACACTACAATGATAACTGGATTTTGTTTGCAAGGGTTGTTAGATGAAGCTAAGGATATGCTTAGAAAAATGGAAGAGAACGGTTGTTTTCCAAACAATGTCACTTACAATGTTATCGTGCGAGGCTATCTTAGGTGCAGGAAAATAAATGATATGGTAACTTTAATGAAGGAAATGACTGGAAGGGGCTTCTCATTTGACGCAACTACAGCTGAGTTACTTGTAAAGGAAATAAGTGAGAATCCTTCCGTCCTTGACATGATACCAGAGCTCCACACGGAAAACAGGAAGTGAAAATTGCTATCGCTTGGTTTATTCGGCCGTGCTACAATTTCCTTTTTATCCTTGCAAAAGAATTGACATCCAATGCAATTGCAGAAGTTGATGGCAATTAGAATGTTGCTTGAGGTTTCTAGGCAGACATACTGCGGAGGTATATCGAATTTTGATATTTTGAGTTCTATATCCGTATTTCTTTTTCTCAAAAATCAAATGTTATTGCATTATTAATGTGAGAACAAAATGGTTACTATACCGATTTAAAAAATAATGAGGGTGAGTTTCCTTATGTGTTTTAAGTCTAGTAATATCATTTATCAGTGCTATTTGGTTATCAAATCTGATAGGATATACTATAGTTGCCAGACTTGTGTTCCTTCCATTTGGCCTTGTCAGGTAAAGCATTTTGCAGTCCTTGAATCCTTCATTCACTAGCTAAAATTGGCTCATTTCCTCCATTTCAGTCGTGATACACTTCTATTGTTGCAAAGCTGAAAGTCCTGGAAAATTTCTCCTCGAATCATGAGTGCCCTATCCACCTATTTTGCCAGAAAAGGAATTTTATACCATCTTTCAGTTTAATGTGAATGTGCTCTGAGAATTCACCCCATAAGTTTCTGACATATTTCCAACTCCATAAGAATAGTTAGGAACCTTCGTGATCACAAAACTTCTCCATCCCATATTATTTCTGCAATCAGTTGCTTCTTCATTTCTTCTTCCTCTTTGTAGAACCTCCGAAGTCTCACATCATAAGGAGATTTTTGTTGTTTACTTCTTGCTCCTATGTCGCATTCCCTCTTCCTTGTTGTCACAATTTCTCATTTGACGAGGTTGAAGGCTTTCTTCTCTCTATTAGTTTGCCACAAGAAGCCTTCCCTGAACTCATCTCTTTCTTCCTTAGTATTGGGGTATTGGATATAGAGACATAATATATATAGAAAGAGTGTCCAAGACATTATCACTACAACAAAAACTGCTTTTAGCGGCAATAAATATGTACATTAACAAAGAGTGCTAAAGCCTTTACTGGCATTAGTTAATTGCCGCTAAAAATCATTTTTGGTATCGTGTATTAGTTAGGACTAGTCTTCCTTCTAAGGATAAATATTGCTTCCAATATGAGAGTGTCTTCTCACACTTTTCCAGATTGACATTCCCAACTCTTTGGTTGATAATTGTTCCACATTGCATCCCAGGTGTTCTACCAACTTTGTGTGATTTACCTTGGAAATGTCACTCTGCATAATTTGCTTGTAAACCTGATACAGAATCAATCAACAATTAGATTGTCTTCAGGTACAATACTTGCTCTTCATTTGCTTCGCACAGTCTAAGAGTATCATCTGGATTCAAGAGATGTGATTGATCCTTGGCCTCTTGTATTTACTTGAAACCATTTTATCTGGTCAAGCTGTGTTTGCCTTGCTAATCTTTCTACCAAGGCCCTCCATGACTAACATAAAAAGTAAAAAAGAAAGAGGGTCACCTTACCTTGAACTCCTATGAGCAGAGAAAGAACCTACTGGTGTATCACTTATCAAAATTGAGAATTTGACAGTGAATGTGTAAAACTTTATCCAATCTCTCTATTTGTTTCCGAACCCCATATCTACCATCGAGTTCATTAAAAATCCCCAATTTACATGGTTGTACACCTTCTATATGTCCAGCTTTATCAATAGCCAAGTGCGCCTTATCTTTTATTTTTTTTAATCCAAAGCCTCATTGGCGCGCCATTATTTGCCTAACTTTAGTGAATGCCAACTGTTTTCTGTCCACTAATTTGCTGATAAATTGCTTCGATCTTTTTGCCAGCTATTTGGCTATAATTTATATACACTATTAATCAAACTAATGGATTTGAAATGTTTCAACTTTTAGTTCCATTCTTGAGATAACGGTCAAAGACACACTTGAACTATCACTTTTTTCGTGAGTTTCAAGCCCCAACACCAGCTATCAGTTGTTTTCTTTTTCTGCCTAGACTATCACCCTCTATGTATTAAAACACACCTCAACTATCATTTTTCCCTTTTTCTACTTGAAAGATGGTGGTAGTTCAGGTAGAAAAAAAGAACAGTTGACAATTGAGGTGTGTTTTAATACACAGATGGTAGTTCAGTTCATGTAGGAAAAGGAAACATCTTATAGTTGAGGTGTGAAACTCGCAAAAAAACGATAGTTCATGTGTGTTTTTGACCATCAACTCTCCATTCTTCGTGGGAGTTAAGGCAAGCAGTCTATGTTGCATGTATATATCTTGCAAAATGTTCGTTCTGGTGAAAATACTCTACAACTTTCAACACATCATCCTTGACAACTTCACTTGGAGAGCCTAATATGGCATTTATTCTACTCAATGTCTATTCAGTTGGCACTTTCTTACCCCGGTAAATAGTGTGGATAACTTTTTGAATTTTGTTAGCTCCCTGTCTGCTTCATGTTTTGTTTGAAGCAACTTCTTTTGCACTCTTGTAATCCTGCATTCATCTGAGTAGGGCGCCTGCCGAGCTGGACTTACAAATAAAAGGCTATTTTTATTATTTCTAGGTTTGAGTTTTATGTAAAATAGGAGTATTTTTTATGTGTATGTTTTGAATTCTAACTAAACTATGTGTTGCCTTCTATAAATAGTGGATAACCCTCTTTAACCAAGCTCCTTATGGTCGAGACCCGCACATAGTGAGAGCTTAGTGCTCCAGGTTGTCTTTGCCCTCTTTAACCTATATAAATTATGTCTTCCCTGTAAATTGGCTAATCGATTTGTAGTATATGTTTCGGCTTTCAGACTTGTTTTTGTCCCCTAAACAATATGCATGCAATATTTCTCTTATAGCAATGATTGTTCATTCTTGTTGTTGATCAGACCGGTATGATACAGAATGGTGTCTACCGGAGATGTTGTCCGTGTTGTTGCAAGTGAGCTTAGGGATAAGCTGAACCGTTTCAATGCTTACATACAAGGAGGTTACTAGATGATGATGACAAGCATGGGACCTGAAAAACGTGAATGTATAAGCTCAATTAGGGGTGGCAAATTGTGGATCGGACCAGATTTGGATGAATTGAGTTAAAATGGATTGGATCACAATCACTTGAGCCCACCTTAGGCAAACGTCACCTTGGGTTGTTGAGGTGGCATCTATAAATTATGACATAAGCTCAATCACTTGGGCCAACCTTAGGTAGACATCACCTTGGGCTTGGGATGTTGAGGTGGCATGTCACCTGTGAACTAGAGCCAAATGAATATGAAATGAAAATTCAAACTATAGTCTCTCAACTTATGGATAAGTTGCTCTTCTTCCAATGAAACTGTTCGATTACTTTCCATCCATATAGCTGTCATATATCACAGTGCGAAGATAGCAAATATCATTGTGCATTGTACTAAAAAAGTTGTTTAAATTGTAAAAAAAAACATGGCAGAGCTCAACAACATAAAGTAAGCAACTTTACCACTTATGTAACATGTTATTGCCATAACATAGCAAATATTTATTCCAGATTTGTACTTTCCTTCAGTGTGACTCAACTTGCATTGTAAGCTCGTAAAAACACGTTGAACACCCATCATATGCTTTGCCATTTTCTGTTTCTACGAACTGTGCCAGTAACAGCCAGGCAACTGCACTAAAGTGCCTCAATCAAAAGAAAGATCCCATCTCCAAAGGATATCGAATTGGAAGTAATATGTTGATTTGTTTCTCCATCATGATTCCTTCTTCAGATTGTGGACACTTCTGTATAGCTCCTCTTCCCGAGCATGCTTTGCAGCAAGAGCTTCCTCATCAAGCACTTGGATAGGCGACCATTCAGGAAGTTTAAGCCAATCGTCTTTCTTATTGACCAGAGAGTCGTAGTAGCTTCTCAAGGCTGGTTTTACTCTTATAGTAGCATAATCAACTGTTGTTCCCACAACTGCAAACATGACAGAATAACGAACAGCACCAAGTTGACCACCTGATAATCATCCAATAGAACCGGTCAGCTATTTATCAGGTTCATAGAGATCAAGCACAATCAGTAGTACGTCTTGAGAGAAACATATCGGAAATCATAGATTTGAAAAGCATAGATGAAATACTGTATAAAAAACATAGATTCGAAAAGCACAGATGAAATGCTGTCATCAAAAACTTCAGCTCAAACTGAACTTGATTCAACTAGTAGCATCGGTAATAGGAAAAAGAGTTGCAAAATATACAAATATTCCAATATCGCATAGAAAGTAAGGGCAATAAAGTTCACAAAGCTTCTGATATGCATTGTGACTTTGTGGGTTTCAAATCCAACCACAACAACAAACACAGTGAAATCCCACAGGTTGGGTCTGGGGAGTGTAGGCACACTCTATCCTTAGCTTATGGAAGTAGAGAGGTTGTTTTCGAAAGACTCCCGCTTGTGGGCTTCAAACCCAATGAATAAAAAAACATAAGCAAGGGTAAACATGACCAACGTAGAGCACTTTCCAGATTACAGAGTAAAAGCTACAATCTTAACTGGTCTCTTTGCACAAGTATTTATCCAGTAAGAAAATCTTAAGTTTGGGCAAACTACTAACATAGCTATGAGATTGGACAAAGCTTCTGCACCATGAGAATACAACTTTATATTGAACTGATAAAAGGTATGATACATACAAGACTTCTCTCAATAGTATCGAAGCCATAATAAACTTTAAAAGTAGATGTGCTGAGAACAACTATTTTGAATTGCTATCACAAAAATGTCAGTGCCAACCCCAACTAATTTGGGACTGGGGGAAGTTGTTATGTTGCATGACCAGAATGTTGAAATACAAATGCATAGAGTAACTGTTGTTCACCAAACTACAGAAAATCGAAATACTTCCCATAATCATTGGATCAACTAAAGTGAGCATAACTAGCTCGTTTTTTAAGTTGGATCTAACAAAACATCTTCAGCATACTTTAACTGATGCTTGAATTCATAGATTGAGCATGAGGCCCATTGAATTTGCCACCCAAGGGTGTATCCTAGTGGTCAATAAGGTGGGAGGAGAACAACGAGGTCTCAAATTCAAATCCCAGTAGGTGAACTCTTCCTATTGACCTAAACCTGACCTTAGTGGGCAAAGTTACCCAATACTTGTGCTGGTGGGAACAGTACCCAATGGAATAGTCGTGTAAGCTGGCCCAAACACTACTGGCATTAAAAAACATTGGATCCAACATCCTAATTCCAACAACTCTCCACGGAATCATTTTATATGGAATGCAAAAATATCACTCGCCTAAGAACCTCTTGCCAGGAGTCTCTTCCATTTTTTTGATCTTTTTTATATATGATGCAAGATTCCTCCAATCTTGGTCTCCTCTCAAATGGACATGTAAGAGACTTTTTTACCGTTAAAGATTTTAAAAAAAAAGGCAGTAGTGAACAAATCTAGCTGCCCTGATTTGCAAACAAACATGACCATGAAAAATCAGCTAAGGGGCTACCTCAGTGAAGCTATTTGTACCATGATTATTTATAAACATAACCGTTTTTTAAAAAATATATATATATATCTAAACACATGATGTCATTAAAAAGAATGACCACATGTCTAGTTAATGTCTAAATTAGCCCATCCTGCTGGAGCCTTTGATGCGCTGGCGGCTGGCGCACACACAGAAACACATTGAGGAGAGAGAGTTGCAAATTTTACCTTGCAGACGTCCAAGTATAGCACCACTACCGAAACCTCCAATTGCTGAGTTCAGCAGATCATCAGGCTTTCCTGTTCTACTTGCTCTTACGAACTCACGAGCACCTGCCACGCAAATACAAAAGAACATATATTAACTTCAGTCTTATGTGCCATTGGACACAAACAGCACCAAAATAGTGAAATGGCTATCATCACTCTTTTGACTAAACTTCACCCATGGGCTTCTAAGTAATAGATAATCTTAAGTTGAATCAATGTCCCAAGTCCAGAGCCAGGTTTTTCAATATAGTTGCAGTATGAGAGTCCATCGTGCAATGAAGACTGCATAAATTATGCGGATTAATTCGTTGTGGGATAAAGCTGTTATAAACATTTTGAACATGTCACTGAGTATGAAGAATGGTCTGTAAGAAGATGAGTTTATTCATGACAGCTAGACTAGATGACCGCTAAATTTGTGATAAAAATTACCAACATCACTAAAAAAGTAGAGTGTTCAAGAATAAACTATGTGAGGAATGCAGATGAGGTGAATAAAGATTGTCACGTGTGAAATCTGAAAGATGCAAACATATGAAGCAGAAATCTGAACAGAAATACCAGCTTATTGGCTTTCAAATTATAAACGGCATAGAGGAGAAATTAATAATACAATCAATCAAGTAACATCACTCCCATGTTAGTGGAAGTTGGCTTGAATACTTTGTCTCCATTCTGCTCCAGTCAAGTTTATTCATACTAACACTAACAGATTACCTTTTAACAATAATTAGGGGTTCTCTATTCTCTAAACCGGTAAATCTCCTGTCATTCAAATCTAACCAAAATAAAAGGACTCCTAATAATCAGAGGATCTAACATATGTGCAATATAGCAACATAAATCTTTATACCGACTAGTTTTTATAACTGTGAAATAACAAGAAGCTGGACTTATCAACCAAAAAAATAGAACATTACACAAATATAGAAGCCCAGTAGGTGGAATCTGCTACTGTCAGATTGATGGGTAAATTTAACAATAGAAAAACGCTGCGAATGTCTTTGAGCCAAAAGGTGGATGAAGGATAATTTTACATCATTTACTAATTCATAGTGATATTTTTGGCCCTTTTCTATTTCCATTTTGATGTTGCTGGGGGAAAATGTTGCAAAAAGGGAAGGGTCGGAGAAAGTCAGCAAATCTGTAGTACTAAAACAACACACAATGTGGCCTAATATTTTCAATCAGTAGTGCTAAAACAACACAGTACGTGGCCTAACATTTTCAATATCTTGGAAACAACATGTCTCCCCCAAACCGTATTTCCAAAATCAAATTCAACTCAACGTAAATCTACATGACATGATTAAGGGATATAAACATTTTAAAACAAGCACAAGAGTGAGATTACCGCAATAACATGCAGTGACAATAGCAAAATTAGTTGCATAAGTTGCACAAATGTTTGCTAAGCCATGAACTTTCCGATGCTTTGATACCAAACCAGCTCCTCCACCAGCCACCCCTAAATTCCAAACGAAAAAAAAAGGGTTATAAATATCAAAATAACAATAAACTTGGACGAACAATCAACTGATCAAATCAACTATCTCAAATAAGTTTGAAATCAACTATTTAAATAAAGTACCCGCAGGAATCCGGTAGGTTTTGCTCAAACAGTGTATATGTGTTAATAAATTCATTAAATTTATACATATATTAACTTTAGCACTCACTTATTATCACTTAATCGTCCTAAAATTCAGAATCCATAAAAATTGAAATTCCAGCTTCGCCTATGAGTATCTTCATTCATTTCCGCTGTATTTCGATTAATTTAATCACGTACAAGCTCAAAATATCAATTTAAAAGCGTAAATCGAATTAAAATTAGGGTTTTTTGTGAGAACCAAAAAGTACCAGCTAAGAGAGTCGGCAGAAGAAACCGTTCCTTCCAATCTGATGATGGTGAAGACGGAGATGAAACTTGTTCTTCTGAATTACTTTTACGCGTGGAATCCATTGATTCTCGATTTCAATCTTCTGGTGAAGTTGATCGGAATCGAAGAGATTTGAGTGACCCGAAATGAAATGAGGAGGACTGAGTTTTGGACTAAAAGAACCGGCCCAAATAGAGCCCAAATTAAAAATGGGCTAGTCTAGATACCAATTTGGAAAAATTACTTGGATTGATACTTTTAAAAAAATAATTACTGATTTTAGCGATACTTTTTATTTATTACCATTTATAGCAATACTATGTTAAATCTGCAATATATATTAAAAGTGAATTATGTATGCAATATATATGTATTATAATTGTTTTTTTTACAATGTATTATGCTTGTTTGGTAAAAAATTGACACAGTGTATTATAAGTGTATTAAAATGTGTAATGAATGTATTCTTGTATTATATGTTGTTCTCCGTAATATGTATTAAAAGTGTATTATAAATGCATTAAAAGTGATCAAGTGAAAAAAAATGTTATTGCTATAAATGGTAAATATTTTTTTTAATAAAGTATATTTATATAAGTTTCCCCAAAAAATTTCACGGCCCACCTTCCTTGTACGAGTATAGAAGAAGTATAGACTATTTTGATTAGTTGTTGAAGTGAAATGAATTGATTAGATCATTCAAGTCAACTAGCATTTATTTACGCTAGGATTCAACCTATATGGACTTATTCCTTCTCTTATGATACTTCTTATGGAATTTTCTTTCGTTCTTTTTAGCATTTTGGTTTAACACCACGTAGGCAGTTGGTACCTTTCCAGCTTTTTAGGTGGGGACGATCGAAAAAGTATTCCTTCTATTCCAATTATTATATATCACATTTTTTTAGTCTGTTCAAAATAAAATGTCACCCTTTTTTTTTAATTAGAAACAACTTGATTTTAAAATTCTTATTTATCTTTAATAAAATGATTATTAGTCATACAACCATCTAGAATTTGTTTCTGATTTTAAATTCATTTTTTTTATTTCTTTTTTAAATTTTGTACTTAATTAAATGGTATCGTGTAAATTGAGATGAAATCTATTTGGAAGATTAAAAGGGCAAATTCTCAGTTTGATTGTATTGTCCAATAATGTATGAAATTAGAAAATTTCTAATTTTAATGATGTTGATGTGTACATCTTAACTAGTTGTAGCACTAAGCTAACTAGTAATTATGCACTTTATATTCTTTATTATCATTTTTGGATACATAATTAGGAAAGGAGATAGTAATTATTATACACATGTTAAATGTAATTGACTAACTAGATAAAAGTTTGATCATATAGGGGACAAAGATTGAAAAACTAGTGAAGGAAGGTACCTTTTTTCTACATAGGTCCCTTGGATGCTTCAATCATGAAACATAGGTAAAATTAGAATTAAAATTTTATGTAATTAAAATTTTAAAATAGTAAAATTAAATATTAGTCCTTCAATTTTTAAATTAAATTTGAGCATATATTTAATAAAAGAACTAAAAGATAAAGATATAATTAAAACTATCGAGTTCAATCAAATTTGTACCGTAAATTTCTTGTTCTGCCCCTATTGTGAAATCATTCTTTAGGGCAAATATCACGTTTGAATAAAGGAGCTTTTTGATCTCTTTCTTTCTTTTTTCTTGCACTCGAGATTTAAAAATCCAAAAAAAACAAAAAAAAAAAGTTGATCAAAAAGTTGTTTCCTATTGCTCTAGTCCTAGGAGTGACAAATGAATGGATTGAATATGATAGGAAAAATTGACAAAATAAATCAAATAAAAATGAATAAGATATTAATTCACTTTTATTTAGTATGTATGGATAATAAATGAGATAATCGACGAATAATATAAATACTTTTATTATTCATAATTCCATAAATATTTAGGTGAGAATAAAGCTAAAAGTCAAAATAAATTAAAAATTTTAAAAAGTAAGAATTCGAAGAACTCATGAAAAATAACAAGGTGTATATATATATATTGACAAAATAAATCAAATAAAAATGAATAAGACATTAATTCACTTTTATTTAGTATGTATGGATAATAAATGAGATAATCGACAAATAATATAAATACTTTTATTATTCATAATTCCATAAATATTTAGGTGAGAATAAAACTAAAAATTAAAATAAATTAAAAATTTTAAAAAGTAAGAATTCGAAGAACTCATGAAAAATAACAAGGTGAATATATATATATATCAAATTGTTTACTTGAGCAATTGTGAGCAAAATAAATATTTAGGATGCGTTTGATATGAAGAAAAAAAAATTCAAATTTTTATGATTCGACATTAAAAAAATCATAGAAAGACCCTTAAAAGTTGGATATCCACTGGCATACCTAGAAAATAAGTAGTATAGAGCCTAAATGACGTGTTTGATAGGAAGAAAGATGTTGAACAATGTTTTCCAACAAAATGGTAACAACAGAGTTCTCATTAGACTTCTGTTTGGTAGGTTAATTAGTTGTTATAGTATTATTTTATAATATATTGTATTGTATTTATATTGTATATTTTGTTTAATGAATATAACATTTAGATAGATTGTATCATTCTATGTCATTACATAATGTCACACATCAATAATTTGAAAGACAAACCTAAAAAAAAAGTAGGTTACGAGATAGAGCTATTATAAAAAGATANATTGACAAAATAAATCAAATAAAAATGAATAAGACATTAATTCACTTTTATTTAGTATGTATGGATAATAAATGAGATAATCGACAAATAATATAAATACTTTTATTATTCATAATTCCATAAATATTTAGGTGAGAATAAAACTAAAAATTAAAATAAATTAAAAATTTTAAAAAGTAAGAATTCGAAGAACTCATGAAAAATAACAAGGTGAATATATATATATATCAAATTGTTTACTTGAGCAATTGTGAGCAGAATAAATATTTAGGATGCGTTTGATATGAAGAAAAATATTTTCAATTTTTTATGATTCGATATTAAAAAAATCAAAAACCATATCAAAAAGACCCTTAAAAGTTGGATATCCATTGGCATACCTAGAAAATAAGTACTCCCTCCGTCCCAATTTATGTGACACATTTCGTTTTTCAAGAGTCAAATTGTTTAAGTTTGACCAAGAATTTGCTCATGGAATCTTCAAAAATTTTAAAATGAAATTTATATATTTGTAAACTACGTAAAAAGTACTATAAGTCACAATAATTGATAATTTAAAATATTTAAAAGATATATGAAAAATTTACGATCAAAGATATATTTGTTTGAATCTCGAAATTCAAAATATGTTACATAAATTGGGATAGAGGGAGTAGTATAGAGCCTAAATGACGTGTTTGATAGGAAGAAAGATGATTTCCACGAACAATGTTTTCCAACAAAATGGTAACAACAGAGTTCTCATTAAACTTCTGTTAGGTAGGTTAATTAGTTGTTACAGTATTATTTTATAATATATCGTATTATATTTTATTTATATTATACATTTTGTTTAATGAATATAATATTTGGATAGATTGTATCATTCTCTGTCATTACATAATGTCACACATCAATAATTTGAAAGACAAACCTAAAAAAAAATTAGATTACGAGATAGAGCTATTATAAAAAGATAAGATAAAGAATAAAATCCGAAATAATAAGTAAAGGAAAAATAAGAATTAATAATTAAAGTAACAACATGATTACACCAAATCAATCGTTACAAATAATGAAACTTTTCATTATAACCTAACAATGAATTTAATAATACAAACAAACATTATATTCGAACTAACAATAAAATACAATATCATAGATAACAACCATCCAAATAAGTAGAGGGAGAGTCAAAGTTAATAATTAAAATGGTAACAACAGACATTGTGGGACACTCTTTTTTATATAATATAAGGAAAATAAAAAGGTGTGGTATATATGGTAATGCAATGAGTAGAAATTGATTGGTTTCCATGTGAAATTGCATCAAATTAGCCTCCTCAATCACACTCTATGTTAACCTCCTTTCACACTTTAATGATAAAGGCAAAGATTTTTTAATTTTTTAGAATTTATATATATTGAATTTCTTGAATTTTTTGTGTATATAAATTTTTTAATTTTAAATTTCTTAGATGAAAATGATGATCCCATCCAAAGTAAGCAATTCATATCGTACTCTTTCTTTTTTATTCGAATTTGTGACTAGCAACATGAGCAAACTTACATTGATAAAGTTATTTTTGTGTGTGATATTAGAATATAATGGATTTAAATAGAGAAACTTGATCATTTATTATTGTTATACTTTTTTTTTTTGGCTCTTTCTTTAGCCCTATGTCTCTTATCCCTAGAAGGAGTATGGCATGGTTTACTTCTGCGCCGTAGCGCCTGGTATTCGAACATTGACTCAAGGCATTTTCTCTACCCCTTCTAACCCTAAAAAAGCAGGAACATCTTATGTTCTTGAACCAATAACCATCTCTTTATTAAATTCTTTTAATTTTATTTTTATCTTTTTAGTATTATGAACTCTCTAAGTATATATTTTTATCATATAAATTCTATATATAAGTAATCTGCTTATAACTATATATTTTATATCGTCAGCTGATAAAACTTAAACTCGTAAACTATCTATTCCAATTATTTTTAGTAATATGAGTAATAAAACAGAAAATAAAGATTCCAATTTCCAATCAGTGTGGATAAAAAATTTTCAAGTGAAAAAAAAAACAAATTATTTGGTGGTTAAGGAAAAGAAAAGTTTCCAAAGGAATTGATGTTTCTCCTTCCATGGTTAGTTTAGGCAAAAACTTCGAGAAAAAAAAGGCAAATTATTACTTCCTTCCTTATTTTTATTGGTATATTTTGAACTTTACACGTCTGTTAATAAACAATGATTAATATAAATACTTTACTATAATATTCATATTAATTGATAAATAGTCATAAATTCTGAAAAAGAAAATTTAAAAAATAAATAATTAATGTTGAGGGCAAAATATGAAAAATATTTTATTTATTTTTGAATATGTTAAAAGTAACAAATAAAAGTACGGAACAAAGGGAATAATTGGTGGTTATAGAAGTAAAGTTTCAAAGGAAATGATGTTCTCTCCCTCTACTTTACTTTTTAGATTCTCACACAACACATTCTACTCCTTTATTTACTTTCACAATCACACAAACATTTCTATACCTAAACAAATTTAGTAAAAACCAAAATCATCATCAACTTCTCCTTTTTCCCCATTTCTTTTCCATCTTCAAATTATAAATGAATTTAAGTTATATATACTAATTTCCCTTCTTCTCCACTATCTTCACTTTCTTATTACAGCATATGTGACATCTCATAAGTTGACTAGTATCGAGTCAGGAGATTATTCTTTGGATCTCCAACAACAAAAAAAGTGTTGGTTTTAATTAAGCCATTTTACAATCTCATCTGGTTTAAGGACAAATGAAACGTGAATCAACACAATCGAATAGTTGATTCTATAGATGCTCAAAACAAAATAGTCATACAGGTTAGGAGAGTGATTTTTGAAAAAAATGTCAAAACTGAAACCTCAGTATTTTCAACTTATCAAGTCAAAATTCTTCTACTTATGTTCTTTCAGTATCTCTCACCCTCTCTACTTCTCCTACTTCATTTTCTTCTCTCCTTACATTCTTAAACTCCTTTCATTCCTCTCTCCACTCTTCATCACAACTACCCTTTTGCTCCTTGCCCTTTTTACCATCTCTCCAAGTCTCATTCTCCACAACAACACGAAAGGATTAACACAAAAGGATGATGAAGTAGTACTCAACGAGTTGGAGGAATTTGAAGCNATTTTTGAAAAAAATGTCGGAACTGAGACCTCACTATTTTCAACTGATCAAGTCAAAATTCTTCTACTTATGTTCTTTCATTATCTCTCACCCTCTCTACTTCTTTTACTTCATTTTCTTCTCTCCTTACATTCTTAAACTCCTTTCATTCCTCTCTCCACTCTTCATCACAATTACCCTTTTGCTCCTTGCCCTTTTTACCATCTCTCCAAGTCTCATTCTTCACAACAACACGAAAGGATTAACACGAAAGGATGATGAAGTAGTACTCGACGAGTTGGAGGAATTTGAAGCCTACAAAATTGTGTTTGGCGCGTCCAAAGTTGATGATCAAGAAAACCATGTCGAGTTCTTGGACTATACATCAGCTGAGGAAAGTGAATCCCCTATTCTTGATCAATTGGGAGAAAATCAAGGTGAAATGGAGAGTACTAAGCATGTCATAGAGGAGAAGACATTGGAAACTTGTTTCAAAGAAGTAGATGAATTTGAAAACACCACTTTGAGTCATAATGTGGAAGTGAAGAAAGTTGACAAAATGATTGATAAGCAAAAGGAAGAGGTACTTGTGGGAAATGAACTTAGAAAAAAAGTTGAAAATGTGGGAACTGGTTATGGATCAATGAGGAAAGAAAAAGAGTGGAAAAGGACATTGGCATGCAAACTATTTGAGGAAAGGAACAATGCTAGTCATAGCAATAGTGAAGGAATGGACATGTTGTGGGAAAAATATGAAATAGACACCACAAAAAACAAGACAAAAAGGGACAATAATGTAAAGAAGATGAAAAAGAAAGCAGAGTTGAAAGAATATGATGAGGATGAACAAGAAATGAATGATCAATTGTGTTGTTTACAAGCCTTAAAGTTTTCAGCTGGAAAAATGAATTTGGGCATGGGAAGGCCTAATCTTGTCAAGATTTCAAAGGCATTTAAAGGTTTTGGATGGCTACATCATGTGGGAAAGAGTAACAAGAAGGTGCATTGTGGTGATGTAAGTTGCTCAGACTCTTAAAAATGTCAGATGGTGGTGCATGTTGAATGTTCTAAAAATGCAGCACGAGTACAACAAAGAGTCCATAAAATTGACTTTCTATGAAAATAATTAGCTACAACAATTATGCATTTTGAGGCTTCATTGTAAATTGGCTAGCTTTACACTAGCTGTCAACCTACTGTAACGTTTCTACTTTATCCAGAGCGAACTTAGATAGGCGCAGTAGTTAGATATAAGGTGAACAATGTTTCTAGTATTAAATATGCTTTGAAGAAAACTACACTACTTGTCAAGTAGATTACTTCTTGTTTTAGTCCTTAAATCTTATTCAAGCATAGTACTCTATTATAATGTGTTCTTGTTAGCATGATACTGTGGTTACGCTATTCTTTTCTTCTTCTTTTTTACCATTCAATTTTAGAAACTTATTTATTGATTTGATTAATCCGCCACAAAAACCCTATCGCGATATTCTATTTAGACAAGGACATGCATATATATGGGGGAAAACACCAAGGTCTGCAACAAATATTTCAAAGTTGCAACCATCAAAGTTCAAATCCTAAATCCATCAGTGACAAAAACACATAGTTAGTTTCCACATAGACAGTTAAACATCTATATTTAAAGATTAATTGGAGTTTTTGTTCCTTTAATCCTCCATTTTTCAACATACTAGATCGCACAAACCCACCTCCCATCTACTGTGTTTTATATTTCTTGACATAACAAAAGGCCCAACTAAAAGTAGAAAACAAAAATAATGCAGGAACGAGGGACCAATGTTAAAAGGGCAGCATGGTGCATTAAACGCCTGCTATTGGCAGAGAAGGACCGGACCACAAGAGTCTATTGTATGCAACCTTACCTACATTTCTGCAAAGGGCCAATATTTACATTCACAAAATCAATCACATTTCAAGAAAGTGCAAAAGGGAACATGTGAAGATGGACAGTATCCTCTGTTGATAGCTGATAATAGAATCCATGAGAGATAAATGACTAATATAAACTCATTGCCACAAACAGAGCCTTCAAAGTAAAATAGTTCAACTCATACCATGAGCAAAAAGGACTTGATACCCTTCATGGGGGACTTAGATACTCTATATACTGCATAGCAAAAGCTACTTAAAAGTCAATTCCTACCCCACCTATACCAATTAAAGGGAATGTTAGGGAATTGATGATTAGCAAAGTGAGCTCTAAGAGAATTTCATAGCTCCTGACAAAACTTCTACCTGGACGTCAACTGTTAGAAATGCCAATGTAACAACTGAGCTACTACATTACAGGTGCAGCAATACCCTGTATGTGTTTGGCAGTTCCATTAAGCATACCCCCACCACGATTCGTTCGCACAACATAGCCACCTGAGTTATCAGTTCGCTGGTATGATTGGTATCCATCACCCCCACGATTAGATGGCCATCGGCGATGTCCACCTCTGTTGTTGAACTCAGCTCTTTCGCCAAAATCATCTCGAGCATAACCCCTGCCACCTCCATAGTTTCCTCGACCTCTTACTCCATAGTTCCTGTAACCAGAACCCCCTCCAGATGGAAATCTACCTCTAAAGTGACCTGAAATGATGAAAGAAAATTGATTCACAAAGAAGAAGGGATCTCAATCAGTCTCAAGAGAATAAGAATATGTTCTCTGCAGATTGTAGAAAGGTAGCACCAAAGCAGGATACAAATTCACTGTAAGAATTGATGAATGTGATATACAGGCTCGTGACAGCACAAATCCAGTCTCAACCAAATAATCTGAGTCTGTGGAAAGAAGAGCACAAATGTCTGAAACATAGTAATCATATGGCAACACCTCTGTAACAACCTAAGTTGCTCGGACTCTCAATGTTGCCGCACCCATGTTGGATCCTTCAAAATGTTCTTAGATATTTCCCTTTATAGATGCTAATCTGGAGAAACAGGCAGCATTACACACTGAGGCTCTTTATCCTCGCTTTAAGTAAACAAACAAACCAGAACATAGGCCATTCACAACACCCTTTCAGTTTCTTGTTCTCAATAATGCTACTGCGTGTCATTTACACAGTTTTTCAAAATTTCTATCAATATGGAATCATAGAGCACCTGTAGATTGTAGCTGGTATTGGAGGAAGCTAAATGCAATCAAGCTCCAAATGCAGGGTTGGTATAACCAAGGAATATACATGCTCACACAAACTAGAAAATATTCCATCACTAGCAGTTACTTAGCACTAATTGGCCAACAACCACGTATGAGAACTGCTGAGCTAGTGTGGACATCTATGGCTCTACCTAAACATAGATTCATAACGTGGTTGGCTGTATAAGGAAGATTACTCACGCAGGAGAGGAAACTGAAATTACACATTCAGGTTGAGGACACTGATTGCTGCCTTTGTGATAAGAAGGTCATGGAGACTACACTGCACTTATTGGTGAAGTGTGAGTGGGCACAGGCTATATGGAAAGAGGTGGAACAATGGACAGGAATAGCGTTGCAAAACAATGGGATCAAGCCGACACTGGAAAGAATAATGTTGAAGCACTGGAAGAAAGTTAAGAAGGAGACTATTGCGGCTACTTGTGGAGCAATCATATATCACATATGGAGAGCCAGGAATTGGAAAAAGTTCAAAGGCAAGTCTGTACATACAAAGGAGGCGGCAACACAGATCAAAAAGGAGATTATAGAGAGATTATAATTTCTTAGTAGTTCAAAGAAAACATCGAGTTGTAGGAGTTTTGTTCAATTTTTACTTTGTAATTAAGTTTTTTGCTTTGTAGGAAGCCTAATCTCTGTTACAAAGTATAGGTGCTCTTTATTTGTACTGATTTTGATGGTATGGTAATCTTTTACGGTTGTTACCAAAAAAAAACTATACAGATTAGTCATTCTCCAATTATTTCAGATAATATTGAACTTGCCTCGATAATTGGTAGACTTCTTCTCCTCAACATAAGCTTGACGTCCTCCAATTAAAATTGGAGATGCCTGAAATATAGGAAAAACCTTGTCAAAAAAGATGACGAGGAAAAGATAACTCAACAAGGCACTTCGAGCTAATGACATAGTAGTTGGAAACTAGTGGCAATAAAGAGTGACAGCTCTGGCGGCAAGTACAGTTTGAATACTTATAGTGTAGTGGTAGAAGCAATCATGTTTGCTAGCATAATTTTTCTCACATATAAGTTGAAGTGGACTGCCTAAGGGAAAACCCTTTTTTCTGCTGCTTCAACCCTTCTTATGTTACCCTGACCAGTAGCTCTACTTGATAGGTATGTCTATTCATAAACGCTTAAAGGATTTGATTGTGCTTTTTCTCTTAACGTAAATTAACTGTGATTTCTTACTAGAAGATAATAGAAGCCACAATTAGGAAACACAGAAATATTCTAACTATTCTCAAATCACATGTGATCTCGAGATGGCCTGTATGAATTTCAGCCTAGGGATGAAACATTGCAGTATGTTGTTGTAGTTTTATCCAGTCATATTCATCTATGTTAACTAATAAATCAGACATGATATCTAGAGAATGAAACTGAAGATACCTCAATAGCTTTCTGCAAAGCACTTGCCTCCTCAAATTCCACGAAACCATAAGAAAACCGTTGTAGCTGTCATCCACCAATTACAATTATTAACAAAATCAGTGAGCACACAAAAGAATCTATTAGCCAACAATCTACTCGGTTTTTTTCCTTAATTAGTTAGAATGCTAGGGGCTTAGGGCAAACCAATACTCTGTTATTTTTAACTTGAATGCCTCCATTCTTTATAGGCCCAAACTTCTTGAACTCATCAGCAAGTAAGCCCACAGTTGCAGTCGGAGGCAGACCTTTTACGTAGATTGAATAGCCATCTGTGACTGGAAGAAATTAAAGGAAACATATGAACAAGAAATCAAACATATTAACAGCAAGACAAAATTATAAAGAGACAGAAAGCAGAGCAGAATAGCACAGTTGTATACCTTCTCCCTCCTGGTTATTCACATTATCAACAGAATTTGAGCTGGAAGCTGGGCGAACAGTTGCTGTTACAGGAGGTTGATTCACTTGCTCAACACTCCTTGCCATGGGCTTCCGAGAAGCAGGTGCTGGAGGAGAGGAGAAACTTGCAACACTTCCCTTGAGATGCATGACCTGGAAGAAAGTTACAAATTGTTTTAGCATAAAAAAGGTTCATCATTGCCCTCTCCCCTCTAAAAAATCATCTTTGCCAGAAACCAAGGCAGTAATCAAATAGACTTGGCAAATGATCTAATCTGTACTCAATAAACAGCACCACAGAATCTTACAGCTATCTCGTACGTTAACCTTTCCAAATTTAGCTCAACCCTTCTGAAAGAAACATGCAGAAGCAATAGGTTTCCAGTGATATTTTTTCCCAATCAAACTTACAATTGAAGCATATGACTTCTTAGGAGCATCTTCACTTTTGATGTTAGACTCAACTACTATTTGAGAGTCGTCTTGCATTTCATTAACGACCTCAGCGACAGGAACTTCCTCTTCAACAGGCACATCACCATTCTCAGGTGGATTGTAAACTTCTCCCTCATTAGCTTCCTCCACTGATAGTGTGCTCTGCTCGGAAATGTGATTTTGCTGCACTGGAGGGGAAGCTGCAACAGATAGTAAACACTTCAATCCTCAGTTGCCAATATAAGACAATATCAAACTAATAAATAATCTATCAGCTTAAATTACCTAGTTCAGGAGTGACAGGAGCCACCACATCAGTCTCCGGGACCTCGGTGAGATCATGTTGATCGACACTCTCTACATATCGAAACATGTCATTCAGAACAAAGTATCCTCGGTCTTGTGGTGCTAGGAAGAAAGTTTGGGAGAAATTCCGAATCAAGGTGTCGTTCCCAGTCAAAGATCCAGTCACAAAGACATGCACTCCCCCATTAAAGGATTCTTGTGAATCCACAGACTTAATCTCCGCTTTGAAGTCCCCATAGTTTAGTGAGAGTATCTTATGATTGATTGCCTATGTGTTTGACATCAAACAAAAGAAAATGAGGGTCTTTATCATATTAAACTCAAAAGTCAAAACTTAGCAGAGGGAATAACAGAGTAGCAGAGTAACGAGTCAAATCCATCTCAATCTTGTAATGAAACGTGACTAGATCAATCTTGTAATGAAAAGATATTACACAAATTCAATTCTATATACCCAAAACAAAAAGACCTGCACAGTCAATCTTAGCATACTCGTCATGGTATAACATAGCCATAAGCCATGACTACCCATCTGAGTGCAGAATTAAATCAATTCAACAAAAGTAAAAAAGTTAAAGCCCCTTTACCACCTTTTACATCTATGTCTCAATTTCAAACTAGTTGCCATTGGTTATATAACTCATCATTATATATTTTCTTCAACATGGACATGTTTCATTCCCATACTCAATAATTCATCTTTTAAGACAAAAAAGGGGCTCTGTAACACTAAAAGTTATTTCTGAACACTTAACAAATTTATCTTTTAATACAAACTAGGGACTCTCTAAGAGTAGAAAGTTTTTATATTTTTTCTATCTGACATACAAATTTCCAAGCAAACTAAGATGACCAGATACAAGAAAATACACATTAGTTTTAATTCAGTAGCTTACTTCCATGGTAGTGGTGATGCTCATTGAGCCATCATCTTCAGGTCGTCCAAGTTTGCTTATATCCTGATAAAACCTAAAAACCAGTCCAGGAGAATGGTGCAGAATATGATAATACTGCTGCACAAAAGCATTTCCAACCTATAACCCCAAAAAAAAAAAAAAGGTGAGCCCAAATTCAGTATCCAACTCACCCTAGTGTTATCACAGGCGAAAAGCACAATAAAAAGCTCTAAGGTCTATAGCAAAGTGCAAATAACACATGGGCTTTAATGAAGAAAGGCGCAAATGGAGAGAACAATACAAATATGTATGTGTCGTCCAAAACTAATCATGAATAACAAAACACACGGACAAAGAAATTGAAAACTAGTTATTTATAAAACGAAATATCAACTATTTACTGTTGCCTCTTCCGAATTACACTCATTGGCAAGAAAAAAGTTGCCACAGATCCCTGATGACAACTATAATAGGAAAGTAGTGCAGAGCATGCATATGCAAGGAACAGTAACATCAACATAATGTGATCACCTAAACATAATAAACAACAATACATCAATAAGGCTAATAGAGAAAACAATACAAATATGTATGTGACGTCCAAGACTAATAATTATAAGCATGAATAGCAAACACATGGACAAAGAAATTGAAAACTAATTATTGATAAAACAAAATATCAATATTTTTTGCGCCCTGATGACAGCACAAAAGTGCCTGCTAAGCAAAGCGCTCAACATGTTTTACGCCTCAGGCTTAAGTGAGCCTTTGACAATACTGACCCACCACCACCACCGACATACCTAGTGAAACACCACAAAGCAGGGTCTGTAAGGGTAGAGAGTAACCAGACCTTACCCCTACTTCGAGGTTGTTTCCGAAAGAAAAGTAGTTACAGAAAGGAAAAACAGCAGTGAAGTAAATATGACAAACTAATAATAAAGTGGTGCAGAGCATACATGCAAGGAACCGTAACATCAACAAATCATAGTGGGATCACCTAAACATAATAAACAACAGATGAAAACAATACCAAAAGCCATACAATACATCAATAAGTCTAATACTACGACATACACAACCCTAACCCACCCATGAAAAACAAAACACCCAATACAAAACTAAGCTCAGAAAACCGAAAATCTCAAAAGGGTAGGTTAAAATACGCACAACTTGAGCAGGGACAGGTTGTTGCACTACTGCCGCTGCTGCAGCTTCCATTTGTTGATCAAACTCGAACCCACAAACTGTCAAAAACCCAAAATTGAAAAAAAGCAAACAAAATGTATAAGCTCAAAAATTCAAAACCCTATATATCTATCATAAAACAGAAAAGATACGCACGTAAAACTGAAATATAGAAACAAAACTAATCATCACATGAATCAGTAAGCACAAAAAAAAAACCGGTTGTTATACCTGGATATATGTAGTGTTAGCCGGTGAAGCTCTCCCGTTTACTCGCTTCGCGAACACACAGAGTCTCTCTATATCTCTGCAATGGAGAATGGAAAGGGCAGTATTTGTAGGGTTTTTGCAGAGCACGAAGAGGTGGAAAGTGAGAACAAAAGGGTTTATGCCAATAAGGTACTTTGTTTGATTGAAAACAAGTTATTTCACTATTTTATTTTAATTAAATACAAAAGTTTTCTTTTATTTATTTTAATAAATTAAAAATATTTTCTTCTTCTAATATAATATTTATTATTAAATAATTACATAAATTATAATATTTATAAATAATAATTAGTAAGATTAATCTAATGAAATATAATTTTTTAATGGGAATACTAAACCAACAATAATTAATTGAAGAAAATTGAAAAGATTGATTGTTTAGGAATAGTTTGATTGGCAAATAAATTATGTTTGAGATTATAATTTATAATTTTTTATACGGAGATTAAATAATAATAATAATAATAATAATAATAATAATAATAATAATAAAGTTATTTAGTAAATGTATTTTGTTGATAGATGAGTATTTGGTTGATTAGACTAGACTAGAAAAGGGTTATAAAGTTTTATTTCTTGACCTTTTCAACATACTTTGGGAGAAAAGTTTTGTAAAAGGAAAAATGTTATTATTTATTTTGAGATTAGTAATTTCAAAATTGTTAAGTCACATAAAGTATGTGATAGAAATAATATTACAATTATGATTTAAATGATTTTGTTTTTAAAAAAATTATACAAAATGTGGGATTAAGTAAACCCATATTTAGTCATGGAAAAGTTTCAAGTGAATACTACTTAGATTGTGTGATAATATAAAATTGGAAAAATTGTATAAAATAGCAAACTATTAATTAAAATTGAATGTTATAACTACAGTTTCATTTAATTCTAATTTGTAGCAAACACTTTTACATTCGCTTCTCTCCCTAAAAATCTCGCTCGCCACTCTCCCTGTGTAACACCCCACTACTAGAAAGACTTAGAATTAGAAAAAAAACCGTTTTTGAAAATAATCAAATTTGAAAAGTTTGACAAAATTAAGCTAAGTATGAGTTTTGGGTCAACTTCAAACGACCATAATTTCTAGCTCAGGATGAGTTGGGTGTGCTACAAGATACCGTAGGAAATATCTTTGAATTATCTTTCCAACGCCACCAAGTTTGATCAGTTTTGAGTTCGTATGAGGGAGATATGCCCATTTGAAGTTGGGTTGTCTAGATAAGGAAAGTCAACCGGATTTTAGAAGGGTGTTATGGTCTTTTCACTACCCAATTAATTAAATTCATTTTTGATAATTAAGTTGGGGTCTCAACTGATTGGATTCAGTTTACGCTTCATAAAAATAAGTTAGGGTTTTGAGAGAAGAGAAAAAAAGAGAAGAAAAGAGGAGAAGAAGCTTGGAATCGTCGAGTTCTTGAAGAATTGCTTGAGGATTTGGCCAACGGTTGATCCTTACGAGGTATATGAGATCACATAGCATTGGGTTAGTTCATCACACGTCAATCATGATTCTATTTAGCGAAATTATGTTCTTGAAAGTATAGATATTGAGTTCTTGATGGATTTATTTGAAGTTTCTATTGGGTTCTTGATTGTTGAAGTTGTTGAGAAGTTCTTGATTTAAATTCATGAAATTAGATGTCGTTTTGAGTAGATTCTTGCATAATTTGGTTATGTAGTCGAATCTAAGTGTTTGGGGAAAGAACCAATTGAATCTAGAGGGCCTAGAGTTGAAAAACGAGCAAGAAAAATCAGAGATTTTTTGGGCAGGGGTCTAGGGCGCCGCACTAGCCAAAACGCCCCAGTTGGGGTTCTGAAGTTTGGGCTCTTGGGCGCCACGCCAGCCAATGCGCCTCAACCCAGTAACTAAAGTTTTACCTCTGGCACTTCGCGCCACTCAGAGCGTCAGGGATGTCAGGTCTTCTACCTTTCTCACTTCTTTCTGTACAAGTTTCCTTTAAACGTACCTATGTTTCCTAGTTGTTTTTTTACACTCTAAGGTACGTCTAAACAACATGAAATCATCCATAACATGAGATCATGAGCCTTGAATCCATAATTCAATTTAAGGAAAGTTAAGAGTCAAGTCAAGAGAAGTTAAGAGTCAAGTCAAGAGAAGTTCATAAGAGTTTTTCAAAAGTCTTTTACAAATGTATAACTTTGTTTTAAGACTTGAGTTTTGAGTTGAGTAAAGAGTAAAGATTGAAGTTCATTTCTTCAAAAGAGTATATTGGGACTATGTATTTCCAAAGAGTAAATGTTTTCACATTTAAGAAAAAAAGGAAACTTTGATTTCCAAAAGAGCCTTTGAACTAGTTTTTCAGTAAAGAGTAAATGCTTTCACAATTAAGCAAGAGAGGAAACTTTGATTTCCAAGAGAGACTTTGAGCTAAGTTTTGAGCAAGTATCTCAAACCACAGAAAAAAGTTATGTTTTTAAACATAATAGCTAGTATTATATTTTGGGAGTAGTATTGAACACCGATATAGGGGAGAGTTCAGACAACTCCCAGGCCCTATAAACCATTTAGCCATCATGGGTAGAAAAAAGTCATATTTTTTAGATGATTCTTTAGTGCTTTTTAGCATAGATTAGTGGATCCACTTAGTAGTCAGGTTCTATGCCATCGGCAAGGTATAAGACGGCCTTGACAGCGTGAGGCAAAACGTTGTATCATCACAATAGCTCTTAAGTGATGGTTGTCGATTAGAGAAACTCCCACAAAAGTATTTTTTATTCTTATATACACAGAAGTAAATTATATTTTTATATACATTCCAGAGTTTATATTGTATTTTTGCATACATACAGAGTTACTATTGTATTTCTAAATACACAGAGTTATTATCCAAGTTTTAAAAGCTTTTCTTTATATTGCATTCATATTATTGTTTTATATTGAAATGAGTTAAGTTGAGTTGAGTTGAGCCCATGTATATTCCTTTCAAGCTTATGTCTTGTTTAGTATTCCTCTTGCATGCTTGTATATTCAATGTACTGATGTCAGTTGGCCTGCATCTTTTTATGATGCAAATTCAAGTAACCAGGACAGCATCCAACGCATCGTTGATCCAGTTGAGCTTCAGAGTTGTCGGTGAGCCTCCTTGCTTTCGGAAGATCCCATTTGTATTGTTTTTCAGTATTTTAGTTCATTAGAATGTCGTGGGTCTTGTCCCGACATCCATCTCAGTTATTAGAGGCTTCATAGACAGTTCGTTAGTTCATTTGTCATTATCTTGTTATTGTCTTATGTTTGAGACTTGAGTTGCCACTTGGCCAGTGAATGTTATCGTAATACATTCGAAGTTATATTTTGATCTTTCAATTTACTTTTAAAGGTACATTTATGTTGAGTTAAGTCTTCCGCTGAGTAAGTAAGTTAGCCCAAGGGTTTGTGTGGGGTCAACAATGGTTCTCGAGTGTCAGTCCCTCCCCTGATCTCGCTCGCCACTCTCCCTCGCCTCTCTCACTTCATACAAACACAAATGCATAAAAATTATGTTTGTGTTTGTATAAAGCGAGAGAAAACTGTATATACAGATACAAATACATATATCTTCCTCCTAAACACTTATAATTATACTAATACAAATCTTCTGCTACCAGTTCTCTTTTGCCTTTCTCTCTTTCTCGTTTTATATTAATATAAATTACAATGTATAATTTGTGTTGTATAAGGCGCGAGATAGATTTAATATACAAATATTTTATTTCGATTCAATTGAATACAAATTCAAATTTTATGTAGATATACAAACAAAATCATTGATACATATACATAGTAGTTACATATATACAATTATCTAACTGATATACATATATCGCTGCATTTTTATACAAATAAGACTCTTGCCTGCAATTTATACAAATCCAATGCTCATTCTCAAATAGCAAAACTTTAGCTATAAAGCGCTAATACGATTTTTATGTTTGCTAAACCTAAAATTTACTCTTATAAAATTACCTGTTAATTTTGTGAAAAAAGGCAAAAAGCATAAAGTATACATAATATATTAACAAGGCGAAATGGTCTGATAGACCCCTGTACTTGTATGCGTTTGTATTCTGAACCTTTCTACTTACCTTTTTGTCAACTGAACCATTTAACTCAATAAAACACAATATCTTAAACACTTTTGACCATTGATCAAACTTATGTGACAATTTAATTGTTGAGTTGGCATAAGTACGCGATCTCACACAAAAAAGGAGAGTGAAATTTAGACTAAAAATGATTAAAAGAAAAAGGGAAATACAATAAAAAGAACAAAATAAAAATTATAAACTTCACACTTTCTTCTTTCACCTTCCCTGGTCTTCCCCCACCCAATCCCCCATTCCTTTCGTTCTCCCTTCCTCCACTCCTTTCCCGTTCTTTTTCTCTTTTTTCTTTTTCATTTTCTCTTTCCCAAATTAGAAATGAGATCGTGCAAAAAATAGAACAAAATGAGCAAAAGAAAATCAAGAAAATTGGTGCAATATCCAAATCCACAGAAAAAATATGTCTAATGAGTATCTTGAACTCTTTTTGTTGCTAAAATTGTTAGTAATTTTAGTGCTCCATCTTTAAATCTGTTATTGTTCTTTATTTGTCTTTCTTTTCTATTTTCTAGGGTAAAGTGACAAAGTAATTGTTGAATGTAAATTAGTTAAAGTATGTTGGATAAAATTATGTATAAATATTATAATATATCGAAATACTTCAATGGTGATTTATTGGCATCCATGGAGAAAAAAGTTTTACATGTGTTGATCAAGTGATATGAAGATGAAGATGGAGTGAAAAAGAAGAAAAAAATAATTTATTTTAAAAAATTAAATAATAAGTGACGTGTCATATAAAATCTAATGTGGTGATGACATGTAATTTTTATTATGCGTTTGAAGTTCACACAATGTCAAATGGGTTTTAAATGCTAAATTTCATTGAATTTAAGGGTTCAGTTGGTAAATGATTTAGAAAAAGGGTTCAATAATACAAACTCATACAAGTGCAATGATCCATCACACTATTTTACCTATTAACGATGTAGGTCAATTTATGATCTTAAATAATATTTTAAATGTTGATATTTAGATTTTTATGATGCAATCATGTTATTGTGTGTACATCAAAAGATTTAAAATAAATTTATTATCTTATCATTATATGTAGGCGAATACTTATAGCTAAAAGTGTATGTAAGATGATAGGGAGACTGTTTCCGATAAACCTCAACGGAAGGAAAGATAAAAAAGCAGTAAAAAACAAAAAATGTAACTTAATGTGACATTGCCATAAAATTATAGTATTTATTTATTTATTTATTTGTTTATTAACAAGAAGATAACATAAAAAGAAGAAGTTGTAAAAACTCAAAGTTGATTGCACATTACAAGCACCAACATATGTTACAGTCTCTAATTAGAGTTCAACACTTATGCTGGAAGTCGAACCATCATTTGACCTTGCATGACACTGCAAATCAAAGAAAGACACCTAGTTGTCAAACGAGTTCAACTTTTATCTACTGACGTTTACTTATCAGGTTACTTTTCGGTAACTATGAATAATTGTTCATGAAGAATGGAATTAGTAGGTTACGTGCTGTAACATGTTAAAATATACTGATAATAGACTCACCTCTTGACATAATAATAACAGAAATCGGCCAAAACGAATGTTTGAACAATTTCTGCCAAAATGATCATTGGTATCCAAAAGAAGCCCCCTCCACTCAAAGACAGATATGAACCAGATGTATCATAGACCTGCATATGAATAAACTCGGAGACTATAAGTATTGACGGATTCAGAATTTTAAGTCTATGAATATGAAGTGTCATTGAACTCACTAATAGCGACAATAGGTGACAACAAAGTATAAAGTTGCATATTTTCAAAATTTCTACATGCGCGCACACACACGCGCGTCCATTTTGTGAAAGCTGCGAGTGCAACTGCATCCGCCTCTGGTTACAAGGGCTAGCATGGGGAAGTGCACAAATAGAGTCGAATCCTAAACTTTTAGTCAGTGAATATGAACTGTCGTTGAACTCACTACTTGCAACAATTGGTGCGAACAAAGTGTTTATTTTAGAACTTTGTTCACATATTATTGTTCTCGAAAGTAGAGAGCGCAACTTCATCCTCCCCTAGTTATGGGGTTTTGCCACACTCTAACGTGGGAAAATGTATATATCGTGATCTGTATGCGCATTAAGCTTTGGAAATCCAATCTCGAGGGAGGTAAATATAGAACAAATTGATCTGTTTCCAATATCGAGGGAGGTAAATAGAACAAATTGATCTGTTTAGTTCAAAACTTATAAGCTACTACAAGAAAAACTCCAAAACAAACCTTAATGATCCAATGAGCACAACTGAAGAATCTTGAAACGCCCAATGCGAACACATAATGAGCTGTGAATGGCTCAATAATCTGAAATACAAGAACAGGAAACAGTATTGGTACTTCAATTAGAAAATTAAGAACGCATGAATTCAAACATTTTTTCTTCTCTTTTCTAATTCATGTGACGGAAAGAACAAATATATATGTACCTTGACATTCTGCATCAAGCGAAGCTGAGGCAGCACGGAGACACCTTCTATATACACAGCAAAAGCCCAGAGTATACTGAGAATAAGATTATTCGTCCGAGGATGGATAAAGAAAGCTATCACCAAAGAAGGTACTATCTGTGGAGAGAAAAACATGATCCAAAAAGAAATGTCATTACTCATGAAGCAATTTTACTTCCAATGTATATTTCACAACTATCTTGCACGAAACAGCTAGATGTAGTACAAACACCATCAGCATCAGGGGCGAAGCTACGTGTAATAAAGGGCTTAATTGAATCCAACTATTTCTTTGTTTTGTTTATATATAAATTATTGAATTCTCTTGGCATTAGATAAACTTCTAGTGTGGTGACGAAGGTTGCTCAAGAGCTGCTTTAGGTCGTAGGTTCTAATCTCAGGTGAGACATTCTTATTCCCATTGTCGTAATTCTTGGCTACACCCCCATTCAAGAATGCCAAACTTGAGATTTGGACAATCTACACAATTTTAAGAATGTAACCTGAAATGTTGAGCCAATTAAATTCAAAATCTTGGATCCACATCTGGACACGACCGTACTAATACGTTTAGAATCAATAAAGGGATCAACAGACTAACATGCGTTTTACTTCAACAACAACTATAAGAGAAAAAAAACTCAGGGGAGAGAAAGGTCTAAACTACGTACCACGATATATTTCTTCATGTTATCCAAATCTGCCATGTAGGATGACTTCAACTTGTATTTCATCATAAATATAAGCCAGAACGTTGCCACGAGAGTGACAAGGTCTAGTATAGTATGAATATCTCCTTCGATTTGAAGACTACAAAATAATCTTGCAAATAAGAACGTTGCTGTGAGCTGTTGAGTTTTCAATGAAAGGCCTAAGCACAGCAGAAGCAAAAAGTTGTTAGAAGAATGTTGAAAGGGAAAGTTGAGTAACTCAACTTTATTTAATAGCATTAATTGGTCGCCTAGAATAAATAGTAGTAAATAACTTGCTATAACAAACTAAATTACACAAAAGACTAGACATATATAAAAAGATCATTATACTGACTTGTCAGTGTATATAACTTAAATCCATTTGCAAAACATTTAAAGAATCGAATGAGTTATCTAGTGATTTGTATATGAGACATACAGGCACTTGAAGTGTTCAATGCTCGAACTGTTTTTTCTTTTTTTGCTGTGGTGAATTGTTGCCTATCGCAACAGATTTAAACTATACAAAACTAGAAGCTGAAATCGAGCGGCATGGATTAAATTTGGGTGGGTCAAAACACGGTATGCCAATATCTGAATCATCCATCCAACACATCTAAAGTTTTCTTGCATCAAATAATGGGTCATAATCCAACTGGTGCCCCATAGTTACTCAACATCTGTTTGGTCAAAGTTAGTTTGAAACCGCAGGATTAAGAGTTTGGGGTTCTAAATTTCTTTATTTAAAAAAGGAACTTCTTGTTGAAAGCGGGGTTTGAACCCACAACTCTAGCGTGACAACTCCTTCCTTACCACTTATCCACAATCAATTTTGTTAGGAATTCACAAGTTAATATATATATTTGGGAAAAGGTACAAGTACCCCTAAACTATGATCGAAATTTCAGAGACGCACCTTAACTAAACTAACCTCCTATTACCCCTTGAATCCATTTTTTTTTTGTAAATTTGTACACCTTTTTGGCTTACATGACATTCAAATATCTCCACGCGCCTCAATTGCGTGGAGTCATAGAGTGTGCCACCTAAGACAAAAGATGTACCAAATTACAAAAAAAAATGAGTTCAGAGGTAATAAGACCTTAGTTTAGTTAAGTATGTCTATGATATTTCGATCATAATCTAAAGGTACTTATGTCTTATCCCTATATATTTATTTAATTTTATAATATAATTACAGAGTCCACGAAAAAGCTACTAGATTCGCCCTACCTAGCTCTGCCCCCTACTAGAGTATCATTTTCCCCAAGTAAAACACTTTTGTCAATATTAGAACAGGCGTTTGGCCAAAGTTTCTGGAGAAAAAAATACTTCTCTCAGTTTCTAGTTTCTGTTACAACTCAAAAGAACTTTTCACTTTTTCCTAAAAGTCTGGCCAAATACCTCAAGACTTTTAACTCATAAATTGATTTGCAGAAAAGTAAACAAATATTTATATGTAAAATTAGTACCTGAGCAAGTCTTGTGTGTTGTCAATTTGTAAATAAGGACCAAAATTCCAACGAAATGTGCAAATTCAGCCAAAACGAAGAAGTGATTGTGTTCGTGAACAAGGAGTTTAGAGTTACTAGTAAAGTAAGAACAGTGAAAACACCCAAAAATGTCTTCACTTTGTTTGATTGTTTTCTAACCCATGAAAATAGCTTCTGCAATGGCCTTTGAACTCCTTTCTGACCCATCTTCTTTACCCCTTTCTCTCTCTCTCTCTCTCTACTTCTTCTGAAAAACTCAATAAATGCATGTATAAAGTGGGGTTTGGTACTATCCAGAAAGAGAGAGAGACAGGGAGCACGTTTTCCATGTTTAAATTCATTCTTGTTTGTTCAAAATTGTTTGTCAGATCACATAGAATTATGCGGATATTAATAAGTTATTGATTAGTTATGAGTAATTTATGTATACTTCTGTTATCTTATCGATTAATTACGAGTAAATTTATGTACTTTTCTATCTCATAGTAGATGCGCATCTTATTAAAAATATTTATCTCATATTATTACTTCGGCACTTACATTTTGTTTAAATGGTTGTTAAGTATTTTTTAATAATGTATTGTATCATACGGTATTGTTTAATAAATACAGTGTTTGAATAGGTTGTAATTTGTTATGTTCTTTGTCATTACCTAATATCACATATTTATAATTTGAATGATAAACCTAAAAAAAAGTAGGGTACATGTAGAGCTAGTATGAAAATGTATAGCAAAAGATGAAATATATTTATTAAGTAATAAATAAAGACAAAATGATAGGAAAATATTTAGGTAACATGCAATCACACAAAATTGATTATTACATAAAATGAGTCTTTTCGTATACGATACAATAGAATTTAAGTAACAATTAAAACAAGCACGGTATTTAAACTAACAATACAAAACAATACAATACAACGGATAACAACCATCCAAACAAAGTGTTACTAAATCATAATAGAATTAATTAACTATTTCAAATTTTACCCCTGCAATTATTATGACTTTGGAAGTTTAAACAAATTTTGAAGATCCAATTTTTTTATGAAATTAATTTAAGCAAAGAAAAAAATAGTAAATATGATCGATCTATTTATAATTTCTTAATTACGATGTAAAATAGAAAGCATCCACCTAACATGAAATGGGAGAGTATTATTTTATGTGAATTTTTATATTGTCAATCAAATATCATATAATTCTATAAATTAATAATTTATTTCTTGTCTATCTCCAAACATAATATAAACTACATAAAAAATAATATATGAATAACATGTTGTTGCTATCAAATAATCCTTTAGAGGTCGTTTTTGAGGTCATTTTATAGCTTGTTAGAGGAAATTTTTACATATAACATGTTGCTGCCATCAAATAATCTTTTAGAGGTCGTTTTTGAGATCATTTTATAGTTTGTTAGAGGAAATTTTTATGCATAAGTTAGAGTTATACTATTTGATTTTAAAAACCAATTATCTTACAAATTATAAGACTTTCATGTGTATTTGAAAAAAAAAATATATCATTTTTGAGATTCTCATAACATATCTAACAAAAAATTCGACTTCAATCTAATTATGTCCAAACAATATATCTTAAATTCATTATATTACGAGTGTACGTGTGAATTTATTAATTTTTACTACTAACAAAAATTATGTCTTGATGATATTGTAATTGCAAAAAAAAAAAAAAACTCAGTGGTGAAAATATAAAAACGAAATTTAAAATCCTTAATCATTACATTTAATTTTACATTGAATAAAGATGGGAGTTGATAGTAGTAGGTGTTAGTGAAAACTTACAAGATAACAAAAATACAAGATTACAATTGAAAATAAAAATGAAGAAATAAATCTCTTCAGGCTGAGGCGCAGATATCTCGCTCTCTTTAAGGAGATTCAAGCCCACTGCAGCAAATGTTTTCACCGGTCCAGCAGTAGTCCTTCTTGACTTGTCCCCTCCAGGATACAACAGCCTAATCACAAAATATAACTCAACAATTCTGGACAAAAGTTGAATCCAAAGCTCCACAAAAAGAAGCACCTCCCTTCAACTAATAAGAACTCTCTTTTTGACAAACCTTATGCACTCTATATTTTCTTGTTGTATTGTATGTACCAAACCAAATGAAAACCACCACTATTTATACTAGAAGAAGTCTTCCTAGTAATGAATAGGAAGATAATAGTGTAGTAAATAGTGAAGTTAATGNCTTGTTGTATTGTATGTACCAAACCAAATGAAAACCACCACTATTTATACTAGAAGAAGTCTTCCTAGCAATGAATAGGAAGATAATAGTGTAGTAAATAGTGAAATTAATGGTCTTAGGAGTTACATAGGTTACAAGGTGTAATGGAGGAATAAAAGAATGAAATAAAGAAACACTAATCCACCAACGGCTTGCTGCTGCGCCAAAAACTTTGTAACATATGAACTAACTCCATTTGGAGTAATGCTGAATAGCACTAATGCAACAGTTATGATATGCAACGGCAGCAAACTGAAAAACCACTAATGGTTAGCAGCAAAATGGTTGGCAGCAACGACTATACTAAGTTTTAGCAAATTAATATACAAAATATTACTATTAAAATGCTAATAAACCAACAATCCCCCACTCATTTTAATATTAGATAAGAGAGTATATCAGTTGAAGGAAGATTACTATGCATAATGAAGGTGTGCTCTGCATTGAACCTCCACTTAGTGAAACAGTAACTTTTACTCCAGAGTTGTAGTGGTCTCAGACTTGAACTATGGCTGCTTGAGGGAAATAAAATATCACTGCTCACACATAATAATCAAGGTGTTGACATGAGCTTTAAAGCCAGCATGTTATGGCTATGTGCTATCCCGGTTTCATGAGTGCATTTGAGAATAAGCCCAATTCTCATAGGAAACGACCTACTTCCACACATCACATAAGTGAAAGCTGTCGAGAGTGCTCCTGTAAGCTTAACACTCCACCCATACGGGTTACAAATATTCATTAAGAGTTTTGTCAACTCAACCTTCACATAACTACAGGAAACAATACACTCACATCATAGGGAGGGAATAAAAAGATAGTGCATTTTTCACAACAAGTCATCATATGATTAGTTTTTCCCTTTGAACCTGGTTATAGGATCTGTAGTCTCCAGGTTGGGTTTCCTCATATATGACTCAAGGATTTATAGGCTTCAATCTCATCCCCCTCGATGTGCTCCAGACCTTTTCTCTTGTTAAGGCCTTAGTAAGAGGATTTGCAAGATTATCACAAGATTTGACATAATCAACATTAATGGTACCATTTGTCAAATATGATCTTACATTACTGTGTTTCCTCCTTATAGGTCTGGATTTACCGTTGTAATAACGGTTTTGAACTCTACCAATCGTAGCGGTGCTATCACAATGAATTAAAATAGGAGGAATTGGTTTTTCAAAATAAGGTATTTGAAATAATAAATCTCTTCACCAATTCGCTTCCTCACTAGCTGAAGCTAAAGCAATTAGTTCAGCCTCCATGGTAGAGTTAGCAATAATAGTTTGCTTTTTTTATCTCTAACAAACAACACCACCACCTAAAGTAAAGACATAACCAGTGGTAGAACATGAATCACCTGATAAAGTGTTCCAATCTGCATCACAAAAGCCTTCAAGTACAGCAGGATATTTTTTATAGAACCAACCACAATTTTTCGTTCCAATTAAATATGTCATAACTCTTGTTACAGCATGCCAATGTTCATTACCTGGCTTGCTTGTAAACCTGCCAAGTACTCCTACTGCATATGCAATATCAGGCCTAGTGCAATCAGTCACATACCTCAAACTTCCGATTATACTAGCATATTCCTTTTGATTTATTACATCATTTTCACTTTCAACAGGAAATAAATGAACACTTGAATCAAAAGGAGTAGCAACATGTTTGCAATCAAGAAAGTTATATTTTTTCAAAATTTTCTCAACATAATGTGACTGGTCAAGGAAAATCCATCACATGTTCTTGTTATTTTTATTCCAAGAATAAAATTTGCCTCACCAAGATCTTTCATATCAAAATGGCTTCTAAGAATATTCTTAGCTTCATCAATAACATTCATGTTAGAGCCAAAGATGAATAAATCATCAACACATAGGCAAATAATCACATGTGAATTATTCCAAGACTTATGATATATGCACTTATCACACTCATTTGTTTTAAAACCATTTTCAATCATGCAAGAATCAAATTTTTCATGTCATTGCTTAGGTGCCTGTTTCAAGCCATATAGGGATTTATTAAGTTTACATATTTTGCTTTCTTGGCCTGCTTCAACAAAAGACTCAGGTTGATCCCTATAAATTTCCTCATTTAAGTCTCCATTTAAAAAAACAGTTTTTACATCCATTTGATGAATTTGCAAATCAAAAATTGCAGTCATAATAATTAAAAGTCTTATGGATATAATTCTTGTTACCGGTGAAAAAGTATCAAAAAATTCTAGGCCTTCTAGTTGTTTAAAACCTTTTGCAACTAGTCTAGCCTTATATTTATAAATAGAACCATCCGGTTTCAACTTTTTTCTTAAGACCCATTTGCAACCAATTGTTTTACAACCCGGGGGTAAATTAACTAGTTTCCAAGTTTTATTAGAAATTAGTGATTCCATTTCATCATTTATAGCCTCTTTCCAAAAAATAGAATCGTGTGAAGATAATGCTTCTTTCAAAGTGAGAGGGTCATCTCCAACATTAAACACATAAAAATCAAGACCAAAATCTTTTTCTACTCTAGTTCTTTTACTTCTTCTTAACTCAAAATCATCAACTTCTTTATTTTTCAAAGTAGAAGTAGAAGAACTAGGTAGTGACAAAATATTTTGTTCAATCCTTTGACCCCCACTATTTTTAGAATCAAAAGGAAATTTATTCTCATGAAAAATAGCATCACCCGATTCTATCACAATATTATCTTCAAGATTAAAAAATCTATAAGTTGTACTATTTGAAGCATAACCAAGAAAAGCACAAGTAATAACTTTCTTACCCAACTTTGTAATCTTGGGATCCATTAGCCTCACAAAGGCTAGACAACCCTAAACTCTTAGATATCCCAAACTTGGCTTGTAACTTTTCTACAATTCAAAAGGCGTCAATTTAGACTTTTTATGAGGCACACGATTCACCACATAACAAGTAGTTAAAATAGCTTCACCCCAAAAATTTAAAGGTGCATGTGACTCAATAAGCATGACATTAGTCAATTCAACCAAAGTTCTATTTTTCCTTTCTGCTACTCCATTAAATGAGGGAGAGTAAGGAGGAGTAGTTTCATGAATTATTTCCAATGATCTAACAAAAGAATTAAATTA
Organism: Solanum stenotomum; assembly: GCF_019186545.1. Taxonomy (NCBI): domain Eukaryota; kingdom Viridiplantae; phylum Streptophyta; class Magnoliopsida; order Solanales; family Solanaceae; genus Solanum; species Solanum stenotomum. The sequence continues at coordinate 55,868,501 of NC_064289.1, read as the reverse complement.
ATTTGACTCATATTCACGGCCTCTATCACTTATAATTCTTTTTGTTTTTCTTCCAAACTGATTTTCAACCTCATGGAGATAAGTTTTGAAATTTTCAAAAGCATCACTTTTATTTTGTATCAAGTAAACATATGTAAACTTAGAAAAATCATCAATGAAAGTGATAAAATATCTATTACCTCCACGAGTTAAAATTCCACCAAGTTTACAAATATCAGTATGAACTAATTCTGACAAATTAGATTTTCTTTCAACTTGAAAATGAGGCCTTTTAGTGATTTTGGCTTTACTACAAGCCTCACACTTTTCAAAATTCTTTTTAATCATTGGAATTAATCCTAAACTACTCATGATTCCAACATAACGATCATTAATATGACACAAACGAGCATGCCAAAAATTGGTAGAAGAAAGCATGTAAACAGAAGTAGAAGTTTTATTCATTTCAACATTCAGTTTGAACATCCCATCATATGCATACCCCTTTCCCACAAAACTACCCTTCTTTACTATTACATATTGATTAGACTTAATAATCTATTTAAAGCCTGCTTTATTAAGAAGAAAATTAGACATCAAATTTTTCCTCATAGAAGGAGTATAAAGTACATCTTTCAAAGTTAATACCCTTTCAGAAGTAAAGCACAATTCGACATCTCCCGTTCCAAGCACTTGAGTTGCGTGAGAATCACCAAGCATGATTGTTTTGGGCTCCTCAAAATGAGTATATTTTTTAAACTAGTTTTTGTCATAACAGACATGACGGTTTGCACCAGAGTCAGCCCACCATCCATCAACATTCTCAACCATGTTTATGTCGGTAATCACCGCCACAAAAGGTTCTTCGATAACGTTTGCCTGAGGGTCAGGACCACGTTTTTGGAATCTGCAAAATCGAGCAATATGCCCACTTTTGCCACAAACAAAGCATGGTCCCTTGTCTTGAACTTGTTGATTTTGTGCTTGGATATTTTCACTATTATTTTTCTTGGGAGGTCTACCATTATTTTTCTTGAATTTTTTCTTCTTAGGCTTCAAAGAAGTATTTTTGTGAGTTTCAGGAGTAGCATTATTTGAAGTAATTAAATTTACCTTCGTTGTGATGTTGTTCTCTTCTGTTTGTAAAAGTGCATCTTGGCCCCTTGCCTCTTCTTCCATGCGGATTTTCATTATCAAGGTTTCAAGAGAGGTTTCTTTTTGTTTGTGGCGCATAGTTTTTTGAAATTCCTTCCAAGAAGGTGGAAGTTTATCTACTATGCCACAAACAATAAGGTTATCTCCAATTTTTACCTCCTCGGACCTTAGCTCTCCAACAATCATTATAAAGTCTTGAGCTTGGTCTACCACTGATTTGTTGTCCACCATTTGGAAACGAAAAAATCTACTAGCCGCATATTTTTTCGCTCCAGCCTCTTCGGTATCATACTTAGTCTGCAACGCTTTCCAAATTTTCTTTGCACTAGAGTAAGTTCTATCATAAAAATCATAAAAATTATCAGATAGACAATTAAGAATATAATACCGACACTTATAGGAATCACCATCGTACTTTTCCACTTTCTCTAGATGAGAAATAGTTTCATCATCATTCATAGAGGTGATGTCTACTTTATTAGGATTCTTTTCAGTTAACACATAAGAAACACTGAGAAGACTCAAGTAGAAAAGTACTTTACTCTTCCATCTCTTAAAATGGTTACCATTGAACCGAAATGGCTTGTTAAGGTCTCCCATCTTGACATCCGCGATTTTTTCAATTGTAGCCATGATGAATCTCCTTAAAATTGTTAGTGAAAACTTACAAGATAACAAAAATATAAGATTACAATTGAAAATAAAAATGAAGAAATAAATCTCTTCAGGTTGAGGCTCGGATATCTCGCTCTCTTTAAAGAGATTCAAACCCACTGCAGCAAATGTTTTCATCGGTCCAGCAGTAGTCCTTCTTGACTTGTCCCCAGGATACAACAACCTAATCACAAAATATAACTCAACAACTCTGGACAAAAGTTGTTGAGTCCGAAGCTCCACAAAAAGAAACACCTCTCTTCAACTAATAAGAACTCTCTTTTTGACAAACCTTATGCACTCTATATTTTCTTGTTGTATTGTATGTATCAAATCAAATGAAGACCACCACTATTTATACTATAAGAAGTCTTCCTAGCAATGAATAGAAAGATAATGGTGTAGTAAATAGTGAAGTTAATGGTCTTAGGAGTTACATAAGTTACAAGGTGTAGTGGAGGAATAAAAGAATGAAATAAAGAAACACTAATCCACCAACGGCTTGCTGCTGCGCCAAAAACTTTGTAACATATGAACTAACTCCATTTGGAGTAATGCTGAATAGCACTAATGCAGCAGTTATGATATGCAATGGCAGCAAACTGAAAAACCACTAATGGTTAGCAGCAAAATGGTTGGCAGCAACGGCTATACTAAGTTTTAGCAAATTAATATACAAAATATTAATATCAAAATGCTAATAAACCAACAGTAGAGATGCAGGTTGACGTAGCAACACCAAAGAGGAAGAGAGACGTTGGTCTCTTCAACAATGGGTAGATTGTTTAATAAGCTGAATAAATTATCTCGAGATTATAACAAATGATATCAAGAAAAAATTGATCAAATATGAATCATTTACAAAACCAAACAAATAACTTTTAATTATTGATTAAATACAAGCTACTATTTTTTTAAAAAAATAATCTCTAAAAAGTAAATTTTGACAAAAGCTAATCTCAAAATAACCATATTTTAAAGTTTTTTTGTCTAACATATCTATTTGTGAGAAAGGGATGCTTAACTAATGGATAGATTACATTGTGGAATTGATGAAGGATTTTTTTTTTTTTAATTTGATGTTTGGTATTCGTGTAAAATTCAATTGAATTTAAATTTACATATCACAAACTATTTTTTTGGACACATTATCAACAAAAAAGATTCATTTCTAAAAATTCAAACTCGAGATAACGAGGGAATTAAAATATAAGAATTGTTTATTTATAGCCCTCGTGCAAACGAGAACACCTCTTCTTTTAGGGAAAGTCAATTGCTACTGGATTTTAGTATTTATTTATTTTTATAAAACGAACATTAAAATATTTTTTCTTGAAGAAGAAATAGGATCTGGTTGGTTTTATTTTACAGGGAGTATTTAAATGCGATATGAATCTTCACATAATCCAAAATATTCTTTTGCATTTAAGTTTGAAAAAGTAAATACTTCCTCCGTTCCTTTTTATGTGTCACATTTTTAGATTGTACTTGTATTAAGAAATTAATTAACTTTACCTTTCTATCATTATTTAATATTTTCTTAAGTCAACTTTTCAATAAATGATGAATATGCTAGATTCCAAAAATTAAAATGCATTTGGATGACTATTTAAAAAAATTTGAGTTTATTTTCAAAATCATATTTTATAGAATAGAGAATGGAGAGAGTAATTAATCAATGTATGAAGTACTCCAATGAATATTATTTACTTATTAGTTTTCCTAGGTTGGTCAAATTATTTATTTTCAAGACTAATTAACACTCTATCAAGGGTATAATAGGAAGAATATGATAATTTATGTATTGATTTTATGAAATAATAAGTATTATGATCCAACTATTCTTAAGAAATAAATTATTAAAATTATCCTTCGTATTTATGATTGCTTGAGAGAGATGTAAAAAAAAGTGGACAATTAATATAGAACGAATGGAATAATATTCCTCTGTATCAATAGGTGAACTTGGAGAGCTCAACACGCCAAGCAAGCTTCGTAGACTGTAGGAGTAAAATTTGCACACACCAACCCATTTCAGACCCCATTTGTATGATCTCACCGGATACGTTGTAGAACTTGGAGAGCTCAACATGCCTACCCCACATAGGTAGAAGTAAAATTTGTGTACACTCACTCTCCCACGACTCCACTTAAGGGATCTCACCGAGTATGTTGTTGTTGAACTTATAGAGCTCAACTAAGTACACTCTTTTATAAAAAAGTCTTTGAGAGTTTCCTTGTCTTATGAACTTTTCTGGGCTCTGAACCATATTTCAACTTTGTGATAAATCCATAGATAACGATAGAAAATAAACAGGCACTCGAAAACAGGTACATGTTCGAGAATCATTAAACAACACCTAGTGGTTAGAGATAAAAACCAACAACAATAACACACTTCAGATTTTTCATAATGCTTTTTCATGCTAAGTACAATGCTCAATATTCTTCATTATGTTTTCTGAATCTCGCAACAGGGGTTTATAAGCTACAGAAATTAGGCGTTTCCTCGTACAATTCTTCAGATGAGCTACAAACATCTTCACCTACCTACAATGGCGATTGCCCGACCATCTCTTCATATAACTTCTCAAACTAAATGCTCATTCATTGCCGGACCAACAAACAGTAATGTAGATTTTGAACTACTTCAAGCAACACAGATGATGGCATGGCAGAAATACGTAAGACGTCTGTTAATCATACCTTTGAAGTCTGAGATCCAGGGGGCAAGAATGAGTCCCACCACCCGGATTCATACTTCGGGTATGGTGCTGTCCATTTTTCCGGTTTTTCAAATTCAATACTAACAGGAGTACATGCCAAAGCTTCTTCTACACTGTCAGCCTCGTAGCTCTCTTGTAAAACCCTGTCTAGCCTCAATTTCATGAACCTGCAAGTTTCAAAAAGTAGATCAGGAGAAATATAGAAAATGTGCAACTTCACCCTTCTGTGATACGAAATATCTTAAATTTACCATCCGTTATACTTTGGGGTCATTCATACCCTTGCCTCTAGCAAATCTTCTCGTAATTGCCCTTGTCTTTGCGGTGGACGGGGTGATTCCACATATCAAAAATACATTGGGGAGAAGACCCAATTTTACCCCTCTAGTTTTTTATGGTTTAAATTTACTCACCGTTATACTTCAGGTTGGAGTTTCATCAGGGCCAAGAGCAAGGGCAAGTACGAGATGATTTGATGACGTTGAAGATACAAATGACTCTAAACTATACCAAATGGTAAAATTAAGATAACTCGTGTAGTATAGGGGTATATTTGACCATTTTCCCGTGATTATAACTTGCTTATTAAAGACTGCAATCTTTTGATGATGCATAGGAGTAATTAGTGTCTCGATTATTTAACAATGACAGCCCCTTACGTGATCCATGGGCCATTCGTTGAAACAAGTGCTACAGCGGGTCTCTTCAGTCTCTTGGTGATATTAGGGAACTTGTCCAAGAACTTTGGCTCAACTACAAGCCAGAAATCTGGTTCCATGCTGCGCTCTTCATAGAGGCGACGACGTTCAAACATTTGCTCCTGGAAATGCTCCTCTTCGTCCAGCATAAATTTGGCATTTGCAACAAGAAAATGGTACTTCTTCCTTTCTGTCTCTTGCTGTATATGCAACAGAAGACCCGCATCAACATTCCTAACATTGAACTAAAGCAAAATGGCGCCAAATAGGGAGTTACCGAAAAATTGTCTTTTTCCATTTCAATGAAATGACCTGTCACAGACGACCAACATATACATTCATAGGCGAGTGAGAGTAGGACTAATAGAAGAACATGAACTACACACCCCGATCCTCTAACAGATGGTTATTGTAACTTCAGACTGTTCATCAAAATCGTCACTTCGACCACCTCATGGCACTAATATCCATATTGCTAAACAAAAAATGAACTCAGTTTTGATCAGAGAAGAACTAGTGCAATTACTCAATCAACACTACAGTAGAACTCAGTAGTTTTAGTTTAAACCTAGTATAGATGTTCAAATTATTACACCCTCTGTCCCCAAATTCTTGTTATGTTTTCCTTTTCGAGAGTCGAACTGCATGAACTTTGACCAATATTTTAAGATGTATTTATTCACCATATTGATATAAGAAAGAATTGCAATGTATAGTACTTTTCATATAGTTTTTGAACATCTAATTTTAAAAATATTAAACTGATCGACTTCAATTTAGTTCCGAAGATTAGTCAAATTGACTATCGAGAAGCGAAACATGATAAGTGTTTTGGGATGGAGGGAGTAATTTAGAACCTAGTAACTCAAAAAGTCGAAAATTCCGAACCCAACATAAAAAATTGGCTGTCACCAGTGCCTATATGGATCCTTCGCCTACCAACATGTTTTTTCTTAGCTTGCATTGGTTGGCCATTCGGGACAAATAAAGCACAATCAAGAGTTTCACATTCAAGTTTACACAAAGCATGGAAATTGAGAGAGTAAACAAAGACTATAACTTTAACGTGAAACATAAATTTATGCATAAAAGTTCACTTAAAATGCAACAAATAGTAGATACAAACCCACAACTTTAAGGCGACATACATAAACAAACACTTAAACTTGACATAACTGACAACTAAACAACCAACTTTGAGTACACATATCTAGACACCTCAACTAGTCAGCGTCAATTGAACACTCCAACTTACGAAATGATCATCTAATACACTTCCAAAATTTAAGTATCACATCTACGAAACACAATGGGGACAAGTAGGAGTGTTTAGTTACCGATTGAAACCAAGTTAAGACGTCTAGATGTGCCCCGTCAAAGTTGGAGTGGTTAAATACCAGCTAAGACCTAGTTTGAGTATTTGTTTATGTATTATGTCTAACTTTAAATTTTGTCGTAGGATTAACACCGAAAACCTTAAAATTGAATCCATAAAGCTTACATACTAAATCCACCTACTACACTATCAGAGAAATTGCAGACATGAATAGCAGGCAAAATTAACCTTTCCACATACATATTTAAACATTTTACTCCCTCCCCTCTATCTCAATTTATTTGACACTTTTCGTTTTTCGCAAGTCAAATACTTGTAAGCTATGTAAAGTCACAATAATTGAATGAAAAATTAACGGTAAAAAAAGATGGACTTGATTAAATTTCGAAATTCAAAAAATATCATATAAATTGGGACGGAGGAAGTAGTACATTCTACTTATCTTATAGTTTAATATAAAAATCTTTTTTAATTTCTCAAATTCTGCGTCAAATCAAAATCAGACAAATAAATTGAAAAGGTGTAATGAGCAAAAACCTTTTCAGCAGGATCAGAGGAATCAACAGCAGCAACAGCTCTCTTAGTGGTTCTACTTAATTTCCAGCAGCAGTTCTTGAAAAGAGTGTTGTTGGGTGATTGGGAAAATTGGGTACCATGTAAAAGGAGAGAAGGTTTATGAGTACAATGGGTAGGAGAATTCACTACAGAAGTGCAAAATGAAGCAAGATTCAGAGCTGTTGAAGCTGACATTGTTAACAAGAATTGTGTGTATGATTTTCTCTATGTTTAGAATGGCAAGAGAGAAACAAAGAAGATTACTAAAAGATAGTGTGCCAACTGGGAAAATGTACCAACCTTATCTTACCTTGCACAACCCCCCCCNCCCCCCCCCCCCGTTGGCAACCCCGCGCCCCCCACAACCCCCACCACCCCACTACTATCAAAATAGAGAAAATGACCAAAATAGTCCTTTTACCAAATAGACACCATAAATTCTTGATATATTGACCCCATAAATCCATAAGTTATTATCATTTCTGTTCAACAATAGTTATTTATTATTGACTCTGCATATTTTGTAAGAAATTATGAATAGAAAGATAAATTTACTATATCATCCTTTTAATATAACAAATACAATGTCTTAAAAAATATAATAGGAAAATGACTATAGTCTATAACTAATGATAAGGGTAAATTAGGAATTAAGTGTAAAATTATCTATTGATTTAATATAGCGGATAAGTATTGTTGGACATCCTAAAATAGTATAGTGGACAAGTATTGTTGGACGGAGAGAATATATATTTTAGTTTGGAGTATATTTATCCATCACTCTTCATATTAGAGGAGTCGTTAAATACACAAAATTTAAGAAAGATAATTTTTTTTTTCTAATTATAGATGTTTGTGAGAGTATAAGGAAATGTTTAATATATGATAATGGTAAATTAGGAACTAAGTGTAAAATTATCTATTGATTTCATAAAGTGAATAAATATTGTTAGACATCCTAAAATAGTATAGTGGACAAGTATTATTGAACGGAGGGTGAATATGTTTTAATTTGGAGTATATTTATCCATCACTTTCCGTATTAGAGGAGTTGTTAAATTTACGAAATTTAAGAAAGAAAAAAACCTTTTCTAATTATAGATGTTTGTGACTTGTGAGATTATAAGTTAAAATAGACAAGTCAAAATTAAATTATTACTGATTACAATAACATATCTTTTTTTTTTAATTCTGACTAAAAAAGAGATGTATCACAAATATTGGGGCACAGGAGTAATAACTTTTAAAATAATATTTCTTCCATTTTAATTTATTCTACATATTTGACTTAATACATAATTTAATAAAATAAAATAAATTTTTTAATTTTAAATTAAAGATATGTCAAATGTATCAAAATGTTGTATAATCTTGTAGTCTTTAAACATATCACATGAAAAGTTGAAATTAAAAAATTGTTATTTACCCATTTGTCTACTTTTACAGACGCTATAGGGAGAAGTAAAATTTGCATACATTCTACCCACTTCAGACCCACGTGTCTTTGGTTATGTTATTGTACCGATATATATATCAAAAGTAATACTTCCCCAATTGATCCAAATCACAAGTTTTCCAACATCATACTTGATATTTATCATTTCAACATAGTAATATTTAGAGAAATATCTATTACTCCAAAAATATTTTAGGTTTTCCATAAATGCATAATTAATCATGAGGACTGAACAAATGACAAAAATACACAATTCAGGCAGCAACCATTCCTTGTTGGCACCTATGTTGTGCATACTCTCCAAAAATGTTGTCACACCCATACCAGATCCTCCAAAATGCACTACTTATGAAGAATCTGACATGCACCTCACAATATTTATGATAAATCCAAGCAATGTAGGTTGCCGCTCCAATGCAACCACAACAAGATACTATTACAAGAACTGCTCCAATACCAATAAACCTATATATGAACCTGCAAAATGACAAATAGGTCAATTAGTTTTCCAGAGAACGCATTCAAATATAATCAACTGAACATTGGCGCATGAAATTCAAAACTTGGAGAAGCAGCAAAACACCAAATACGAGTCATTGAAACTTGAAAGGAAGACTAATCCTGTCAATTCTATAATCTTTATGAATCATGTAGTCAAGTTCTGAGAACTAAAAGACACATTATGAAGTAAAGGAACAAAGACCATATATAATTTGTCAGAAACTTGATGGGCAAATTTTTAGAGCACATTCGCATTAAACAGGGAGACGGTAGAAAAACATTCTGCGGGCAAAGACAGATCGACAGGGAACAGATCACTCAAGGAGCAATAACCCAAGATTTTCAGTTTTGCAACAGCAGAAGTATATTAGTCTCCACAAGGGTAGAGAAACATACCTTTGAAAGGAAGGTGTAGTGACTATGAAAAGGAGGAAAATGAGCCAATTTTCGCAAGTCGTTGAAGGATGTCAAGGGCTGAAGGCAGAACCAAGACAAGACCGAATTGAAGGAACAGAAATCCGGCATTTTCTCCATAAAATCAGGTTCACAAGGTATTCTCCCAAAGTAATAGGCAACATCATCTATGGCCTAGAAAATTAATATGAAGGAACAAAGCCTTTTACAAGGTTAAATGCTTCACATGGCTAGTGGCAAGAGAGACGTGTTTGACTCAACACAACTTATGAAGAATAGGAATGACAGTCTGTTATATCCTCTGTGTAGAAGGTAATGAAGATGCAAGGCACTTATATTCACACATTGCAAGTTTACAGCTGTTGAGCTGTAGTGACGCAAGTCGAAAACTCAGAAACAACTTTGGGAAAGGTAGGACTTCAAATAGCTCCAGGACACTTTGGAAGTACTGTTAGCACTACAAGCAATTGTTTAGTGGATGGCTTTGAAAGAACGGAAAAAAATTTCATGCAAGAACAAAAATGTACAGGACATTGAGAGAATGATAAGTTCCCTTAGTTCATTTAAACAAACTAAATTTTTGTTATCCTTAATTGCTTATCAAAAACTATGTCAATTACTCATAATAAGGAACTTGGAGGACTTCCACATTTAAATTATGCTTAACATGTTGCAATGTATTTACGCTTATCTTCTTGTGTTTGAACTTTGAAGTTTACTTAAGTTTCTGGTGTGACCATGATGAGCCTGTTCTGCGAACCCACACATAAACAAAGTTTGACATCATATAATAAATCCCTCACGATCTAACTACAGACCTAGCTATTAGAATAGATTACAGAAAACATAATTCTTTTATGCCGACAAGAGCCTTTAAATTTACCTCTTCGATCATAATTCCCTGTACTAAAGATTTCCAGATAACTGGTTCAAGAGAGTTGATGAAGTTAATTTTTTATTTATCTAAGAAAAAGAGAAATGTCCTTATTTTATTCCTCCTGATTGTGTAACTATAAATTCCATTGTTTCTTGATCCCATTCAGCACATTTGCACAGGAACTAATGAAGAAATTAAATCATACGATATCACAAAACTCAACATAATAAACCTAATTACCTACTCAACGTGTAGAGCATTGAGACCCAAAAGCAAGTTGCCTTGCTTAGGTAAGTATGCCACATTGGGAGTCTTAGCCAAGGTAAAAGGTACCTCCCTTGACACCTCGATTCTCCTGGGCTCAATCAAACCTATCCCAGAAGCTGCAGTACCACCTGAAATCAACTTAGCCGACTCACTTTCTCTCCTTCAGCCTTGATAATCGCTGCTCTCTTCTCTTTCTCAGCCTTCATCACGACGAACATTGAGCTTTAAATCTTAATTTTGCTGGAACACTTTGGAAGTACTGTTACCAGCAATTGTCTAGTTGATGGCTTTAAAAGAACGGAAACAATTTTTTTGCAAGAACGAAAATGCACAGGAAGAAGAGAGAATGATAAGTTTCCCTAGTTCATTTAAACAAACTGTATGGAAGTACTGTTACCAGCAATTGTCTAGTGGATGGCTTTAAAAGAATGGAAACAAATTTCTTGCAAGAACGAAAATGTACAGGAAGCTGAGAGAATGATAAGTTCCCCTCGTTCATTTAAACAAACTGAATTTTTATGATACCTCAATTGCTTATCAAAAACTATGTCAACTACTCATAATAAGGAACTTGGTGGACTTCCACATTTAAATTACGTTAACATGTTGCAATGTATTTAATCTTATCTACTTGTGTTTGAAGTTTATTTTAGTTTCTGGTGCGACCATGATGAGCCTGTTCTGCGAACCCACACATAAACAACGTTGACATCATATAATAAACTACTACAGACCTAGCTATTAGAATAGATTACAGGAAGCACATTTCTTGTATGACGACAAGAGCCTTTAAATTTACCTCTTCTATCATAATTTCGCCGTACTAAAAGTTTCCAGAGAATCTGGTTCAAGAGAGTTGATGAGAGTTAATTTTTTACTTATCTAAGAAAAAGAGAAATATCCTTATTTTATTCCTCCTGATTGCGCAACTATAAATTCCATTGTTCTTGATCCCATTCAGCACATTTGCACAGGAACTAATGAAGAAAATTAAATCATACAATATCACAGAACTCAACATAATAAACCCAATTACCTACTGAATGTGTAGCATTGCGATCCAAAAGCATGTTGCCTTGCTTAGGTAAGTAAGCCACATTGGGAGTCTTAGCCAAGGTAGAAGGTACCTCCCTCGACGCCTCAATTCTCCTGAGCTCAATGAAACCCATCCCAGCAGCTGCAGTAGCATCCCAAATCAACTTAGCCGACTCACTTTCTCCTTCAGCCCTGATAATCGCTGCTCTCTTCTCTTTCTCAGCCTTCATCACGACGAATTTTGAGCTTTAAATCTTGATTTTGCTGTACCTTGAGTAAGCAATAAAATGTATCATGTAACTAGTTGACAACGTTTGTTGAATAATTTCTTTGGAAAGGAAGGGAAGTTGATATCTAGGACACACGAGGGTTTTCATAAACTCATTAGGACTAATGGGCAATTGCCGATTGACCTGCCTTATGGTGTTTCATTCCCTCCATGCATCTTCTTCTCTACTAGCCAAAAAGGCAACAAGGTCCATGGGGCTTAAATCGAAAAGAGAGAAATGATGCTCCCACTTTTTTCAAATGAACTCCACTACTCATGGCGTTACAAAAGTTTATAAATTTAGTATTATATTGATCAAATACAACTAAAATAACTACTTTCTGTATTCAACATACAATAACGCCGATGCTAATGCTACTCCTCAAAATTGAGAATCAAAGAACTGACTGTTTTTTAGTAGGATCACTTTTGTGTATCATTGCCTGAAGCGCACACTTCTATGAAATGCATGGTTTCACCTGTGAAGCAATAATCCATTGATTCACAAAGTGACTAAGTGATATGTGAATGTCCCCTTAAACAGAAATACCTTTTGAGACATATACAGATGCTATGTTAATCTTAGCATAATATATAGATGCTATTACTAATTTACCACATTTATCAAAGTTTATGCTTGCAACATTTGAGCTAAATGAAAACCTTCCTTTATTGTAATTTGCAATCCAACAAAACATTCTATCAACTATTAAGACATCTCATTAAGATTACTATTAAAACATACTTGATAAAATTTAATAGGCAATCCATTGCCTTTTTTTTAGTATAATCCTTTGGTATCCGGAAACTATTGGCCCGATTAATCTAGACTCACGACTCATAGGGTTATTTATTGGGGGGGAACGCTTTACCAAGAATTTCTCATCTGCAAAGCACGAACCGAGATCTCTAGTTAAATAAGGAGGGATTTCATCTGTCCCTCTAACAGGTGGTCTATTTTATGACTTATAAAAGAATGATATTTATTTAACAATAATTTAATTTCTTTCCTAAGCTATATCATCTTATCAATCATTTGGTAACTTGTTTATTGAAATTAATTAGTTGGCAAAATAGAAATAATGTGAGGTCTTCAAAAACCATAAGTAGGTAGCAACAATTAAGTCATATCTAAATTAGATCATACCTTTGAATCTTTGTTATCAATAATCACATAATCTCAAAATTAGTCAATACCTTTATACTTTAAATTGATTGGTAACTCCCTAGTGTAGTTGAGTGCAAGAAGCAGCTTCGCTCTTTGACAAGTCCGCAAATAAAACGTGAAGCGCTTTGTCAGATTGCCATAATCTCTTCTCTTTTCTCCTCTCTATAAATCTTTGGTAACAATTCATTTAGGGTTTTCACAACTCTCTAACCATATTAATGGCAGTGACAATTACCAATGTTGAGAGAGCAACCCCGGCAAAGGAGGCCACATTGGTTGTCTCATATCTGTCACATCAAACTACGAAATCCCTTATGAAGGCTTTATGTTCTACCTGAGCCCACATGGTTCCACCATTGGTCTTCAGAATGGTATACCTTTAGCTTTCTTTTTTCTCACACTGTTGATACTACTTCCCCCCTATTTTTTGCTATATTTGTATGTTTTATAAACATTGGTTATCTGTACTGATTCTTAGTGGTTTTGTGGTTCTATACGTCGATTTTGAATTGTTTTTGTACAAAACCACATAGAAATAGTCCTTTTCTCACATCATATATGGCCTAGTATCAACAGAGTGAGAAAAAGGAAAGCAAAAGGTATACCATTTCGAAAACCAATGGAGGAACCATCAGGGATCATGTAGAATAGAAAATCTTCATAATGAATTTCGGAGTTTGATGTGACAAAAATGAGATTACCAATTCAGAAGTCGGCCGTCTTGGCTGGGGTTGCACTCTCAACATCAATAATTGTCGCTGCCATTAATGTGGTTTGAGATCTGTGAAAAGCCTAAATGAATTGCTAGCAAAGAATTTATACAGAGGAGAAAAGAGAAGAGATTACAGCTGAGGAAGAAGAATCCAGACAAAAAACAGAATTCAGATGCCATTAATTGGGCTCTCTTTTGGGGCTTTATGTGGCCTAATCTTCTTCATTTTGGTATTGAATTTGGACATTTCTTTTGTGATAAACATAATCTTGATTCTCCATTGAAGCCCGTCAATTTTAATGGAGGTATGCCAATGTGGATGCTATCAATAAGCTTTGCTCCTCCGATACAGGAGGCACTTGTTATGTAAGACTAAATCTTTTATGCCCAAACCCCCTAGTCTCTTAGGCAATATGAATGTATTCTAAAATAATTGGAATATTGTGTTGACGGTTTACCTAATTTGCCTATCAGTTTTGAACAAGTTCTATTTTATTTTATTTTTTTGAAAATGGTAATGATGTAACAAGTTCTATCAGGACGATTGCAAAAATTCATAAAAAAGGAGTTGAGCAACAGAAGAATGGGTTGAATTCCGGCTGATAGATTGTTTCTGTAACATTTTCTAAATTACAGGTAGTTAATGTTGATCCTCAAAATGAGAGAAATGACGGTACATGATGATAACTCAATAATACAGAAAATTATATTCCTAGGCTTATAATATAGACACACAAAGGAAATTACTCATATTGAGAGTGCAGTGACATCTGATTTCCAAGATAAAAGAGAGGAAAAACAATCAACATATCAAAAGTGATGTACCTCCTCCGCAAGCCTGCCTGCAAAGCTCAAGAGATATTCTATTTGCCATTTTTCCAATTGTATCATAGCTCAATAAACAAAGTGGAAGAAATATTCACTTCTTCTTTATTGAGTGAAACTTCGGTATCATGTCAAGAACGGAAGGATTCTCCCTAATAACGTTTAACAGTAACTCAGTTGTAGTTGCATCACATGAGAAGCCCCTTCTAACCATTTCCTTCAAAAAAATTGTCATTTCACTAATTTTGTTGCACCTTAGATATCCTCGCACAAAAACATTGTAAGTAACATTGTCTGGCATACAACCGTTGTCCTCCATTTTTCTAAGCATATCTTTAGATTCATCTAACAACCCTTTTAGACAAAATCCAGTTATCAAAGTATTGTATGTTCTTGCATTCGGAAGCAATCCCATTGAAGAAAGCTTCTCAAAAATAGCATGAGCTTTATCAAGTTTACCATTTTTACACAATCCATTAATGACAACATTAAAAAATTCAATATTAGCATTTTCTCTCTTTCTTTCCAACTTATCAAAGAGTGACATAGCTTCCTCAACAAGTCCGTACTTAAAATAGCCATTCAGCAAAGTGCCATGAGTGTATAAATCAGGTATGAACCCTAGAGATATCATCTCGACATAAAAATCTTTTGCATCACCAATTCTTCCAACTTCAAACAGACCTTGCAGAATAGTATTGTAGGTAACAATATCAGGTTTTGATCCCCTTTGAGAAATTTCACCAAGCAATTTCATGGCCTCGGCCACTTTCTTTTTCTTACAGTATCCTTTTATGAGTACACTATAGCAAATGATGTTCGGTTCAATATTCTTATCTATCATGAAATCAAAAACTCTCCTCGCTCTAACTACTTGACCACGCAAACAATAGCCATCCATTATCGCAGTGTATGTAATTATATCAGGCTCTACACCCTTTCCAACCATGTGTTTCATTACTTCCTCAGCATCTGCAACTTTCCCTTCTTTGCATAGTCCATCAATCACTATGGTGAAGGTGCGCACATCTGGATAAATATTATGATTTACCATCTCAGATAAATAAGTCCTAACCTTTTCCCACTGACCGAGCTTATACAAACCATCAATTATTGAATTATATGTGACTATGTTTGGAAGAACGTCTTTCTGCTTCATCTCGTTCAGAATGTTGATAGCAGCATCTAAGTTTCCATCTTTGCAAAGAGCGTCTATAACAATGCTATAGATATATATGTTGGGCTCAGGGTTACCTTGTTCCATTAACCGGAGCAAACTTAAAGTCTTCTGAGTATGACCCTTTTTGCTGAGCCCATTCATGACGGTTGCATACATGACTTCATTGGGCTCACAAATCTTCTCTCTTACCAACTTCTTGAACAATTCAACTGCATCTTTCACCTTATTTTCAGCAAAGAATCCCCTTATTAAGGCGGTAAAGGTGACGACATTAAATGAAATGCCACTCTTCAAGTAAATGGGTAATACCGGAAATGCACAATCAACACGATGCATCAGGCAATAATTATTAATCATCATATTCAAAATGAAAACATTAATTGGGATACCCAATTTCTGCATTTCTCGAAAATGAGAAAGGACAGTAGAGTAATGTTTCATACTTATCATAATCTTAAATAATTTAGAGAAGTCGACAATAGAAGGAAGAGGCTTCATTCTAACCATTTGATGGAAGAGATTGACAGCATCATCTAAACACTTGACCTCCTTCTCAAAATTGCTATTTACCCCAAATTTACTCATTGCAGAAATGGATCTGTTAACCGAACAAGAATGGGGAATAGCAACGAAAGAGAGAAAGGGAATAATACCATTGCATTTACACAGAGGAATTCTCTTCATCTTCAATGGCTAAGAAATTTCTTCCTCCAATTTCAGTGTGGAATGTGGAGTCTTTTTTGCCCTAAATTTTGTTCAAAAAATTGTTAGTGACAACTGACAAGTGACTCACTCACACCACCTCCAACACACCAAATTCTATATTTAGTGTAACACTGATCACACAAATTTACTTTTTAAATATTTTAATATTTTTTCATTATACAAACTTTTAATTAAATATTATATAAATTATATGTTTTAATGAAATCTCTTGTATATTTAATTATTTTTTATGTAATATTTTTATAATATTAATTTTAGATATAAAATTTAGTTTTTTTTATAAATTAATGTTTCTATATATGACTTTTTTTTAAAAAAAATTATGTTAATTCTACTAGAAATTAAAATTAACCTTCACAAAAATAAAAAATGCAAACATATAAATTTTTAAGAATACATAAACACACCCCTAAACTTGTTAGAAATTTCCTCTCAGGTACCTCAACTACGCAATCTTCCTATTGAACCCCTGAACCACCCATAATTTGTACCTTTTAAACACTATTGGTTGATATGGCACAATATGTGTTCTCACGTTGCTTGAGCGCGTGAAGACATTTTTAAAAAGCTGATGAGGAATCCACAACTATCTTCTTCCCCTTTTTTTTGTCTATTCAACGCTAATTTCCCTCTTTTTCTCTTATTTCCCTTCTTCCTTATTGTCATTTTTAAGTTGGAGCTTCTCAAGGTATCTCTCTTCTTTAGCGATATCCTCTTCATTTCTTGTCGTGAAAAGAAAAATAAAACTAAAATTACTACCAGCACTTACCAAAGTAAGCTTTGGAAGGTGTTCGACAGTTGGTGAATCTCCTTTGCAAACTTGGTTAACTTCTTCACGAACTTTATCCTACCAAATGTCTTGCATTCATTAAAATTAAGCTGCAAATTCAAGCTAAATTTCTTGCTTGATCTTTTCTTTTGCATCTCATTTTTTACACAATCATTTCGACTTTGTATTATTTCAAAATCTTAGGATTTTAGTTGTAAATAGCATAAATTTGTCACTAGAATCATTGAAATCACACCAATTTCTTAATTTTTTCTCATCTATAAGAATATTTGGGTCATATCGAAGTGGTATTGTGAAAAAATGAAGTGCCTTTAGGTTTTATTTTAGATTGCTGATGTGTAAATTATTTAAATTAGTGGAGTGTTTTGATTGGTTGCACATTCCACGTGGGAGATGTGGATTTCATGCACACAATAAAAAAAAATGTTTGTTGGAGTTTTGTGCCATGTCAGCCAAGTGTGTTTAAAAGTTACAAATTATAGATGGTTCAAGAGTTCAATAGGAAGATGTCTTAGTTGAGGTGCCTAAAAGAAAAAACACAACAAGTTTAGGGATCTGTTTATGTATTCCGCCAAACAAATAATACAATGTACTTAAAAATAACCGAAAATAATAAACATTTAACAAAGTAGTAACTCACATACATCAAAATTGAAATAAAAAATACATTGTAAATTTAAAAAGAGGTCTAACCCATCGGTGGCCCCTTAAAGTTGGCACGAAGTTTCACTTAGACACCTCAACTGGACAATGTTCATTTTAAACACCTCATGTAGAGTCTTGATGTGTCATTTTGACACTTTTTTACTAATCAACAAAAATATATAAGGTGTGTGTGTTACACTCATGAATGACGTGTAAAGTGACAAATTAAACAACGACATGTGTCATTTGCATAAAAAATCATTCTTAAATAATTATTTTTGAATAAAAATAAAAAGTAACCAATGAATCAATGACATATGGCTTTTTTCCCAATAATTTTTAAAAAAGAAAGATTTAAACCAATAAATCTCCCATGCCTCCTAGCACCGCGATTTCACCCCCGACATCTTCTCCAAACACCTCTGCCCCATCCCCCCCCCCCCACCCCCCACCATTGTCTTCTCCAAATATCTATTCATTTGTTGAAACATCTGCGCACCCATTTCCTCTGATTTTCTTCTCCAAATACCAATATTCCTTTTTTTCCAATAACATTTGGGCTCACACCCACCAACACACTGTTCCTTTTTTATTTTCTTCGTCAAATATCTTTTTGTTTCTTTTTTACCCTAATTAGCAGGTTAAGAATTCACAAAAAATTAAACTCCTATGTAAAAATTAATTTCTTTTAAGAAAGAATCTCATGAATAATTTAATATTTAAATGTTGAAACGGGTCTATTCCTAAATTTTCTAACACAGATTCATCATTTTTCATCATTTTACTGTAACTATTTCTCTTTGCCATTGTTGGATATTTATGTTTGCAAGAATGGATGCTGAAATTGGAAACAAAAAGAAGAAGAAAAATTAAAAAGTCTACCGAATATGTTTTTCACGCGCAGTCATCGAGTGTATTACACTCATTGAGCCAGGTAGGCAAAAAGTGTCAATATGACACAACAAACGCTGATATGAGGTGTCTAAAATGAACATCACCCGCTTAAGGTGTCTAAGTGAAACTTCGTGTCAACTTTAAGGGGCCACCGATGGGTTAGGCCTTAAAAAGAAGTGCTATATGATATATTAACTTCATGTATTATAATGCACAACATGATAATTGAGGATGAGTGTGATCTTAATGCACCAATTCAAGATGCGTCGGAAGGTCCAACTCCGACCGTAGATGTAGAGATCCTTTCGGAAGGATACTACCACTTAAGAAGGAATCTACTTTAATACACACGACATTTAAAATAGATGAATGTAGGGAGTATTGATTAAAATCTAGTAGGGGAATTAGGTTCGATAAAAAATAGTTAAGGATGTGTATCCTGCCCACTTAAACATTTATTTGCATCAAATCGAAACTATGTAGAAATTTTACTTATGGCGGAAAAATCCTTCCAAGATAATCTAAGCAAATAACTTACGAGATTTTCATGCATATATTATCCTCACACTTAAAAATGATATAAAAAGAATGTTACCAACTTTCAAGTACCTAAATTAGCCGGTTCATGCTTCACACAACCATTCAAAACAAATAGTAAATTTAGTATATTACAAGACTTGGGTTTACATACCCCAAAATGAACAAAACATATAGCCACACTTATATTACAACCCATGGTGACATGATCAAATTAGCCCTCAAAATTTCATGTAAATATACAACACATAGATCATGTATAAGTTTCAAGGTTTATACAAAATATAGATGCCTATATGCAAATGTGATCTTCCTTAAGGCTCTCAAAATCTCCATCTCCAATGGCCAGCATCATGCATCCTCTCGAACATTCTCTACGATAGAAACAACTATCGCTAAGCATATAACTTAGCGGTGTAAAAACTATAGGTTCAGAGCCCTCAGATTCACCAAGCTACCTTTCTCAAGTCATAGACAACACAATTAAAACATAATAAATAAATCAAGTAAACAAAATATAAAGAGTATCAAGTTCGATATTTAAAGATTCAAATGTCAAGAACGCTCATTGCACCATTTTTCAAGAGATTCAATAACAAGGCTCGCCCAATATATACATCATGTTGTCACACCAGGCACAAACAGGTATCAAGAAGGGTCGACGCCCTATATCAAGAAGAGTCAAACCCAATAATCAAGAGAACCAAGAACCATATTAAAAATGACTTTCTAGTTCGTACTTAAAATGGACAACTTCCAGTCTTAAGACATACTAAAAGTCCAAAGTCAAGATGACAAATGATACGAATCAAGAGGCACGCCAATAGTGACAAAGTCACAGCCACAAGAAGGACAAGGTCCCAACAAGACTACCAGGTGATCAAACAATCCGTACAAATGGGCGAGTTACGCAAGTGTCCTTAATGTCTTAAAAGATACCAACACGACAATGAAAAGTGACAAGAGGTAACGAAGGTACCAAAATAAACTTTCAGATATACTAACAGGTAAAAAGAGTGCAAGTACAAGTTTATACACAAACCTCAGTTCTTTAGCACAGAAACAATCCAACACAACTTCAAAAGTTCAAACCGTAGACCAACCAGCGTATCAAGGTTTTCAACTTGTACATAAGTGATGTGAAACAAGAAGATAAAAATAAAATAGAAATAAATAAAAGATAGATAAAAGAGATGGACACAATTGAATTCAAGCAACTAAGAGATGTAATGGTGAAACTAACCAAAAACACCACTTAATTGAGAAATAAAAGCACCTAATCTATTAGAATCCTCAAGAAAGTAATAACTTTACTTGCAAATTCTAGGACAAAATGTTGAAGTTCAACAAAGGGCTTCCAAACTCTCACAAGAGGCATAACATGTCCAAAACTAAAAACTTATGAAACCCTAATATCTACTATTTATACTAAAAGCTAAAATAGTGAATAAAGACTCAATTGCCCTTTATTAAAATTACAAGGTAATTAAAATGGTAGAGCACTTGATATATTAAATATCTTCAAGTCTGCCATGTTGGAGACTTCCAAAGGTTCCATCTTCATCCATAAAGCTTGCAATGCTTGAAGGTCCTTAGCTTGACTCCTTGTGAAAGGCCTCCTTGAAGTAGTGTCACTTTGATCTACATCAATAAGTATATACAACCTTAAAAAAATGAATTTAATAACTTATTTTCTTTCTAGTAGCTCAATAATGATGACATAACACAGGGTTATCCTCACAAGTAAGCCCAGCCTGTACAAATACGACTATGCTCCTAAAACAGTAATTCTGGTTAACAAAGTACTTCATGTCGCAACTTAGATTTGAAATGGAAAACGACAAAACTGGACTTTATATTATTCATAAAAGATGTAGGCACAACTCTTAAGCTTGCAAATAATCAAGAATCACCGCAAAATACATTTTGTACACAAAAAGATATAATCAAAACAATAACAATTGAACATACATGATTTCTAATTCCGGAATCTGGACAGAACTTGTCATATGTTGCGTCCCTTATTTCGTATTCATAACATCTAAATTAGAGTTTAACATAAACATAAGAGTTGTAGGTATATAAATTATCTTTCCAAATCATATTTATTCACTGTAAATGAAGTTTGAGAGAACGAAATATGCTTAAACTATCAAACACTACCCAGCTCAGAAACAGATTTCATCACTTACCAAAGAGAAGCGTGTGTCTCGAATTCCAGCCAAAAGGATCAAGTTTTTCTCTTGTGATTTTGAAGAACAACTGATTAAATAAGATTCTAAGGTTCTTAGACTTGAAGGAAACGAATTTAACTCAAGGAGGTGTGAAAATATATCACACAAGTGATGTTTATCACTTGTACAAATGTCCTTCAAAGGTGCTGCCCAAACAGATTTCAACTTTCAAGAGCTTGAAAGTTGAATATTTTATGTAGAATTTAAAATAATTTTTTCAATTATGTAATGTTTTAATTGTATTTCATTAATGATTTCACTTTTATTTGTATTATCCACTATTATGTATAATGTATAATATATAATATTTGCTAGCAATTTATATTATTTAAAAAATTATGATATAAAAAATAATTTTATACTAAACTATTATAAAAGGAAATAATATGAATTATATATGGTGAATGTTTTAGAAAGAATTTGTTTTATGAAATAAGAAAATATAAATGAAATAAGAAATAATAATATAATAATGAAGAGAGAGAAAAATATTCTCTTTTGGTATAAAATTTGGTGCAGTGGGTTGGAGTTGATTACACCAAAAATAGTGCTTACACCAAATTTGGTGTTTGGGTTGGAGTTGCCCTTAGCTCAATTTTCAATTATAATTTTTATTAGTTACTCCCTCCGTCCACTTTTAATTATCATGATTTTCTTTTCTTTTTTAGAATTAAACGATAATAACTTTGACTAATATTTTATGATATATTTTTCATCATGTTGATATACAAAAAAAATATAATTTATATTTTTCTTTCTTTTTTTAGAATCAAACTATAACAACTTTTATCAACATTTTATGATATATTTTTCATCATATTTATATAAAAAAATTTATAATTTATAGTGTTTTTCGTATAGTTTTTTAGTATCTAAATTTTTTGTTTAAACATCAAATTAATGACGAGTGCATCTTTTCTTTTGGACGAATGAGTTGACTAGAAATTTTGAAATTAAACTACATAATATACCTGAATTTTTTTTGGGAAAAAAGGTTGAAAAACTTTTCTTTTGGATGAATGAGTTGCTAGAAATTTTAAAATTAAACTAAATATGCTAGCAAGATTTGAACTCACAAACACTTAATCACTAGGCTACAACACCTTGTTGTGTTAAAGTTATCCACAGTATGTTATTTAACCACTTTGTATATTATTTTACTTGTATATACGGTATAATTTTTCGACGAAGGACACCCTAAAGACTGTGTAGCTACACCCCTAAATATGACAAATAAAAATGGACAAAGAAAGCAAAAATAAAAATCACTTTTACTTTTCTTTTAAATTTCACAAGGTTCAAATGACATTTCACCTCATGAGTTGACTCTCAACTTTAGTCATTTTGAACCTCCATTTAGTTTCACCCAAGTTAAACACCCACGAGTTATGTTTGGCCATAAATTGAAATTTTCATACATTTATAAACAAGGAAAAATATACAAACTACAGCCTCCATACCAAACAAAACTATAACTATATAGCACAATTATTGAAACTATAGTTATAGAGCCTTATTATGTCTATTATGTTTGTTATTTTTGAAATATTCTCTATTCCTTTTGTTTCAATTTATGCCACATAAATAAAATTTGGAGAGTTTAGATATTTTAATTTGTTAATTGAGATTTATGTACTTTTAACATAATTTTTAAATAATATATGTTACTCCCTTTGTCACAATTTATGTGTCAGTGAACAAATTCAAGAGTCAACCAAAATTTCTGTAACTTTTCTAAATTTTTAAGTTGTTAATAATATACACTTCATTTGCTCAATTTATGCGACACTAATAAATTTCGAAGGTCAATCAAACTTTTTGTTGTCGTTTAAATATTTTAAATTATTAAGTCTTGTGATATATAGTACCTTTTACATGATTTTTGAATAATACATGTTACTCTCATTATCCCAATTTATATGATATTGATAGCATTTTGATAATTATTTAAATTTTGCATGTCTTCCAAATTTTTAAGTATTTTAGTATTGTGACTTGTAATATTTTTTACGGCATTTCAAATAATATGTGTTATTTTCTCTTTTCCAATTTGTCCGGTAATGATAAGATTTTGAGAGTCAACTGAATTTTTTATGTCTTCAAAATATTTCAAGTTGATAATTATTGTAATTCACAATACTTTTAACGTAATATTTTTTAAATATGTAACAAATTAAAAAATAAGACAAATAAATAGAAATGGAAAAATTAACTTAAAATGATCAAAATAGCCCCGGAAGTAAGCTGGCAGGACAACTGCCAACTGCTTCAATGACCACTTCTATATATACTAGACACAAAGAGTCCGTATAAGCACGAACCCAATATTTTATTATTTTATCTGTCTCAATTTCCGTGGCACATATGAAATTAAGTGAGACAACTATATCTTTTGTATGATTTTTAAATATTTTAAGTTGTTAATTATTGTGATTTTATAGTAATTTGACGTAACTTTAAATAATATATGTTACACTCCCTCTCTTAATTTATGTTACACGAGTGAAATTTTGAGAGCAATTAAATTTTAATATATATTTTTAAAAATATTATAAGTTATTAATTATTTTGATTTATAGTATCTTTTACGTAATTTTCAAATAATATACGTATCAAATTGTACATTCTAAGCTATTAATTATTATAATTTATAATACATTTTAAATAATTTTCAAATAATATACATTATCCATCTGTCTCATGGCATACATAAAATTTTAGGAAGTAACTAAATTAATATTTTAAATTATTATAATTTATAATACTATTTTTTTCCATAATTTTTAATTGAAATAACATATTAAATGACAACCATATGTAAATCAATTAGAATTAACTATTTAGATTTAACAAAAGGAAAAGGATTGGCCAAAATATGTACTCCCTCCGTTTCAAAAAGATTGGTCTGGTTTGACTTGGCACGAAGTTTAAGAAATTAAAGAAGACTTTTGAATCTTGTGGTTCTAAATTAAAGTTATGTCAAATGTACAAATTGCCCTTAATCTTGTGGTCTTAAACATGCCACGTAGGAAGCAAAAAGTAAAATGTTACCAAAAAAGGAAAGAGGTCATTTTTTTGAAACTGACTAAAAAGGAAAGGAGGTCATTCTTTGTGAAACGGAGGGAGTAGTAAATTAATGACCTACCTTCTTGACCCAAGCTTCTCTCCTATTCCCTCTTTTATACGTATTCAGTTATAAGAATAAAAATTTACTTTCTTTTTTTTTAAAAAAAAAATTGTTGTCCATAATCGTTTATCGTTTCCCTAAAACCTACGTGTGATTTATTCGCCATCACCGACTCATCGCCGGCGTATTCTCGATGGCATTCCACCACCGTCCGGCGTATTCTCCGATGGCACGCAACCGTAGAACAAGTGACGAAGGTGAAGACGGAGAACCTCAAGCGCCAGAGGAAGGAGAAATTATTGACAATGTTCCTGTGGTATGTTTCAACAATATTCTTCGATTAATTTTGGACAAGGCGGGCATAGAGTGGTTAACTGGGCTGTTTAATGTTATCTTTAATACAACAAAAATGCCTGAAGAATGGAGGTGGAGTACAATGGTTCCGTTGTATAAAAACAAGGGTGATATCCAAAACTGTAACAACTACAGGGGTATCAAATTGTTGAGCCATACTATGAAGATTTGGGAGAGAGTGGTGGAGATGAGGGTGAGAAGAGGGGTGTACATCTCTGAGAATCAGTTTGGATTCATGCCGGGACGTTCGACTACCGAAGCCATTCATCTTATGCGTAGACTGGTAGAAAAATATAGAGAAAGGAAGAGAGAC
>NC_064289.1:55801423-55842444 GCF_019186545.1 Solanum stenotomum | reverse complement strand
GTAAGTTTTACAGAGTGGTAGTTAGACCGGCCTTGTTGTATGGAGCGGAGTGTTGGCCAATCAAGAACGCACACGTTCATAAAATGCATGTTGCGGAGATGAGGATGTTGAGATGGATGTGTGGGCACACTAGGAGCGACAGGATTAGGAATGAGGTTATCCGGGAGAAGGTGGGAGTGGCCTCTGTGGAAGACAAGTTGAGGGAAGCGAGACTGAGATGGTTTGGACATGTGAAGAGACGGAGCGCAGACGCTCCAGTGAGGAGGTGCGAGGTAATGGTGGTAGAGGGTACGCGGAGGGGTAGAGGTAAAGAAGTATTGGGAGGAGGTGATTAGACAAGACTTGGCTATGCTTCACATTACCGTGGACATGACTCTAGATAGGAAGGAGTGGAGGTCACGTATCAAGGTTGTAGGTTAGNAGGTTAGTAGGGTTAGCGTGTTGTCTTCCCTTGCAAGGGTATGGGTTGTTAGCGTTTGGAGTAGACCTAGCCCTATGTTATTTACTGCGTTTCACGCATCGCATTACTTTCTTGTTGTTATTGTCTCATTTGTTGATTATACACTATCTTTTGTATTGGCTGTTATGTTTTATATATATCTCTTCTATCACTTAGATCTGTGGTTCTTGAGCTGAGGGTCTCCCGGAAACAGTCTCTCTACCTCCACGAGGTAGTGGCAAGGTCTGTGTACACTTTACCCTCCCAGACCCCACCTAGTGGGATTTCACTAGGCATGTTGTTGTTATAAAATATTTAGGAAAAAGTTACATTTATGTTTTAATTCGGCGCAGAATGCTAGTTACGTAATTGAATTGGATTCTAAACCACGCAAGGATCAAGTAAGTCGAAAGGATAAGAGCAGCAATGATTACTATGCGAGTGATTTGCAGGTTGAAAGAAAATCCGGGAAGAGGCATAGGGTCTCATCTTCTCAGGATGAAGTTAATGAGTCACATAGAGGAATATGGCAATCCGAAAGCATTTTGGAGGAGTATGCATATGAGATGGAAAGGGAAGTATATACAAGTAACTTGGATGATGATATAACTGGACATTTCAGGGACTATCACCATGGATATCGGAAATCCTCGAAGGAGCATAAATCTAGTTACAGCAGAGGCATGCGAGAGAAAGATAGGCAGCGAGAGTTGGAAAGGGAAAGGGAAAGGGAAAGGGAGAGGGAAAGGGAAAGAGAGAGAGATAGAGACAGAGAGAGAGGGAGAGAGAGGAAAAGAGAGAAAGCTCAATATGAAGAACAAAAATATGAGAGGGAGAGGGAGGAGAGAGGAAGGAGGAAGAGGGACAGGGAAAACAGAGGACCAAGTAGGGAGGATAGGGATAGATACAATGATAGGTCCAGTGGGCAGCGGAGATTTGATGACGATGGTCATGCTTACCATAGACATTATGAGACTGACAATGAGAGAGACGGGGCAGCTAATCTCCTAAAATTTGAAAAGCAAAAAACTCAACCTAAAAGGAATTGGTAATTCTATGTTTTTTTATATTAAAAAAACAGTCAGTGTATTTAGTTTCCTGTTTCTTTAATACTGGTTTTTGTTTTCATTGCAGAGATGAAGTTGAACAGAAGGACTATCAGGAAAAAATTGCTTTCCAACTTGCTCAACAGAAGGAGGAAGAAGAAGATGAGCTTGATAGAATTAAGGAGGAGAGCAGAAGGCACAGACAAGCTATTCTTGAAAAGTATAAGAATCAGCCTTCACAAAAATCCGGAGACAATGGTAAGTTATTTGACATGTGATTTTTGTAAAATATAATTCAATTCTGTTTTTCTGTATTTCTTCTTGCCTGTTGTAGAGCTCTATCTGAAGAGGGAAGAGTCTTTGGTTGGTTGTGTTCCAATTTCCAACTTCTTTTGAGCCAAGGGCCTACCGGAAACAACCTCTCTACCTCAAAAAGGTTGGGGTAAGGTAGGCGTGCATCCTACCCTCCCCAGACCCCACTTGTGGGATTATATTGGGTATGTTGTTGCTGTTGTTATTGACTTATTAATCACCCAGTTTTGCTAAGCAATTTAACTGCCAAGTTCTTGCTTTATTTTGGATCCGAACTCTTATATGTGCATGTTATAAAACTTAGGATGTTGAGTTGGATACTATCTTCACTTCAGAGTTTATGAGATTGTCATTGCACCTGAGCTTGTTCAGAGCTATTTGCTGTGATTTTCTCTGCTATTCCTCTGCATGATTCTCTCTCTTGTTGAGTTTCTGGTCTCTAATTGTGTTTTTTATTTATTGGCATTAGCTGAGGTTCATGTGAATCGGTCTACTGAGAAGCATGCAGCTGGAGATAGTGCTGTCCTAGATCCCATTGATGGTCCAACCAATGGTGCAGATGAACATGGTGATGAGCCAACATTTTATTCTGGGAAATCACCTTTGCCAGGAGGTCATAATGCTGATGAGAAGGCTTCTGGAGCTGGTGGACTGGGACAGGGTACTCCAGAGGTAGGTGTGTTCACTTGACCCTGAGATTGAAATGGGTTTTTCTTTATTGGTTGTGCTCATTCTTCTTTTTTATTTTATTTTCTCTTCCAAACTGTAAAGATATGGCACATGAGTCTAACTCAACCCCAAAAGGTAGCCCATGATGGGAGAATTGCCCAAGCCCATCTAAGCAGACGACCAGTCCTTTCCCCAACCAATGTGAGACTTTTACCTACTCTAACACCCCTCTTCACCCCCTGGCCGAACTAGAGCGTGGATTGGGAGTGCAAACGGGGATAGACCTGTCTCTGATACCATGTAAAAATATGGCACCTGGGCCTAACTCAACCCCAAAAGCTCCTTTCCCCTTTTGTTAGGGATTGTTTTTAGAATTATCGATGAAATCTTCCCCACTGGGCTCAAATACTTTGGAATGCTGATAGTGCGGCTTACTTCTTCTGATCATAAGTCATTACTTTGCAGTTCTCAACAGAGGAGCTAGTGAAGACGCTTGAGAAAAAAATTGAACGTCTCCAACAGCAACCACAGGTTAGAATTTGTGCTCATTTTTTTCCCAATCTTTCAACACTAGTTTCTGTGAGCTTGCAATGCTTCTCTTGTTCGTTAGGGGTTTGTTTTAAAATTAGTTGATGAGATAATACTTCGAAATGCTGATATTGCAGCTTACTTTTCTGATCATAGTCATTACTTTGCAGTTTTCAACAGAGGAGCTAGTGAAGGAGCTTTCTAAACAAGAAGAAAATTTCAAACAGCATCAACAGGAGCATGAGGATGGAATTAAGCAACAGGTTAGAATTTAACTCGAATACTTTTGAGAATAACCTGTTGAATTTGCCTACAGAATTTCTTGCAACTGGGCTCAAATACTTTGGCATGCTGATAATTCTCAAAAAAAATAAAAAATACTTTGGCATGCTGATAATACAGCTTACTTTTCTGATCATTTGTCATTACTTTGCAGTTTCCAACAGAGGAGCTAGTGAAAGAGCTTGCGAAACAAATTGAATATCTCCAACAGCATCAACCGGAGTATAATGACCAAGTTAAGCAACAGGTTGGTATAGCTTTTTCTCCTTCAGCATTTTTCCTAAATGCTGGCTTCCTCTATCTGATGATTGACCTACTGTGTTAACACTTTACAGAGTGAGAGGTCGGCTGACATGTTTTGTGACGATGTATTTGGAGAATCACCTGCTGCCATTCCGAAAATGGTGAGTCTGTCTTGGAAACATTGTCGGAGATTATCATTATTAGTATTATTATATTAATTCAAACAAAATGTGAGTGTCCCTTTCTTTCCTACTGAACCCAAAATGCAACGTAAAAATGGGGTACCATTTATTGAAGTGATGACTACAAAATGTCTTTTATTTTATTATTATATGTTTCTAGTTGAAGGTTATTCCCTTTGTCCATATTGTGGAAGTGTATTACTTGGTGGCAGTTTTTGCTAGTACTGTTCAGTTTAGAGTGTGATATCTAGGAATCATGTATTGTTTGAATTCTATTGATTCTATGAATCCCTCTACTTTGTGCTGTATGCTCCAAGGGAAAACCCTGGCCTATAAGTGAGAGAAAAAAAGAGGATTGTTCTGTTCTTTGTACTCGTGCTTAGACTGAATTGTAGGAAATAATTTATTGTGCCTATGGAGAGTCCTTTCTTTGTCAAATCAGGCTGTAATAAGTAAACAAATATCATGTTTGTCTGGTTATATCTGTTTTGCAGGGCAAAGGAGATGGCATGCCGACCGAGCGCAATTGTCTTCATGATAACTGGAATGATCCGGAAGGGTATTATAGTAAGTATTTAGTCTCACATTTTTCTTGGATCCTTCTTATTTGAGATTTTACTTCAGAGCATGTTGACACTTCTAAATTTGTTTTCTTCTCCCTCTTCCTTGATATTTGCTCATGACAGTTCCTTCATTCTGTTATTTGATGTGTCATACTGCAAGTTGACATTGTTACCTCAAAAAAGTAGCTTTATCCTTCTGCTTATTTTTGTCAACTAATCCTGTAATGGCTGGTAACTGTTGTCTTAGTTGATGGTCTAATTCTTTCTCATCGTTTTTTGCAGGATACCGATTCGGAGAAATTCTTGATGGCCGTTATGAGATTCTTGCTGCTCATGGGAAAGGTGTCTTTTCTACTGTCGTTCGAGCTAAAGATTTGAAGGCTAGACCCGGTGACCCGACAGAAGTAGCTATAAAAATCATTCGTAATAATGATACGATGTGAGTTAGTCTATTAATTTTTCCATTGTGTGCCGACCTTGCTTGTTTTTTTTGGTGTCCTAATTTTGTTGCTTCTGCTCATCAGGTATAAAGCGGGTATGGAAGAGTTGGTCATATTGAAGAAGCTGGTTGCTGCAGATCCTAAAGACAAGCACCGCTGTGTTCATTTAATCTCTAGCTTCAAGTACCGGAATCATCTTTGTCTAGTAGTTGAGTCTCTCTGGATGAATCTCCGTGAGCTCCAGAAGAAGTTTGGGCGTAACATTGGACTCAGCCTCGACGTTGTGAGGCTTTATGCGAAGCAACTTTTCAGTGCTTTGAAGCATCTAATGAGTTGTGGCGTGCTTCATTGTGATATTAAACCCGACAACATCTTGGTAAGTGGAATGTTTGAGTATTGTATCTTTTGCCGGCTTATTCACCCACTTTGCATCTGCTGAGAGTAGCTCTTTATTACTTTGCTTTTGTAGGTATATGATGACTTTTCTGTATTTAATTGTTAAGGTAAATGAAGTGAAAGACAAGCTGAAGCTTTGTGACTTTGGCAATGCTATGTTTGCTGGCAAAAACGAAATCACTCCATACCTCGTGAGCTAATTTTATCGCGCCCCCGAGATAAGTAAGTATCAATTCTCAAGATTTGCCATCTATTTATTTTTTGAGCTTCCTTTCACTTTTTTTTTTGTTTGATGCTCCATTGTTTTGATCCCAAGTAGTTTTATGGATCTGTGTCTTTGGTTTGCTAATGTATTTTTTCTTGTTGCAGTACTTGGCTTGTCATACGATCATCCAATGGATATTTGGTCAGTAGGTTGCTGTTTGTTTGAGCTTTATGCTGGGAAAGTCTTATTTCCAGGTCGTTCTAATAATGACATGCTCCGTCTTCTTATGGAACTGAAAGGTCCATTTCCAAAGAAGATGCTTAGAAAGGTTTGTCTTAAGACATTCTCTATATTACCCCAATCTGAACAAAATCATTCATAGGCTGGTCATTAATTTGCTGTGGACAATTCTGTTATGATGATTGCATTAGGTAGCTGCTTTTATAATTGTAATAAGTACTGACATGATATAGCTAGTATGGAAACAATAATACTTTTTGTTCTTCTTTTATCACAGGGTGCATTTACATATCAGCATTTTGACCAAGATCTGAACTTCCTTGCTACTGAAGAGGATCCTGTTACAAAGAAGGTATGTCTTGTAAACCCTTAAGCCTGTCTTGTCGATTCCTGATAAACAACCCTTTATAGTGATGAATGGTTATAACTTTGATGTACTTCTAAGTTTTGGATGTGATTGTATTTGTTTGCAGGCTATTAGGAAGCTGATTGTCAACATCAAGCCGAAAGATATCAGTTCAGTAATTTCAGGTGACCCAGGTGAAGAATTAAAGATGTTGGCTCACTTTAAAGATTTGATGGAGAGAATATTTGTGTTAGATCCTCTAAGGAGAATCACTGTTTCCCAGGCATTAGAACATCCATTCATCACGAAGAAGTGAACGACAATGATGATGTAACACCCCAAATTTTGTAAATTTATTATGTGCCTTTAGATGATATTGTTTTTATAGTAACTATTTCTTTTTTATCACTTCTCTTGAATTTAAATTTTGTTTGAAAAAGAAGAGAAGACTTGTTATATCTTGTCGAATCTTTGAAGCCCACTTTGTGACCCATTTGATATAAATCGTACTAACTTTCTACTCATCTAAGATAACTAGATAAGCCCTTTATTAGCAAAACCCCTTTTTAGTTTTCAGAAGTCACTTGCTTCTTCTTCTAACCCTACATTGGAGAGCTCTCAATCGACAATCGACACAAGTGCTATTCTCCAACTATCATCAAGATCATATTTTTGTTGCATAAAATTTCTCGTTTCCATCTTTTGAATATATGTAGGAATGTTGGCTCCAAGAATCAATAGGTTTTGAATTTGTGAAGGAACTCTCTCAAACTTGTGGTAAGCTTCTTATACAACATCTTTTAGTGAAATATTCAAGTGTTCTCTTGTTAAAAAATTTGAGATCTTGAAAATAAGGAATTCAATCCTGTTTATGAACTAAACAGTGAGGAATTTGCTCATATCTTTGTACCAATAACTTGGATTGAGGTGATTCAATAGACTGTAAAAAGATAAAAGAAATATCCATGACTTTCACATGTTTTACAAAAATTCTTAATTCCTCTGTTTACTGTGTGAAAAATGGGGCACAAAGCAGGCAGCGTTTCTGGCAGATTTTTTTTCTTAAAGTTTTATGAATGGTTGTGGCCCATTTAGTTCCCCTTTTGATATTCATCATGATTTGCTTTAAACCTCTTCAGATTTCAGACCCTAAGTGGGTGTTTGGTTGTGTATTAAGGTACTAAAGCTACTTACTCTAGCTAAGGAGGTCGACATAATTGTTTGATTCTTTGCTTTGAGGATCTATACTTCCTTGATGTTGTTTGAGCTCTAGGAACACTAAAGCTTCGACGTTTGCACATAAACTTGAATTTTCCTTTCAATTTGTTTCGCTTAGATATTGTTCCTTGAGACCAAGGGTCTATCAAAAACCACCTCTCTACCTCCCAAGGTAAGGGTAAGTTCAGCTTACATTGTACTCTCCCTAGACCCCACTTGTTGGATTACACTGGGTATGCTGATGTTGCTGTTGTCATATTTATTTTGTTGCTACTTTACTAGTTTTTTTGTTTTGTCGGTTCAGAAAGTATGTTTTGACTCTTGGACACTTGCATAAATTAGTTATCGCTGAGGGTACAATTTTGTAGTTGGGTTATGAATACGTTAACATCACATTGGTGTAAACGGGAAATAATTTCTGTAAGATAATTTAACTCACCCACATATACGGATTTCTAGAGCACTATTGCATTCTTTTGGGACTTTGTCCTTCTTGTGATAGTGACTATCACTTATTTTGACATGTCTCTTGGAATAGTTTGGATCTTGCGCATCTTGACTTGGATTTACGATTCATCTTATTTATGGACTTACGTCCAATTTAAGTATGAAACTATGAATAAAAAGCCACTTTCCTACTTCAGCTCAGATTCTAAAAGATGGTTTACAAAGAATATCTCCGTGCCATTTGGTCTGGAAGGAATTCCAGAGTCTTAGTGCAGAAAGAGAACTACAGATAGACTAGCTTGGGAAATAGCTTTCATTCTAAGAGTTGTGTTCTAGAAGCTATCCTTTTGATAATGTTGTTTACATTCCATAGATAGCAGGTAGTGTTTTTTGATGTATAAGTGACTTTTATATGGAACAGGAAGGTGCAATGTAGCTTATTTGTGGTTTTTATCATTCACTACTTGGTGATTAATACACGTGACTAGTTACCAAAAAAAATCCACTTCCAACATGACTTTTTATCGTCTTGATTTTTTGGGTGATGATCCTACTTGATTAAGACTCCGGCTCTTCTTTTTTAATCAATAATGCTTTGATGTAATTGCTTGACGTAGTATTAGGTAAAATTAACTAATTGGTGGAATTTCGAATTAGCTCTGGGAAGCTTCTTGACACTTGAAATTTTTAATATTTGCATCTTGAACTACTTTATGGTTTGGTATTTGATTTTCTTGAAGCATCTACCTTCATTAAGTATTTGATGGTGATTTTGATAAGCTCATTTCTAGAATTCATATCTTGAACGCCTTACTTAGTTTTAGTTAAATTCATGTGTTTAAGTTTGATATGATATATATTGCAGTGTTCTATTTTATGGGAATTGGAGAAATTAATGGCTCCAAACCCAAAGTTTGTGTGCCACTAAGCTTTATGCTTAGCGATAGTTTGTTACTATTGTAGATGAATGGCTCCAACCCCTTGCTTTCACTAGTAAAAGTGAGTGCCAAAGAAATTTAATTTAAAAATAAGTCAAAAGCCAAAAGTAGGGTATCATCTACTTGTGACTTTTAGTTTTTGACTTCTAAGTTACTTTTTATAAGTCCAACCAAACAGGCAGTTAAACCTGAGACTCACTTCATTGACCATTTGGGCACACCTTCAGTGTTTTAATTGATTCAATTCTTGTTTGAAGTAAAAGTCTTTAGCTTTCTTTGTGCAGAAACTTAACTCCATTTTGGTCATCAAAATCTCACACTTGATACCATCCCTTACTCTGTGCTATAACATTGTGGATGTCTATGTATGGAGGTATTTTGGGTAGTGAAAAAATGATCTTAGGAATATTGATATTTAATTTCTAAAAAAATGACCTCTGTAGATTTTTATGTGGATATTTTGAAGACTTTCCACTTGAATTAGAGGCTTCTTTGATGTGTATCTTAGGAGGGGGATTGAGGGTTGGAGCCTAAAAAGGATACTTTTAGGATATTCTTCAAACGTTTTTGATGTGTCATTTTTGTGGGTGTAGATGAGTACATAACTAGATCAATACTAACAAAGAAGTTTTAGGACGACATTAGCAATTAGCTTGTCGAGCACAATTGAGAAGATGGCAATGTCATTTTTGTGGGTGATTTGTGGGATAACGAGACTAAAATGGTACTGGTAATATTGTATTCCTCAGCATTAAGGATATGCTGGAGACCTTCAAAAGAGGAGCAGAATAAGAGAATAAGGGAGAAACTACTTACAGAGAGCCTAACAGATGTACAGGCTCTAATTCCTCTATATCTGTTTCTTTACACCAAAAAAAGAAAGATACAACGCAATTCCATTTAACTTTATGAATGGAATTGGACTTATCTTCAAAAGGAAACGGAAGCAAAGGTTTGTGGTGTTCTACTCTCTCTCTCTCCACAGTCCACCAAATGCAATGTGGAATGAATTTCCACCATCTCTTCTGGCTCTTGCTTCCACCTCTTCTAATCCAGCAGCTCAAAAGATCCATAGTGTGCTCAGGCATGGTCCATTTTGTGTCTGTGAGAATAAGAAATAAATTCCATAACTGAGCAACGCTACCAATATATATATATATATATATATGTTTTATTCCTGATACTAAGTTCCATATCAAGTGTGGTTTGTATTGCATTAGAAAGCGTAACTTAAGAAGGGTGGGTTTGTAGAAATGGCAAAGTTATGTCATAATAGTAGTAGTGAAGTGAGACAGTGCCTTCGGTGTGTCAGGGAAATGTTGGATGAGGACACTAAAGAAGGATCCCTAGTAAAGCGAGTGGTGGGAGAATGAGAGACTTTGGTAGCACGAAAAGATTAGAGAAAAATGAGGAAAGCAAGATTTGAATGGGAGAGATGAGTTTAGGAAGTCTCAAAGGCTCTGTCAAGGGTTTTTGAAGGTGGGGATGTTCGATTATGTCACACATTGAGTAGTATAAAAAGGTTGCAAGTTGGGGAAGACAAATATAGAGGAAAGTATGCGACTTGCTGAATCTTGAATGTATACTACTTTTGTTTCTCTAAACTCAATTATTGAAGACATAATCTCTTGTGATCCTCTTTTGACAGGAAAATTGAAGTCCGTGCAGATAGACCATGATGGTGGCTTAACTGCAGTGTATAGAACAGCTTCTGATGTTTGTAGAAGAGAAACTCGAGAAGAAAAGCTTGACGGCTCACAAGAAATTTGACATATTAACTTCATGATGCATCTAGCTAATGATTATTCTAATCAGGCCGGCTAAACATCCTTATAAGGTTAACACATATGGTTGCTCAGAAGGTAATCCTGGCCCTGGTGAAGGAAATGAAAATCTCGCGATGGCCTTCAGATCTTTTTTTTGGATCTTGCACGAGCAATTTTGCTGAAGTTACTGCTATCCTAGTAGGTATGACACTAACAATTTGCCAGTGCACTGATAATGGCTATCACTAATATGATGGATTCTCAGTGGTAAATCAAGAAATATAGTAGAAAAGATCTAAGTCTTGAAAGAGAAAGGAGAATTATGTTTTGTGCATTTGCTATAGAGAAAGCAAATATTGTTGTTGATGCCATAGCTAACTGGAGTCAAAAGCTTACAAAATACCCACTTTAAAGATGGATGAGGACCAAATTATCAACTTCAGAGTTAGGACTTGAAAAAAGTTCTTTGATGTGTAGTTTACTTGTGTCTGTTTGTTTGATTATTCATGGATGCTTTACAAGAGAAATGATTTAACCTGTAATTTTTTGTGTAGGCTGGAGCAACAACTCTTCTGTCTTTTGAAGCTGTGGTGGATAGGTTTGTTATCCCCTAACTACATGTATTCACCTTTTGGTTGTTAATATACGGGTAGGGGTCGCTAAATACAAAAAAATGAGCTAAAAGTGTCTTATAGGTTTCCAATTAAGAAAAAGGACAAGTTGGCCCCATTACTTTTTCTCTACTTTTTTATTTTTAATATTAATAAAAAGACTGAACTAATAACATCTTTCATAGTTGTGATAGTTGTTGGACTAAAGTGTAAAAGTTAAAAGTTTGGGACTATTGAGAAAACATATTTTAACCTGATTAATACTATTTGTCACTTCTACTCAATTTTTAAGACTTGAATGACTCCTACCTAATTGACTCACTAGTTTGTTCCTTTTAATAGACCTTCCCGCTAAACCCCTACCACTTTGGTGAATTAAAATTGAGTCATTAGCGCGAATGCTCTTGTTTTGGGGTGATTTCTAATTTTTGCCCTTTGAGTAACAAAAATTTAGCCAAAAATACCCGACATGAAAAATTTGCGAGACACAAATTATGCCAACGAGAGGAGAAGTCTCGAGCCGCAAAGTTGTGTTATAAGACATAAGTTCCATTTCAGAACATTATGCCTTAATCACGGCATTCTGTGCAAAAACTTGATTAAAAATAGAAGGGAAAAAATGTCGTTATTGCAATTTGAACTTACGACATCTTCACCACATGACAATAACTTTTACTTTTGCACCAAGGCATCCCATAACAATGACAATATGTTAAAAAGCCTAAATAACAAGATGAAACTGCTATATTAAACTACTTTCAAAGAGCTATAGAATGCTCTTGAAAATATGTCTTCATTAGTCCCATATAACAAGATGAAACTGCCATAATAAACAACTTTTAATTCGAACTGTTAGTTGTTATAAGCAACACAAAGAAAATGGATTAGTGCAGTAGACACAAAGAAAATGAAAAATATTGCATACAAACAAGTTTATTCAGGAGACAAAAAAGCCAAAACATAAAATGCAAGTTCATAAGTTTTTTTTTTTGCAAGACAATAAAAATAAAAATTGACAATCATGGTGTCCAAACCTTCCACGAAATAACTATCACCTTCCACTAGTTATAAGTTACCATGTATTAGGATAGCGGATAGATGGAAAGAGATCATTTGCTAGGATTTGAATTGAGACCTTATGATTCTTAATTCACTTTATCGAACAATTATACCACACCCTTGATAAGTCATATTTTGGAAGGCACAATTTTTTTTTTACCAAACAGAGAAGGCATGATTATAGATGTTGAAGGATATTCAGAAAATGTCTTATTTCATGAAACATGCATTTATCTCAGTCAGTTAGAACTCAACTTAAAATTAAATTCAAATGATTCTAAAGACTAACTTAATAAACTAATTTCACGGGATATTTGTTCCCTCCAACCAACAAGTATTAGTTAACTTTATCTACTAATGCTAGAACAAATGAGAAGAAATCACCTAGTGTTTTTCTAAGCTAGGATTGAACCTGAGACCTCATGGTGCTCAAACTCACGTCATTGACCACTAGGTCGCACCCTGGTGCAAAACATAAGTTATTACAACAGTCGAATTTTTAACTTGCATCCCAGATAATAATACCTTCATTCAGGACAAGGCACAGGACTCGAGCAAAGCTTTAAATTCAATGCTGCACTATAATAATGAATTACTCCCTCCGTCCATTTTTATTTTGCTTCTCAAAAGTTAATTTGATTAATTTTCAAAGTTAAATTAGATTACATTACTTTGATATTTTAAACAAAAAATTCAGATATTCAAAAACTATACGAAAAGTACTATAAATTGCAATTTTTTGCATATCAATATGATGAAAAAATACATCGTAAAATATTAGTCAAAGTTTTTATAATTTGGCTCTAAAAAAGGAAACTATGACAATTAAAAGTGGACGGAGTCAGTATTAGTTTGCATTTCTCATTTTCATCACATGCATGTTGTCATTTATACGGTTATCAAAAGAGTAGCACATCTGTTTGTGTTTAATTTTTAACTGGATATTAATAAGATAGGAGTATGAGACAAGTATTTTCCATAGTTGAGTTCCAAAACTCATTGTATGTTATTCAATATTTCTGCTCATGTCCAAACACTACTCACAGATCATCATATATAAATATAAACCTCCAGAAATGTATTCTAAAATAATTCAAATATTGTGTTGACCTAAAATATCCTATCAATTGTACGTTTTGAACAAGTTCTATTTTAAAATATTCAGCCCAGGGGAATCAGCCGTCTTGACTACCACAATAGTGTATTTATCTCTTCCCTAATTACCTTTTATAATGATAATTATTTTAAAAATATACGAAACATAGCTATACTTTGAATTTTATAGCAAATCCATAAAAATTGATCTTCCCCTCATTATTATGTTTCTTCTGTTCTCTCCAGCTACTTTATTTTCTTCAACCCCCTCTTATATTTTTTAAGTGAGTTGAATTAAGCAAATCAAAATCGATTGAGTTAATTTTATAGATGATTAATCCACGCCTACTAATAATGTAACTGCAATTAAATCATATTAAAAAGATATTTACTGCAACTACCTTTGTAGTATTAACTATTAAGCACATAGTAACCAAATATGTCACAAATAATAAAATCAGAATGGTAGATCTCTCCATCTGAATAAGTCAACTCTACAAATTCTAAAGAACGTCTAAAAGCACTAATTTCCCGCTATGCGCAGATTGAGGAAAGGGTCGTATGTCTATTATACACAACTATATTGTGCATATCTAAAGAATGTCTCAAATTGCAAAATCAACTACAAGTGACTAGTTGCACCAGTTGATAAGGATGCTCCAGAAACCATGTCAGCTTGATAAAAATACTTCCTCTTTTCGAATAGGAATTGATTCGATCTTATTATTAGAATATTCAAATTCAACTGAATATACTGTTTTCAAGAAGGAATCACCATCACCAGTGGAAGTTGAACCAGGCGATCTCTTCCTCCTGAAGTACAGAAAAAGGAAGAAAAAGCAGTCAATCACAGGGAAGGAAATAGAGAAGGTAAGGAACCAATTTCCTTGTTCAAGCCGGTATTTAATAAGTAGTAAGTAAGTGAGAAGTCGATTCTTTTATGTTGAGAAAAGAAATCACTTGCTAAGATGCTTTCAGTCTTACTTGTGCTCATATATCAAAACCTAATCCCTGTTCAAACTACCTCATCTGTGAGTCCAAAGCCAAACTTGTAGTCTTCTTTTTGTGATCGACCTGAACAAATGATAAAGAACACATTTAGGACAATAATGAAAGTTATACAGCCAAACTGTGAGAGATTGATTGTATTCCAAGTAGTAAAAGCAAGAAGGAAAAGAATAGATAGAGGGGTGTGCCCCTTATCTACCAAGTTTTTATCCATGCGCCTCTCAGAAAAAAGGTGGGACGAAATCAAGAAGCTTTTCATATTTCGGCGTCATTGAGGGAAGGAGAAATGTCCTCAACCCAAAATGAAAGTCATTGGGAACATGTATTCTGTGAAGGAGCTATGACAAGATAGAGAAGTCTAGATGCAACCTACCTCGGCTGATAAAATGAAATTAAGTTCAAGCGCTCTTCCAAGAAACCAGCAACACATCCATCTTCCTTCTGAGACAACACTGTAATGAATGCAAAATATTGAAACAATATGTTAAATTCATGATAACCATGGTTGATTAGAAGTCCTAATGCTGTTGCAATGAAGCCACTAAAGCAAGATCAACTAATTGAGTTCTCATAACTATTGCAAAACGCATAATAGCAGCCCACAAAAAATTTCTATATGACTATTGGGCACCAAAGGGTATAGCCTAGTAGTCAATGAAGTGGATTAAGAACCATGTATTCTCGAATCAAATCCCAGTGAAGGCAAAAAAGCTAGTTGATTTCTTTCCATTTATATAGGCCTTGGTGGACAAAATTACAGGTACCACTGTTGGTGGGTGATAGTAGGTACACCGTGGAATTAGTATAGGTGTGTGTTAGTTGGCCCGAACACCATTGAAATCCAATACAATAAAACAAAAGTTTTTAATGTCTACATTGAAAGTCAAGAGAATTACTTTAGTTATATGCTAGTGCAAACTAGATTCATTTTATATCTTTAGGTTAATAGCACAAATTTCCCTAGTTCGGTCATAATTAAGGGTTGGCATGGTATGGTAGATACCAAAACTGAGATTTTTGACACCACAGTTCCGATATTATGATATTTGGCATGCGTATTTAAAAAATTTGGTATTCGACAGTTATAACAAGAATACTCAGTGCAACTTTCTGAACATAACTTGGTGCAACCATTCCTGTACTAGCAACTTGCCCTTCATCAATCTGCATATAAATTAATAGATATTTTTTCTGGGAGGGTTTACTCAGAAACATGAATGTTTTGATGTTCCTGTATATTAATAGCACTGAAAATGATATTACTAGACTTATACTCGCTCTAGACCATATTAAGTGAATTGTTTAAGTATGGCACAACCCTTAAGAAAAATATTTAAGGACATAAAATTAAAGACCATTTTCCACTATTACCTTTTTGATTATTTTCAAACTAGTCTCCTAGAAAATGTAAAGAAGTTAAGAATCTCATTAAATGAAGAGTAAATATGGAAAAGAGTTCCAACAATTTTCATGAACTTCGAATAATTCACTTACTTTGAACTATGAAAAAAGTCTAAATAATTCATTTAATATGGACTAGACGGGGTAATGTGACACATAAGGGAACTTACCACTATTCCTTTTTTAAGAATATCAGTATGGTCACCATTTTTTCTCATATTAAGAGTGCAATGACATTTGATTTCTAAGAAAAAGAAGAATGGCAAGAAAAACTCAAACCAA
Source organism: Solanum stenotomum (assembly GCF_019186545.1). Taxonomy (NCBI): domain Eukaryota; kingdom Viridiplantae; phylum Streptophyta; class Magnoliopsida; order Solanales; family Solanaceae; genus Solanum; species Solanum stenotomum. The sequence goes on along the minus strand of NC_064289.1, from coordinate 55,826,728 downwards.
AATTGATGTACCTCCTCATTAGGTTGTGTTGAAAGCTCAAACAATGTTCTAATTGCCATCAGCTTTAGCAAATGCATAGGGTGTTATTTCTTTTGCAGGGATAAAAGGAAATTGTATCACAGCGATAGTGTAGCCGAATAAACCAAACAAAATATCACTTCTTATTTTTTGAGTGAAGCTTTGGCATCATGTCAAGGACAGAAGGATTCTCCCTTACAACATCTATCAAAAAACCAGTTGTAGTTGCATCAAATGAGAAGCCCCTTCCATCCATTTCCTTCATAAAAGATGCCATTTCACTAATTTTGTTGCACCTGAGAAATCCTTGCACAATAACATTATAAGTGACATTGTTTGGAGAACAACCGTTGTCTTCCATTTTTCTTAGAATATATTTAGCTTCATCAAACAACCCTTCAAGACAAAATCCATTAATCATTATAGTGTATGTTCTCACATCCGGGAGTAATCCAATGAAAGAAAGCTTCTTGAAAACAGCATGTGCTTCGTTGAGTTTACCATTTTTGCACAATCCGTTAATGACAACCCTATAAAATGCAATATTAGTATATTCTTTGTTTCTTTCTAACTTATTAACGAGTGCCATAGCTTCTTCAACAAGTCCGTACTTATAATAACCATTGAGCAAAGTGACATGAATGTATATATCAGGCTTGGTCCCTGCAGATAGCATCTCAGCGTAAATTTGCTTTGCATCACCAGTTCTTCCAACTTCAAAAAGACCTTGCAAGATCGTATTGTAGGTAAAATTATCGGGTTTTGATCCCTTTTGAGAAATTTCACAAAACAATTGCATGGCCTCATCCACTTTCTTTTTCTTACAGTATCCCTTTATTAGTACGTTATAGCTAATAATGTCGGTCTCAATGCCCTTATCTATCATGATACTAAAAATTCTCCTTGCTCTATCTAGTTGACCACGCAAACAATATCCATCCATCAATGCATTGTAGGTGATTGTATCAGGCTCTACACCCTTTTCGACCATGTGTTTCATTACTTCCTCAGCATCTTTGACTTTCCCTTCTTTGCATAGTCCATCTGTTATTATGTTGAAGGTATGCACATCTGGATAAATATTAAGGTTCACCATCTCATAGAACAAACTCGTAACCTTTTCCCACTGACCAAACTTACACAAACCATCAATTATTGAATTATATGTGACTATGTCTGGAGGAATGTCTTTCTGCTTCATCTCGTTCAGAATATTGATAGCAGCATCTAAGTTTCCATCTTTGCAAAGAGCATCTATAACAATGCTGTAGATATATATGGTGGGCTCAGTATTACCTTGTTCCATTAACCGGAGCAAACTTAAAGTCTTCTGAGTATGACCCCTTTTGCTTAGCCCATTCATGACGATTGCATACATGACTTCGTCAGGCTCACAAATCTTGTCTCTCACCAACTTCTTGAACAATTCAACTGCATCTTTGACCTTATTTTGAGCAAAGATTCCTTTTAATAGGGTGCTAAAGGTAACAGTATTAAATGGAATGCCATTCTTCAAGTAAATGGGTAACACCGAAAATGCACAATCAACCCGATACATCAGGCAATAACTATTAATCATGATATTTAAGATGAAATCACTAATTGGGATGCCCAATTTCAGCATTTGTCGAAAAAGAGAAAGGGCACCAGAGTAATGTTTCATCTTTATCATAGTCTTAAACAATTTAGAGAAATCGACAACTGAAGGAAGAGGCCTCATTGTAACCATTTGATGGAAGAGAGTAACAGCATCATCTAAATTGCTACTATTTACACAAAATTTATCCATTACTGAAATGGATTTTTTACTGTAACGGCATGAAGAATAAGCTCTAATTGTAAATGCCGAACCAGAAATGGAAGAGATAAAGGGAATACCATTGCAATTGGGCAGAGAAATTCTCCTCATCTTCTTCAATGGCTGTATCTCCGTGTGCCCTAATTTTGCAAGAAACTAATACATTCAGCTTCTTTGGATTTTTTTTTGGTTTGCCATTCGCCCATTCCCATCCCTAATATTAGAGCAGGACTAAATTTAAATTCACCTCAAAAAATCTTAGCAACCATCCAAAAAAAGGCAAGTGTCGTTAGGCTGTTAATTTATTTTTTTCATTTTATTTTTGGATTATTATTTAATAATCTTATTGTATACTATTATTTTTTTAAAAAAAATTTATTGTGTACTCTATGTTTATTTATAGTGTTATAAATTTATTCTTTGTATTATTGATGTGTGATATTATGTAACAACATAATCGATACATTTCATTCAAATATTATATTAACTAAAACAATACAATATATTATGTAACAATATATAATAATCATCAAAACAATCTGCAATTAATACACTATGAAAGGTTGTTTGCTTGCTCGTTAAGAAGTAAGTTATTTATGTATTAAAATTAATATTATAACTAATAACATGCTTAAGATTAGTATTTTAGTTGCTATGCATAAAATTAAATACGTTAATTGATTACCAATTTACAATCTCACAAATTATTATAAATGTATAAACTAGGTGAGATCTATTTACTCCCCCCTTGTCCCTATTTACTTGTCATATTTTGACTTGACACACCTATTAAGAAAATAATAATTGACATAGTGAGTTTACTATTTTACTCCTATTAATTGATAGAATTTCAAAATCAATTTACTCATTAAAGGGGTTCTACCTTTTTCAAAAACACTAACTCTCTAAATAAATTGAGCGTATAATAAGTTTAAAAAAATATTATCTTTTTTTAATTTGTCAAAAATGACAAGTAGAAAGGGACAAATAAAGAATCAAAATTGTACAAGAACGTTACATAGGAGAAAAATGAAATGAAGTATACTACATGAATAATTAAGTCTTCATCTAGGTGAATAACTCTAACTAGCGAAAAAACAACCCCTTAAAGGGTAATTTGTTATGTATAAAATAACTCATACTTAAAATATACATTTTAATTATTTGGATTTGAACATGAGATCTTATGATTCTCAATCCACTTTATCGACCAATTATACCACACCCTTGATAAGTCATATTTTTGGAAAACACAACTTTTTTTTTTACCTAACAGAGAAGGCATGATTATAGATGTTGAAGGATATTCAGAAAATGTGTCTTATTTCATGAAACATGCATTTATCTCAGTTAGTTAGAACTCAACTTAAAATTAAATTCAAATGATTCTAAAGACTAACTTCATAAACTAAACTTAGAAGGAAATATATGTGTTACTCAAATCTTAAAGTGTTTACAAGATTGAATATTTCATAGACAACTAAAAACATATCTGATAGTCAATGATACATAGTACCTATGTTGTTGGTGGGAGGTAACATGTACTTGCTGAATAGTTGAAGGTACACACAAGTGGGTCAGAACAGTACCGTCATTAAAAAAAAATTAATGACAACTATGATAAAGCTAACACATGGAGATATGATCATGTAGCAATTTCAACATTACATTTGCGTCCACGCAACCAAAGTTCTCATAACAGAAGCAACATTATTACACCCCAGACTAGTAAGTGCATTAGAAAGATTAGTTACCATACCTAAAGAATTGGTAAGTGTGCATTTAAGTACAACGACAAAACAAATAAAGTCTCAATCCCAAATCCCTGAATTTTCACTAATCACATCACACAATAAAAGCACATGGATAATGTAAAACCCAAAATCTTGGGTTGTAAAACATAAACTTTATATTTATTGATAACCGTGGTGTCTAGGCCAACTACAAGTGACTAGTTGCACCAGTTGATAAGGATGCTCCAGAAACAATGTCAGCTTGATAAATATACTTCCTCTTTTCGAATAGGAATTGATTTGATCTTATTATTAGAATATTCAGATTCAACTGAATATACTGTTTTCAAGAAGGAATCGCCATCACCAGTGGAAGTTGAACCCGGCGATCTCTTCCTCCTGAAGTATGGAAAAAGGAAGAAAAAGCAGTCAATCACAGGGAAGGAAATAGAGAAGGTAAGGGACCACTTTCCTTGTTCAAGCTGGTATTTAATGACTAAGTAGTAAGTAAGTGAGAAGTCAATTCTTTTCTCGTTGAGAAAACAGATCACTTGCTAAGATGCTTTCAATTTTACTTGTGCTCATATATCAAAACCTGATCCCTGTTCAAACTACCTCATCTGTTCTCCAACTGTGAGTCCAAAGCCAAACTTGTAGTCTTCTTTTTGTGATCGGCCTGAACAAGCGATAAAGAACACATTTAGGACAATAATGAAAGTTATACAGCCAAACTGTGAGAGATTGATTGTATTCCAAGTAGTAAAAGCAAGAAGGAAAAGAATAGATAGAGGGGTGTGCCCCTTATCTACCAAGTTTTTATCCATGCGTCTCTCAGAAAAAAGGTGGGACGAAATCAAGAAGCATTTCATATTTCGGCGTCATTGAGGGAAGGAGAAACATCCTCAACCCAAAATTAAAGTCATTGGGAACATGTATTCTGTGAAGGAGCTACGACAAGATAGAGAAGTCAAGATGCAACCTACCTTGGCTGATAAAATGAAATTAAGACCCACGTTCAAGCGCTCTTCCAAGAAACCAGCAACACATCCATCTTCCTTCTGAGACAACATTGTAATGAATGCATAATATTGAAACAATATGTTAAATTCATGATAACCATGGTTGATTAGAATTTAGAAGTCCTAATGTTGTTGGAATGAAGCCACAAAAGCAAGATCAACTAAATGAGTTCTCATAACTATTGCAAAACGCATAATAGCAGCCCACAAAAAGTTTCTATATCACTATTGTGCACCAAAGGGTGTGGCCTAGGAGTCAATGAAGTGGATTAAGAACCATGTGGTCTCGAATCAAATCCTACTGAAGGCAAAAAAGCTAGTTGATTTCTTTCCATCTATATAAGCCTTGGTGGACAAAATTTCAGGTACCAGTGTTGGTGGGAGAAAGTAGGTACACCGTGGAATTAGTATAGGTGTGTGTTAGTTGGTCCGAACACCATTGAAATCCAATACAATAAAACAAAAGTTTTTAATGTCTACAATGAAAGTCAAGAGAATTACTTTAGTTATATGCTAGTGCGAACTAGATTCATTTTATATCTTCAGGTTAATAGCACAAATTTCCATAGTTCGGTCGTAAATAGGGGTTGGCATGGTATGGTAGACTATGTTGCTCGGACTCTTCAAAAATGCCAACGGGTGCGTGTCGGATTCACCAAAAGTAGTGTATTTTTGAAGAATCCGAGATGGGTGCGGCATCAAAAGTGAAGAGTCCGCACAACTAAGATGGTAGATACCAAAACTGAAATTTTTGACACCACACTTCTGATATTATGATATTTGACATGCGTATTTAAAAAATTTGGTATTCGACATTTATAACAAGAATACTCAGTGCAACTTTCTGAACATAACTTGGTGCAACCATTCCTGTACTAGCAACTTGCCCTCAATCAACCTGCATATAAATTAATAGATATTTTTTCTGGGAGGGTTTACTCAGAAACATGAAGGTTTTGATGTTCCTGTATATTAATAGCACTGAAAATGATATTACTAGACTTATACTCGCTCTAGACCATTTTCCACTATTACCCTTTTGATTATTTTCAAACTTATCTCCTAGAAAATGTAAAGAAGTTAAGAATCTCATTAAATGAAGAGTAAATATGGAAAAGAGTTCCAACAATTTTCGTGAACTTTGAATAATTCACTTACTTTGAACTATGAAAAAAGTCTCAATAATTCACTTAATATGGACTCGATGTAGTAATGTGACACATAAGGGAACTTACCACTATTCCATTTTTTAGAATATCAGTATGGTCACCATTTTTTCTCATATTAAGAGTGCAATGACATTTGATTTCTAAGAAAGAGAAGAATGGGAAGAAAAACTCAAACCAAAATTGATGTACCTCCTCATTAGGCTGTGTTGAAAGCTCAAACAATGTTCTAATTGCCATCAACTTTAGCAAATGCATAGGGTGTTATTTCTTTTGCAGGGATAAAAAGGAAATTGTATCACAGGATAGCGTAGCCGAATAAACCAAACAATATATTCACTTCTTATGTTTCGAGTGAAGCTCTGGTATCATGTCAAGGACAGAAGGATTCTCCCTTACAACATCTATCAAAAAACCAGTTGTAGTTGCATCAAATGAGAAGCCCCTTCCATCCATTTCCTTCATAAAAGATGCCATTTCACTAATTTTGTTGCACCTGAGAAATCCTTGCACAATAACATTATAAGTGACATTGTTTGGAGAACAACCGTTGTCTTCCATTTTTCTTAGAATATATTTAGCTTCATCAAACAACCCTTCAAGACAAAATCCATTAATCATTATAGTGTATGTTCTCACATCCGGGAGTAATCCAATGAAAGAAAGCTTCTTGAAAACAGCATGTGCTTCGTTGAGTTTACCATTTTTGCACAATCCGTTAATGACAACCCTATAAAATGCAATATTAGTATATTCTTTGTTTCTTTCTAACTTATTAACGAGTGCCATAGCTTCTTCAACAAGTCCGTACTTATAATAACCATTGAGCAAAGTGACATGAATGTATATATCAGGCTTGGTCCCTGCAGATAGCATCTCAGCGTAAATTTGCTTTGCATCACCAGTTCTTCCAACTTCAAAAAGACCTTGCAAGATCGTATTGTAGGTAAAATTATCGGGTTTTGATCCCTTTTGAGAAATTTCACAAAACAATTGCATGGCCTCATCCACTTTCTTTTTCTTACAGTATCCCTTTATTAGTACGTTATAGCTAATAATGTCGGTCTCAATGCCCTTATCTATCATGCTACTAAAAATTCTCCTTGCTCTATCTAGTTGACCACACAAACAATATCCATCCATCAATGCATTGTAGGTGATTGTATCAGGCTCTACACCCTTTTCGACCATGTGTTTCATTACTTCCTCAGCATCTTTGACTTTCCCTTCTTTGCATAGTCCATCTGTTAGTATGTTTAAGGTATGCACATCTGGATACATATTAAGGTTCACCATCTCTGAGAACAAAGTTTTAACCTTTTCCCACTGACCGAGCTTACACAAACCATCAATTATTGAATTATATGTAACTATGTTTGGAAGAACGTCTTTCTGCTTCATCTCGTTCAGAATGTTGATAGCAGCATCTAAGTTTCCATCTTTGCAAAGAGCGTCTATAACAATGCTATAGATATATATGTTGGGCTGAGTGTTACCTTGTTCCATTAACCGGAGCAAACTTAAAGTCTTCTGAGTATGACCCCTTTTGCTGAGCCCATTCATTACTGTTGCATACATGATTTCATCGGGATCACAAATCTTCTCTCTCACCAATTTTTTGAACAATTCAACAGCATCTTTAACCTTATTTTCAGCAAAGATTCCCCTTATTAGAGTTGTAAAGGTAACACTATTAAACGGAATGCCATTCTTCAAGTAAATAGGTAACACCGAAAATCCAAAATCAGCACGATGCATCAGGCAATAACTATTAATCACACTATTCAAGATGAACCCATTAATTGGAATGCCCAATTTCCGCATTTGTCGGAAAAGAGAAAGGACAGGTGAGTAATGCTTCATACTTATCATAGTCTTAAACAATTTAGAGAAATCGACAACTGAAGGAAGAGGCTTCATTGTAACCATTTGATGGAAGAGAGTAACAGCATCATCTAAATTGCCACTATTTACACCAAGTTTATCCTTTACTGAAATTGATTTGTTACTGTAATGGCATGAAGAACAAGCTCTAAATGTAAATGCCGAACCAGAGATGGAATAGATAAAGGGAATACCATTGCAACTCCGCAGAGAAGTTCTCTTCATCTTTTTCAATGGCTGTATCTCCGTGTGCCCTAATTTTGCAAGAAACTTATATACAGCTTCTTCTTTGGAGTTTGGATTTTTCTTTTGGTTTGTCGCTCCGGTGCTACTCATATTAGAGCCCAATTAAATTTAAATTAACAATACAATCGGTAATAACTATCCAAACAAATGAACAAGGTAGTATCATTACCTTGTTAATTTATTTTTTTCATTTTATCTTCGGGTTATTATTTAATAATTTTATTTTATATTTTTATTTTTTTCTAATAATTCTATGGTCGAACCTATATTTATTTATAGTGTTATAAATTTATTCTTTAGATTATTGATGTGTGAAATTATATAATAACATGCTCGATTCATTTCATTCAAATATTATATTAATCAAAACAATACAATACATAACAATATGTAATAATCATCTAAACAAGTTGCAACTAATACACTATGAAGGGTAATTTGCTTACTCGTTAATAAGTAAGTTATTTATGTATTAAAATTAATATAACTAATAACATGCTTAGTAGTATTTTAGTTGTTATGCATAAAATTAAATACGTTAATTGATTACCAATTTACAGTCTCACAAATTAATACATGTATAAATGTATAAAGTAGGTGAGATCTATTTACTCCCCCTTGTCCCTATTTACTTGTCAATTTTTGTTTTAACACACCTATTAAGAAAATAATAATTGACATAGTGAGTTTACTATTTTACCTCTATTAATTGATAGAATTTCAAAATCATTTTACTCATTAAAGGGGTTCTACCTTTTTCAAAAACATTAACTCTCTAAATAGATTGAGCGTATATAAGTAAAAAAATATATTATTTTTTCTTGATTTGTCAAAAATAACAAGTAAAAAGGGACAAATAAAGAATCAAAATTGAATTAGTAAAAAGGTTATATAGGGAAAAAATGAGAAGTATACTACATGAATAATTAAGGCTTCATCTAAGTAAATAACGCATACTTAAAATATATATTTTAATTATGTGGGATGATAAAATAATAAGTACACACAATAATCAGTTTGGCCGTACTTTTACAATTAATTTATTTGGAAAAATGTTATTTTTAAAAGTGGTTTTAAAAAAATACTTATGATGAAAAACAACATGTGTTTGGGTAATAAATTTTAAAAAACACTTTCGAAACAATTAGTGTTTAATCAAAAAATTAAAAAATGCTTCTAAGTATATTTTTCTCAAAGGTATTTTTCAAAAAAAAAAAAGTGTTTATAAAGAAAAAAAAACTTCCTTTTTGGCTCATGGAACTCTCAAAGATTTGGCCAGCCATTTCTTTTAAAAAATAATAAGGCGAAATGGTCTGGTGGACCCTTATATTTGTATCGATTTGTATTATGAACCCTTCTACTTATCTCTTTGTCATCTAGACCCTTAAATTCAATAAAACACAATTTATCAAATCCCTCTGACCATTGACCAAGCTTATGTGTCTTTAAGATGACTGAGTTGGCGAAAGTGTGTGATTTCACGCACCTTAAGGCGAGTGAGTACTATATTTCAGTTTTAAAAATATTAGTAAAAGAATAAAATAAAATAAAAATTAAAAATTAATTAAAAGGCCTCCATCTTCTTCACTCACTTAACCTTCATTCGCAACCATCTCCATGCCCGACCCCATCTTTTTCTTTCCATACTCTTGTCATTGTCTTTAAGAGATCTTGGCATTGAAACCTCCTTGAGTCCATTGATTCCCCGGCAGAGGGAGAGGTCGATGGTGGCGGTGCTCGTCGAGCAGATCTAATGGTGCGGCGGCGGCTTAGGTTGGTAGTTTTGTGATGGTTGAAAGAGGAGGAAAGCTTCTCAAGGACTATATACATCTCATCTTCTTCATCATTTGACTGATGAAGATCAACCCAGAAAGAAAGGAGAGGAAGAAATGCAGCAAGGAAAAGAATTTTGGGGAAAGCCATAACGACAAAGCCACAGGAGTGCGACCAAAAAATCAAACCCTTACATGCGGCAACAATTGTACAAAAAATAAAGGAAATAACCCAAATTTGAAGATCCAATCATCAAGTGAAATACTTTTTTGACTGTTTTATGGTGGAATGAGGGAGAAGACCTAGGAGTTTCAAAATTTTATTTTAAGGAATAAATATAAATTTAATTGTTTTACTTTTTATTAAATAATTTTGGTTAATAAATTTTAAAAAATAGTTAATGAAGATAATTATGACATGTCATTGATATAGGTGATATGGATATGACATGTCATCAATTTAAGGGAGTGAACTACACACATGATGAGAGGGGTTTAAAAATCTTACTTTGATTGAATTTAAAGGTCCAGATGACAAAGAGTTAAGTAGAAGGATCCAGAATACAAATCAATACAAGTACAAGGGTTCATCAGACCATTTTACCAAATAATAATAATAAACATTTTTCGACCTCCTAAAAACTTATCCAAACAAACTACTAGTGTGCTAAATTTTAGATAAACCCACTAAAATCCTAAATATGATATTGAAATACTAAATTTTTAATGCATGAATAATTCTCTTTCTAACTAGTAATCAAGCAACCCCTTATATTTTAAAAATTAAATTCTTGTCATTTTATAATATTGAAATTCCACAAAAATATAAAAGTAGAATTTTCTATACCCTCCAAAATCGAACACCATAATCCCTTAAAATGGTCGTGTAAGTAAATAGATTTTGAGGTAGAGGAATGAAAAACAAACTAAATTTAAAATGCAAGAAAGCAATTACTTGTAATTGGATAGTATATTTTATAAGTAAATTGTACATGCTTAATTAAAATTTCTATTATCTTTTTCAGGTGTTTTCGAACTAGTTTGTATATGTCCCGTAGGACACATGTACACATATACAATTGGATACTTACAAGTTGGCTCAAGTCATAAAGAGCCACTTAAAGTTGTCTTCATATTTCATTTGGACACTTTAAGTAGGCGTTTGGCCATGCGATATCATATCACAATATGGTGTCGTGAGATGAAATCAGCGTTTGGACATGCGATTTTACGTTGATTTCNAATGAGAAGTATACTACATGAATAATTAAGGCTTCATCTAAGTAAATAACGCATACTTAAAATATATATTTTAATTATGTGGGATGATAAAATAATAAGTACACACAATAATCAGTTTGGCCGTACTTTTACAATTAATTTATTTGGAAAAATGTTATTTTTAAAAGTGGTTTTAAAAAAATACTTATGATGAAAAACAACATGTGTTTGGGTAATAAATTTAAAAAAACACTTTCGAAACAATTAGTGTATAATCAAAAAATTTAAAAATGCTTCTAAGTATATTTTTCTCAAAGGTATTTTTCAAAAAAAAAAAAGTGTTTATAAAGAAAAAAAAACTACCTTTTTGGCTCATGGAACTCTCAAAGATTTGGCCAGCCATTTCTTTTAAAAAATAATAAGGCGAAATGGTCTGGTGGACCCTTATATTTGTATCGATTTGTATTATGAACCCTTCTACTTATCTCTTTGTCATCTAGACCCTTAAATTCAATAAAACACAATTTATCAAATCCCTCTGACCATTGACCAAGCTTATGTGTCTTTAAGATGACTGAGTTGGCGAAAGTGTGTGATTTCACGCACCTTAAGGCGAGTGAGTACTATATTTCAGTTTTAAAAATATTAGTAAAAGAATAAAATAAAATAAAAATTAAAAATTAATTAAAAGGCATCCATCTTCTTCACCCACTTAACCTTCATTTGCAACCATCTCCATGCCCGACCCCTTCTTTTTCTTTCCATACTCTTGTCATTGTCTTTAAGAGATCTTGGCATTGAAACCTCCTTGAGTCCATTGATTCGCCGGCAGAGGGAGAGGTCGATGGTGGCGGTGCTCGTCGGGCAGATCTAATGGTGCGGCGGCGACTTAGGTTGATAGTTTTGTGATGGTTGAAAGAGGAGGAAAGCTTCTCAAGGACTATATACATCCTTCATCTTCTTCATCATTTGACCGATGAAGATCAACCCAGAAAGAAAGGAGAGGAAGAAATTACTTGTAATTGGATAGTATATTTTATAAAGTAAATTGTACATGCTTAATTAAAATTTCTATTATCTTTTCCAGGTGTTTTCGAACTAGTTTGTATATGTCCCGTAGGACACATGTACACATATACAATTGGATACTTACAAGTTGACTTAAGTCATAAAGAGCCACTTAAAGTTGTTTTCATATTTCATTTGGACACTTTAAGTATACCTTGTACTTATTGAACACTTATATTATTCAAAACGAATACCTATTAGACACTTTTTGCTGATATGACATGAAAAGTGCAACCAACACATAACTAGCGCGTGGAAGTACATTTTAGTTAAAAAAAATAGTCTCTTTCTTCCTCCATACCTCCTTTTCAACAAAGAGCCACTTAAAGTTGTTTTCATATTTCATTTAGACACTTTAAGTATACATTGTACTTATTGAACACTTATATTATTCAAAACAAATACTCCGTACCTATTAGACACTTTTTGCTGATATGACATGAAAAGTGCAACCAACACATAACTAGCGCGTGGAAGTACATTTTAGTTTTAAAAAAATAGTCTCTCTCTTCCTCCATACCTCCTTTTCAACAAAACACCACCATTTCCGTTGCCGCCTCCGCCATCAGCATACACCCTTCTCTTTGCCCTCTCCGTCACTATTATCGTTTTTATCTGAAAAGCATCATTACCTTTTCGAAAATGAAAGAAGTATTACTGTAAATAAATTCCTTTAAGCACCAAAATAAAAACATGATAAAGGGTAGAAAATTGAGATGGGCTTAGTTAAAAACAAAGCATTTTCAAAATTTCTTTTTAAAGAATTATTTATTCATAGCACAGTTCCATAATTAATCATTGAATTTTCTAGACTAGAAAATGAATAATGTTGATGTAATATTACAGTAACAGATAAGTATTAAGAAATTGAAGAAGGATTCAATTTCAAACAAACAGTTTCACAATCCTTTTATCAAAATTGAACTTTTTTTTCCCACTGAAATAACTCAATTCCAACATTAATTGTTGACTTTTCTTCAACTTTTTCCTGAATCTGAGACAGAAAAAAGAGGATACAAATGAAGAAACTGAAGAAGAAATGATTGCTGTTTCAACTTTTTTTTTCATTTTTTTTTATATATGTCTAAAAAAAACAGATCTGAAAAACATAGTATGATTAACAGAAAACGAGGGGGTGATGATGGGACGACGATGGAGGATGTACGGCGACATTTTGAAAAAAGAAGTTGAAGTCGACGGTAGGTGGACAATACCTAGAAATATTTTTCCTTTTTTTTTGTCATATTATTATTTTTACTCAAAATGCCACAGATACATCATTTATTCGGTAATTTGCCACATTATTGAGAGTGTACTACACTCACTTTATATTTTTTATTTGATTGTCAAAAAAATGTTAAGATGGTTCTAATTCAAATGGATAAAAGTGTTCAATAAGTACAACTCTTAGTTGAGGTGTTAAAATGAATTATACAGACAACTTTAAAGGGCCGTCGATGACATAGTTTGAGTCATGCATACTTAAAATTGGACATAAATTTCAACTTAAACCTAATTAAAGAGCACGTGTATGTGCTATGTCAATAATGTATGCAATTGAATCATATCAATAAAAATATTTATTGCAATTACTTCATTTTTTATTTATCAACTATCCTTTTTGATAACCCATGATATTTGAACCATCGCATACTTGTTTTCTCCCCGCAATAAATACTAGATATTTTTATTTGTAAAAATTAAAATAGATAAAAGAAATCACATAATATTTTCGCGCAAGATATCCCTAAAAATTTGATAAAAGCCTAAGCATCTACCTAATTCTACCACCTTCATAATTCCCTATGCTATATTATTACACCGACTACATTATCTCAAGAGAATTACAAATTGACTATAGAAAATTCACATAGTCTGAAACAGACATAGATGATTGACACTTCCTTTTTATTAGGATGGTATCTGAACCACCTCGAGTATTTCACTAGATGCTTGCTATCTCCCACCATCACAAATACTAGACGAAGAAAATTACTAACTGTTATCTTTGTTGGAATCTGAACTATGATTTCCCCTTGTTTTCACAAAGCAGGTATTCAAACACCTTCAAAATCTCTAAACACTACATTAAATTTAACCATAGAATTATTAAGCATACAGCATCCAGTAAAATCAGAATGGTAGATCTCTTTATCAAAATAAAGTCAACTCTACAATTCTAAACTGTCTAAAAGAATTTTCCGAAATTGCAAAATCAACTATTAGTGACTAGTTGCACCAGTTGATGAAAATGTATGTTCCAGAACCAATGTCGCTCGATAAAAATACAAAACTGATGTTTCGATTCTTTTATCGCTGAGAAAAAGCATCACTTGTTAAGATGCTTTCAATTTTAATCTTGTGCTCATATGCTAATACCTAATCCCTGTTTAAGCTTGCCTCCTCTATTCTCCAACTGTGAGTCCAAAACCGAACTTGTAGTCTTTCTTTTTGTGATCGACCTGAACAAGCGATAAGGAACACAGTTAGGACACCAATGAAAGTCATTCTACCAAACTGTGAGATTGGATTCCAACAAGTATAAGCATGAAGGAGGGAAATAGATAAGAGGGGTGCCCCTAATATAAGAGTTTCAATCCATGCACTAGCTGCCTTAAGAAATTTCACGGTTATCCGAAGGAAAAGAAAACAAGAATAGGTATGTTGTAAAGGAGCTACAACAAGATTTAAAAAAAAAAACATATGCCACTTACCTCAGCTGAAAGAATGAAATTAAGACCCATGTTCAAGCGCTCTTCCAAGAAAGCAGCTACACAACCATTGGAATCAATCTTCCCTCTGAGACGGCACTGCAATGCACGCATAATGTTGATTCAGTAAACAAAGACAAGAATGAGAAAGGTTGATTAGATGTCCCAACATGGTCGCAATGCAGTCACAAATATAAGATCAACTTAATGAGCTTTCATTAATCATAACCCCTTGCAAAACGCATAACAACAGCCCACAAAAAGTTTCTACATGTCTCTACACCCAAGGGTGACCTAGTAGTAAATGAAGTGATTTGAGAACCATGAGGGGTCACTGTTCAAATCTCAGCAAGAGGCAAAAACACTAGTTGATTTCTCCCATCCATCTAAAACCTAGGTGGACGAAATTACTCGGTACATGTATTGGTCGGAGGTAGTAGGTACACATTGGACTTAGTCGAGGTGCGCACAAGTTGTCCCTGTGGTCACAGTTATCCAACAACAACATACCCTGTGTAATCTCACAAGTGGAATCTAGGAAGGGTAGGATGTACGCAGACCTTAGCCCTACCTTTGTAGAATAGAGAGATTGTTTCTAATACACCCTCGGCTCAAAAGGAATATTATCAAAGCATGATGGCAAGAAACTATGACAACCAAATAAACTGCCACTAGGCCCTTCCCTCTACCACATAAAGTGCAACAACACTCGCCTACCTACTAACCTTCTATCCTAATTCTCGACTTCCATACTTTCCTATCTAGGGTCACTCCTCAATAAACTGAATTTGTGCCAAGTCATGTCGGATCACCCCACCCAGCTCTTTTTCGGCATACCTCTACCTCTCCTAACTTCTGCCATAGCCAATCTCTCACACCTACTAACTGACGCATCCGTGCACCTCCTCCTCACATGCCCAAATCATCTGTCTCACTTCTCGCATCTCATTTTACACATTTAGGTTAATAGCACTGAATTTCCCCGTTCTATCATAATTAGGAGTCACGGTATTTAGGTCAATTTACCTTGTATACCACTTCGGGGAGAACACCCCATACGCATATGATATCCCAAAAAAAGTAGAAAATTTAAGCAGAGATGATTCTCTACAAAAGACTCCTAATTATCTACCTTACCACACTTAGGTACATCGGATTCCTAACAGGTTTAGTATTCTGAAACTCTTAACACTACAGAAACAAGATGTCACATTGCAAAAAGAAATGAGATGTCACATAGCAGAAAGATATGAAAGAGAAAACATATGAAACCCGATAGTCCATATATTTTGGTTATTTAGGAAGCAAGAATGAAGGGCTGCAGGGCTGCTACAAAAATATGGACTCACGGGCACACACCAAGTCAGTCCATGCAATATACAGGGAAGACGTGGTAGTCAGTCTTTAAAATTAACTGGATTATAATGCTAGAACGATTCTACCATCAAGGTGTCGAAACCTAAGGCAAGGTGTCTAACCTAAGGGCAAGAAATGATCTATTGGAGTCTGCATGTAATCATTTTGAAAAAGATAACGACAATATTGAGGTATTAAATTTGGAGCGTTCATTTTTCACTGGATACAGGACAGTTGCAGCAGGTTAGAAACTAGGAAAAAACTACACCCTTCTCAGAGTAAGGGTCTCTCAAAGCCAACAGGAAACTGCAAAACTGCTGGAAATGCACAGGAGTTAAAGTACGAAAGACAAACAGTAGCCTGCAGGAAATCAAGTTAGATTTCCGGAAAGAATTTACAACAAAAGGTTACCTGCCGAAGGATGTAATCATAACCAAAGCTTGCTGTTACATCTCTTGACATGTAGTTGTACATAAAATCTGATGCTAGAGACACCTGCATGGAAGGAAAGAGTTCAAGAAAAGCAAGTCACAAATGCAATTGTTAAGATACTAGTGACTCTTACAACCTTATCAGAAATTTTCTGAACATAACTCAGTGCAACCATTCCAGTACTAGCAACTTGCCCTGCAGCAACCTGCAGATAAATTAACAAACACTGAATAATGTGAAAACCATTAAAAAAAACCTGGAAAGATGAAATACACCTACAAAAAAGACAACTACAAGAAATTAATGCTGGTGAAATCGACAAAAGAAAATATAATAGATATGTTTTCTCTTTGGGAGGGTTTATACTCAGAAACCTGAATATTTTGATGTTCCTGTTTGACATAACATTGAAAATACCAAGTCAAAACGATATAATACAAATCCTTTTGCATCTGGAAGACCTGCAGTTCAATTTTATTCTAGAGCTATTCATACAACAGATGAAGGAGAATAATGACACACTGCCCTTGATGTTATAGCTACTGAAAAAACTTACTCAGACAAAGCAATCAATCAAATATCTAACTTGGGCATGATACATATTAGTTTTCTGGAAGGACTTTAACTGAATTTAAATAGAAGTCTTCTCAATCAACTGAAATAGTTAGCAAGTACCAAAAAGAACTAATTGTAAAACAGCAATGAAATTCAAGCTGCTACCATGTATTACCAACACAATAACAGTAATTACAACTACACCTCAATCCCAAACAAGTCATTCATCATTTGAACAAATATTATAATGCCTCGAATCCAGATAAAAAATTTCTAACATCTAGTATTAGGCAGAATACCATTTTATCTGTGTTGTAGCGAGCAGCATAACCAATGCCAGATTTCCGATGCTGACCAGCCCAGAACACTTCTCCACCCAGAGACAAATGTGGACCGACACTCTGCAAGAGCACATAAAGGTTCAGTTAGCAAAGCTAAAAACATAATACCACACAATTTATCTGCATATGATATTGATATAAGGACAGCTTTACTCATTCTCTGGTATATAATACGAACCACAAGGAACCATGATTGACCAATAGGTGGTAGATGATATCAAACCAATTTATTAGATATCCCGGCATCCCGAAGGGACAAAAGCGAAAAATAATATTGCTATAGCATTTGCAATTTCCAATCTTCCATTACTGTCTCAACTCTCCAATTTATAGAGGATGACACTAAGTTTGTACTTTGTAGTCGAGCAGCCACCAAGGAACAAAACCCAAAGAAGCAAATTACTAATAGCAAGCTTTTATAAGAAGGTTTCAACACAGTCTTTTATAATTATTGATAATATGGAAGCAACTTCACCATAAAGAAGAGCATAAAGCAATGGTACCTGTAGAAGCTCACCTATACACATTGTGCCCAATTATTTAAAGAATTCATCTTTTAATTCCAAAACACTTTTCAGCAAAATGAGCCAATGTGAGTGGGGACATTTAAATTAGAGTAATCCAAGTTGCCAACCATCAAAGACATAGGGGAGGCCCCATCCTCTTTAAAAGGGGATTATATCTGCACTATCCTTGCCATACTTTCCTAGTCTATTCAGATCTTTCTTCCCAATGACACAAATAGACCATGCAGCGTTAAGACACCTAATCCGACAACTATGAACAAGGAATTTCCACGTTGAAGTCTTCTGCCAAGGGATGACCTCATCAAAACAAACTCTGAATTACACAAAAATAAACCACATATATGCCTAACCACCACTATCCATAATGCTCGTTCACACCCAAAACCATGTGTCTACCACACCACTCTTCGCGCTTTGCTTGGTTTTCCATATTCCAATCCACAATAAATCAAATGAAACCCCACCTAAGAAACTTTGTTGGGATGTCAATTGATCCCTCACAAAAAAAATAAATATTTTAGTTGATGTCAACTGCTGTCCAGAAAGAAGTGCAAATGACAAACTTGAACTCATGACATTTCTTACCAAAACAATGGCGTCAAACAGATGTCACAATTACAGCTACTCATTGGCTAGCTTAAATAACAGCGTAAATGATGGTGGAAATTGTCTACTATTTCAGTTGGTCGTTCTTGTGAGAAGGTAAATGATGGAGGTTTCCTTTAAATGTTTTACTTTTGTAAAGTAATGGGTATGTAGTTGATGCAGATTGAGTAGCATGACACTGTTCTCGTCACAGAGAACATTTTGTGGCCAAAGGGAGTACAGAGTGGTTGGCAGTCCCTTCTTGTCATCAGGGGTTGAGGGAACAGGATGAGGTCTAGATACTAAAGCTAATAATTAGTAAAGAAACACTTAAAAAGTAATATTCTAAGTTATCAAGGAGTTGTTAGAGAATGTGACCCACATTAATCACTAGTGTCTTCTTCTCTTCTTAGCATTTAATCCAATTAAGTAATCTGATGTTTCACAAACTACATTACCATTGATCTCTTATTGATGCTATAACAACTCCTGATGGTTCCCTTTGCTCTCTCTCTCTCAGTCACTAGGCTTTTAATTCCAGTTGACAGCACAATGTCACACATTATTATCTTTTCATTTTTAAACCTAAACACACACTTGTAAGTGATAAAATACTATTCCAACTCATCGTATCAAGTACGACAAAATTTACTGAACCTTTGAAACTTCACGATACATCGTGTAACTTGAGGACATAAATGTCTGACGCATTATAACAGTTCATATACATAATGGACTGAGAAAAGGTCATTTACTTTCTGACATACTTGATATATCCCCACAAGTGGGCCTGGGGAGGATGAAGTGGTGTATGCAGACCTTACCCCTACCTTTGTGGGGTAGAGAGGCTGTTTCCGATAGACCCTCGCCTCAAGAAAAACGTTTTCTAGAAAAGTTTGGGAGAAAATGCCAGAGTCGAACGCTATGATGGAAATATTGAAGAAAAATAAGTATCGACAGCAATGAGGAGTAACAATACCTGGATGTAGCTGGCTCCAAGTAATGCACCATTGCCAAGTTGAAATTGAGTCCTGTAGTCTTTACCCTTATAAACAACAACAACAACGAAAATATACAATAATCATTATTCCCAAGTCAAATGGCCTGCAACATGGTATGAGAATAGTACTACTTGAATGAAATAGGAAGAGTGACCAGAATAGCCTGGATGGATCAATTAAATCTTATGAATTATATGCACGAATATCCTCTTGCATAAACAGAGAGAATAATTACCTTGTAATCAAAATTAACCATGCCATGTGACATGTGTGGTTCACCAGTCAGCTGTTAAGAAGATAGTAATTATGAGACATACAGTCGCTCCACAGAATTATGGAAGGGAAAGCAACAGTTGCAGATATCATTTAATACCTGACCATTGGCTTTCAATGAAAGATTCTCAGACAAATCACACTTCACCCTAGCATTCACCCTACCATCTGTCATTACTCTCCCAATAAGCATCATCTGTAGCATTAGTAGGATGTCATTGTCACCACTATTTGATCCTCAATGAGTTCAGGCAGTTGGAAAAATAAAATTCAACTACAGACCTGTGGATCTATAAAGTTGGCACCAAACTCATAGTGTGCAGTTGGTATTTTGACGATGTCTGCAGACTGAGTAGGAAGTTCTGTAGGCCCCATAAAAACACTGATAAAAGGTAAGAACACAATTGTTATCAATAAGAGAACACCTCTTCCCCTAGAGCAATGGAGGGAACATAGCTACAAATATAATATATTTGTCGAGTATATAAAATCTACCTATGACTGAGTGAAAATCTCTGATTAAGTCCTTTGGTAAAATCAAAACGCAGTCCTTCAAAAAGCTCGGGCTTTAAAGACACTGCCAATAGAGACATGAATTAGTTATTTCCTTCACCAAAACAATAACAATAATATAGGAGTGTCACATTTAAGAGCACCAAAGCTGCTTACATATGAACATGAAAGGAAACACTATAACTGCAATAGAAGCACCGCATTAATTTAACTTTATAGTGGTTTCAACAACCAGCTCTCCAGGTTTTGATAAAGAAGACTACTGGACACAACTTTACATGTACACACAATGAATCAAACAACTATTAGCCCACCCTCTTTTCCCAAATGCAAGGTTGAATTAGAATGTAGAGGCAGTATTTCTTGCTAAACCTAGAGCATTCACAACAAACACACAACTAAACACAATCTCAAACCAGTTGAGGTTAGATATATGAATCTTTTTTATCCATTCTGCTCTCTATGCAAGCCCATTTCATTCCATACTAAATATAAAATAACTTCTCCAAATCGTAGACTTATTCCTCTATAAATATCTAACTAGAATACAACGAATACTGAAAAAAAAAAACCTAATGTAAGTGTAACAACAATAACTACGCCTTAGTCCCGACTAGTGTTATCGCATATATGGATCCTCACTTCCATTGTGTTCTATTCTTAGCTCACATGATTATGAGAGATTGTATGTGTTGTGATACAACTTCTGTCCATGTAGTTTAGGTCGATCTCATCTTCTTTTTTCTCAATTTCTGTGTATCATCCTAGTGGGGGCATGCTAATCTCATCTTCTCTTTATCATCTTCCATCATCAGATTGTCATATGTAGTTCTATACTAGTTCCATGGGGGTCGTGCTAAGCCCAGAGCCCCAGAGCCCCAGACCCAAACTTAAAATATAGAAGTAGTAATTTTAATTAAAGAAGTACAATTTGTACCATATTTTTACTTTACAACTAATGTAATCTAATGGCACGTTAAACATATCTTGTTGATAAGTCTTCATAATTATTAAAATTCTTAATCACATAAATGGATAACTTTAAATAAAAAGTCATTTATGAGGAAGTAAGTTTGGCCGGAGAACTAGAAAATATCAAAACGACACAAGTGATTCGATATTGTATTAAATAACCTGATTTAAAATATGTAAATAATTATAATTCAATGAAGATCATAAATAAAAAATTATTGGTATTTTTATGAATTTGTGAGCATGTTATTTCTTAGTTATAGATAGAAATGAATTTATTTCGATATTTATTATGTTTTAATTCCACTAATTATTTCATGTGCCAAGAGTTCTTGCAAAATTCATTTGTTGTAACACTGGATATATTGTTGTTGTATAGGATCATATATAATTTACCCCCGACCCCACTTGTGGATTACAGATTACACTAGGTATGCTGTATAGAATCATCTATTACAACAAAAGTTTCAATGATTGTAAATGTATATTATAATAGTTATAACTTCAATTTGGAGCCTTCACATATATTATAACTTAATAACGATCTTACAAGGATATTAATAAATAATAATAGAAGTACATTAATGACGTACTCCATTCAATCCATTTAACTTGTCATGTTTACTTTTACACGCCCCTTAAAATACCCTATCCATACCATTTAATCATCGTTTTAGCTTTTTTTTCATGCCCAATAAGAAACATAATAAAAGCAGGGTATTACCTATTGAGTTACCCTGTTTATTAGAAGTTTTTTGAGAATTGAACAATATTAAAAAGAAAAAGAACTATGAGGGTATAGTTGAAAATGCTTGCATACTTTAATTTTATACTAGAAAATATTTGGGGTTAATTTTTTTGAGTTGAAGTGACTACTAATTTAAAACGGAGGGAGTATTAAATAAAAGGTAATCTAATAAGTGGCAAGAAGAGATTCATACAAAGTTCCTACAAGGTTACACCAATTACAGAGGCCCGGGTGGGAACAGTCTTAGGAATAAGAGTTGGGGAAAAAATCGGAATATGCAAGAAAAAAGAAACATCAACTGCCAAGTGTGGCAACTTCACATCACCAAAGAATTGGAATTCTGGATTTACCCCAAATCCCCAATGAAGACTACAAACTTATTATTCTCCCTTAAAAAATAGTGCCATACAATCATAGACGGCCTTCTCTTACTTTGGCATTCTACATGTGCTAATTTTATCCTCTATAGGACATGATCATTCCTAATCTATTTTCTTATATCAAGTACAGTATAATTTTGTTCATAAGATAGAAAGCTCCCGTATACAAGAGCTATACCAAAAAAAAAAAAAAAAAAAGAGAATCAACAAAAACATATGATATAAGAACCTCAAGTGCACCAAAAAGACAAAACATTTATGAAATTAGTCCTTGGATGTATGAAATCAAGTTCCTTCCTTTCAAAAGCTCTTCTACGACTTCACATTCATTTTAACATCTAGATTTTAGTGACACTGATCTTAGGATAAACATGGCCTTGTAGACCCAACATTCACTATCATATAAATTATTCCTCGGATGTACGAAATCATGTTCTTTCCTTTCAAAAGCTCTTCTACAACTACACATTCATTTTAACATCTAGATTTTAGTAATATTGATCTTAGGATATACATGGCCTTGTAGACGCAACATTCACTATCATATAACATTGTTCCTCTCAAAATCTACAACCACTCTACAAAACTAATTTTCATTTTGTTAGGTTTCTTCTTGCCGCATTACACGCTTGTAAGAGTCCTCTATTTTAGTTATCTTATATCTTATTATATTATGTCATTTACCTAGAAGACTAAATCTAAATATCTAGATTGTATTGTTCTTGCATCACCTTCCTTCTTATGCAAGTTATACTTTACGATACATATATGGTTTAACTTCCCATCCTACAATTCCAACTTTTTCGATCCACTTGTCAGTCATTTTGTCAATAAGACAATTTCATTTGTACATATCTTGCAGACTTGCACCATGAAACCTAATTCCTACACCATTGGATGCGACATAATATTATAAGTTGAAACTCCATACTTCAAATCACATTTTCAATTCTTAGAATACGCTAAAGCAATCTGCAGACAACAAGAAATGAAATACTGCTCAATTACAAGATCCGCTACATAAATCTTCTACATCTATTTTAGTTATCATATATCTTATTCTATCTTGTCATTACCCAGAAGACTAAATCTAGATGTCTAGATTGTGTCATTCTCGCATCACTTTCCTTTTTATGCAAGTTATATTTAGGATACATATATGGTTTATGGTTTAACTTCCCATCCTACAATTCCAACTTTTTTGATCCACTTTTCAGTCATTTTGTCAATAAGACAACAGCGTTTGTATATATCTTGCAGAATTGCACCGTGAAACCTAATTCCTACACCATCGGAGGCGACATAATATTAAAAAGTTGAAACTCCATACTTCAAAACACATTTCAATTCTTAGAAATGCAAAGGAACCCAATCTGCAGATAACAGGAAATCAACTATTACTCAATTACAGGATCCTTTACATAAATCTTCTACATTTATTTTAGTTATCTAATATCTAATTCTATCTTGTCATTCACCTAAAAGACAAAATCTAGATGTCCAGATTGTGTAGTTCTCGCATCACCTTCCTTCTTATGCAAGTTATATTTACGATACATATATGAATTTAACTTCCCATCCTACAATTCCAGCTTCCGATCGACTTGTCAGTAATTTTGTCAATTAGACAATATCATTTGTATATATCTTACAGACTTGCACCATGAAACCTCATCCCTAACCATTAGAGGCAACATAACATTAAAAATTAAAACTCCATACTTAAAATCACGTTTCAATTCTTACAACACGCAAAGCAATCTGCAAACAACTGAGAGCTTCTCAATTACAGGATCCGGCTACATAAAGCTTCTACATCTAATCCACTCTATTCCAAACCATTTACCGCCACATCCTTATAAATTATATACATCCATTCCACTCTACTCAAACCAATTTCATTAAATCTTAAAAGCAACAACTGATCATAGGCGAGAAGTAAATGATAGCAATACCACCTGAGAGCTTCTTCTCAATTACAGGATACCTAAACCTTCTACACCTAATCCACCCTATTCCGAACCATACTGCCACATCCTTATAAATCATAAGTATCCATTTCACTCTACTCAAATCAATTCCATTAAATTTAAAAGCAACAACGGATCATAGGCGAGAAGTAAATGATAATAATACTAACTGAGAGCTTCTCAATTACAGGATCCAGCTACATAAATCTTCTACATTTAATCCACTCTATTCTGAACCATTTCAACTGTACCGTCACATCCTTATAAACCCTATACATCCATATCTCTCCAATCAAAACCGATTTCATTAAAATTTAATAGCAACAAATGATCAAAGGAGAAGTAAAAGGATAAAAATACTAACTGAGAGCTTCACGATGGATTTCTTCATAAGGAATTGGACAAGGTAAGTTAAGGTAATCAACTTTCTCTTTCTCCGATTCGACGGCCGCCGACTTTGAATTCGCCGGTGGAACTATAACTGACGGAGGAATGAGAGTAGCCATTTGCACAAAAATAAATTAATAAACAAAAAGAAGGAAGAAATTCGATTCTGTTTTCCTTCTTCTTCCTCCTGACTGCGGCTATAAAGGAAGAAAAGCTCACTAGAGTGAGAGAAGTAGTAAAACCCTTCGCCTAAATACAGAAAGAAATAAAACCCTTAAAATTTCGGTTGACCCGACCCGTTTTTGAGTGGCTTCATTTTTCATGTGACATCTGGAAGTACTTTCGTTTTCTTCTATGAAATGGTATACATATATTTCTTCTGTCCCAGTGATATTTGTTGTTTTTCGAGAGTTAAACAATTTAAGTTTGATAAAAAACTTATATGTGAAATTTTCAATTATTTTGAAATGAGATATATATATTTGTAAACTACGTAAAAAGTATTATAAGTCACAATAATTGACAATGCAAAATAATTAAAAGATATATAAAAAATTTACGGTCAAAGATAGATTTGTTTAAATCTCAAAATTCGAAATTTATTGCATTGCATGCGTATATCACGTTAA
>NC_064289.1:55778999-55801386 GCF_019186545.1 Solanum stenotomum | reverse complement strand
TCGTTTTCTTCTATGAAATGGTATACATATATTTCTTTTGTCCTAGTGATATTTTTTGTTTTTCGAGAGTCAAACAATTTAAGTTTGATAAAAAATTTATATGTGAAATTTTCAATTATTTTAAAATGAGATATATATATTTGTAAACTACGTAAAAAGTATTATAAATCACAATAATTGACAATGCAAAATAATTAAAAGATATATAAAAAATTTACGGTCAAAGATAGATTTGTTTAAATCTCAAAATTCGAAATTTATTGCATTGCATGCGTATATCACGTTAATATTTCTAAAACATATATATTAGGTTAAGATGATAAATATATGTGATTTAAATAGTATACATATGTTTGCAAGATATATGTTACTTCATATGCCACTTTTAATTGTCGTGTTGCATTTTTCGAAAGTCAATCTGACGAGTTTTCAAAGTTAAATTAAATTGTATTAGTTCGATATTTTAAACAAAAAATTTAGATATCCAAAAACTATACGAAAAGTACTATAAATTGCAATTTTTTGCATATCAATATGATGAAAAAGTATATTGTAAAATGTTAGTCAGAGTTATTATCGTTTTGACTCTAAAAAATGAAATCATGACTATTAAAAGTATACAGAGGTAGTATAAGATAGTCAAAAATACATATTACTAGTTTTAGTATGTATACATTACATGTGTACATTACGTTAATATTTGTAAAATTTTGTATTACGTTACAATAATAAGTAGTCAATTTTTTGGGGAGAAAAAGTTTCAAACTTTTTTTTTTTTTGCAACTTCGCTCTTGAAAAAAAGAAAGGGGTATTTAGGATAGCATTATTCAGTTTTCCACCAATCTCTTCGGTCAAGATAAGTTAATTACTTTCTCAACTTGTAGTTTAATGCTTAATCCTTAGAATCTAGGGTGTTACTCCTAGGAAAGGGTTTCTTGAAGTAATGGTGGGAAAGCCTTGTTGGGTAGAATATTGATCATAGGAATAGTTTGGAGTTTAGGATTTGATTATGATCCGGATATAATTGGGTCGATATTCATTGATTTCCATGTTTATATATTATTTTAGATGAAGAACAAGTTAAAATTCATAACAAGGGAAAAGCTAAAGTTTTTCGAGTTTTCAAGGCTTGACTTGAGGTAGGTAACAATTGTGTTTTTTCAGTTATGTTATATGTGTTTGTTAACTGTGTCGTTAGTAATGCATGCATGATATCTGTTAGCAAAATCCAAAAAGCATGATGTGAAATGAAGGGTGTTGTTGAAACCCGTGCAATGAATATGTTACTTGAATGCACAACTATTGTTGCTATTCATCTTGATTGTGATTGTGTTGTGTGTTGATGACTGAGATTGAGTGCCACACCACTACATATTATTGTTGGAATGGGTACGTACCACATCGGCACACTAACATTTGAAATGAGTATCACGTCGATACAATGAGAATAGATATCGTGGTGGTATATTAACTATGGGAACAAGTTCCACGTTGGTACATTAACATTTGTATGTATGGATTCCATGAGAAAATCAAATTGACTTACTGTTTTGCAATGTGCATGTTATTGCGAGTATTACTTCATAGTGAGGATTGGTAGTCTGGACATGTGTGTTCTTGTATTATTATGTTGTATAATTTGCTTACTATATTATTGTTGCATGTTCATATTTCATATACTCAAATTAGGTGATGATCCTATCAATACATTGTGGTTATGTATTCATACTATAGTTGTTGAGTACAAAGCATATTCAGGTGGCTGTTTCGAGACCTCATATATGAGACACACAATATCTGAATCTAAGAGTGAATTAACTTCTTCCAGAAATCCATGATTTCTTTCCAATTTCGTTGTCCATATTTTTAGACACAAACATTTTGGACTTTAGACTTATGTTTTCTTGTTGGGGTTGCATTCCCTTATTCGAGACTTGTTTGATGTTCTGGTAGTATAAATTCTAGGGAGTTAATTTTGCAATTAATTTCGATATTAATTGAGTTTATGAGAACTCGATTTTTTTAAAAAAAAATTAAAACTGTTTTTCCTAATATTTTATATCATGACTTTATTTCTAAAACGATTTGATGGGTCGAGTTTTGGTTAGTAGTTGATTGTCCTATGAGTTTCACTCACGACAGATCAGGATTGTAACAAAGATTGTAGGGCAATCATATGCTATGTGACACACCATCAGGATCAAATCTTGAAGTTTGACATATAAGTGCATATTGTTGCATCAAAATATATGACACTATATTTATTTTTTCACATGTTCCAATAAATAGTTGGAATAATAATTATCACTTCAGTATGTGTCATAATCTCTAAAAGATCTCCATTATGTGAATTGAGATATATATATATATATCACTAGCATTGTAATGAAGCTTTAGAACCTAAGTTGTACTTATTTGAACAGTCAGAACTTGGACATTCTCACCTAAGGAACAACTGAAGTAGTGTTAGTATAACTTCAAACAATAGTTTACGTGTTTATCTAAATAGGTGTCACTGTACAAGCTCTAGCAGGAGCCAAAGCTTATTCTCTGTCTCTGCCTCTACATTAGCCACAAATGTATGGCATCATCATTTACGAGAGGTTGAAACAAAAAAGAGTAGAGTTCAAGTTAGAGTAAAATTACATGATAAAGAGAAAAAACGAGGAAAATCTCTTAAATGCTTGTGTGTGTATATTGCATGATTCTACTAAATATTATTCGTTACTCATATGATGACTTGTGAAAACATAAGGCATTGATTGATATCATCTTATCATGTTTGAACTTACCTAATATACGATGATATTAAATTCAAATCTATTAAGTGAACTCGATAATAATTTTTTAAAAATATTTATTGAAATGCTATAATCGAATTTGAAAATAGAAAATATGTATAAGAACGTTTAAATCAATATAACATGAAAAATCTAAAACGCTCCTAAAAATGATGCCACAAGTCGTGAACATTTAATGCAGTAACATTATATTTATTTGTTGAAATTGGTAACATGTATTCTTCAGCATTAAGGGTATGTTGGTCACCTCCAAAAGTGTGCTTACATAGATAGCTAATTACAATAAGCCTAGGAAATTCACTATCTGTATTTCATTTACCATACATTGCTCTTTACACAAAAAAAAAAAAAAGTAGAAATGCATTTTCCTTTGATATGTTGAATGGAGTTTGATCTTCCTTTGAAAATTCTCTCATTCATTTCCTTCCATATGGTCGTCCACCATATGCAAGTTGGGACAATTTTCCACCATCTCTTCTGGCTTTTGCTCCTTCCCCTTGTGATCCAATAGATCAATAAATCAGCAGTGTGTTCTGGCATTGTCCAACTTTCCCAGCTAATTAGGTAATGAATAAGGGCCAAACTTGAGAAGTTACCTTGTAGTAGAGGAAGATGTGGTTGTTTGTTTCATTGAGTTCCATACAGAGAGGGCATATGGAATCTAAATGAAATTTCTTTTTCTGTAATGCCTCATGGGTGAGACATGCCTTCCTTACTACCAGGAGAAGCATTTCACTTTAGTAAGTGTCATGCTTCTCCAAGTAGCTTTCTAAGGTCCTCCATCTCTTTCTGTCATCTCTATAAGGCCCCTTTTGTAGACTCTGTGCCATCAGTGTTGTGCCTCCATTTGATGATGCCAGGTTCATTGGTAGTCCCTGTGAAGGCTTTTATTCTGCCAAGTAGAGCAACAACTCTTTCAACCTCCCAATCATTCAAAAATCTTCTATAAATTAGGTTCTATCCTTGATCTATCCAGATGTTCTCTATTGTGTTATTTTGGTTGATGTTGATGTTGAAGAGGCTAGGGAAAGCCTCTTGCAAAGCGCCTTGACCATCCCAGTTATCCTTCCAGAAAAAAGATTTTTTGGCCATTGCCAACTTGGAAAGTAATGTCCTTCCCCAGGTTGGTCCAAAGAGACCTGAGTGTCCTCCATAGTCCAACTCTAAAGGTGTCAGTGGACTCATCAGTGCACCACTGCCCGTTTTGTTTGTATTTATGTTGTATTACATTCTTCCACAAGGCTGGATTCTCTTCAGCATATCTCCACAATCATTTCTTGAGTAGACTGTTGTTTTGTAGTTTTAGGTTTCTAAACCCCATACCGCTATGCTTCCTACTCTTTTGCACTATGTTCCATTTCACTATATTGTAACCTTTATGCTCATTTTTGTCATGCCATATGAAGTTTCTTCTCAATTTATCTAGGACTTTGAGTACTTTAGCAGGCATATGAAAGAGAGACATCACATATGTTGGTAATAAGTCTAGCACAGAGTTTACTAGGATTAACCTGCCTCCTAGTGATAGATATTGTCCCTTCCACATAGCAAGCTTTTTTTCTGTCTTCTCAATGATGTTGTCCCAAATATCTAATGCCTTGTGTTTAGCACCTAATGGAAGTCTTAGGTAAATAGTTGGCAATTTTCCCACTCCACATCTTAAAATGTTAGCTAGAACCTGAAACTGAGTGACTTTATTAATAGAAAATATGTTGCTTTTTCTTCAATTTATCTTCAAGCCTGAGATTGCTTCGAAGATGAATAACATTAGTCTCAAAAAACTGATTTGCTCACTAATAGCTTCACAAAAAACTATTGTGTCATCTACATAAAGTAGATGGCATATCTCTAACACTCTCGTTGTCCTACTCCCCACTCTAAAGCCTTTTAGCCAACTCCTTTGTATGCAATCTTTATCGTGGTATTGAGGCCTTCCATGGCTACGATGAAAGGAAAAGGGGATAATGGGTCCCCTTGTCTTAGCCCTTTTCCTGTTGAAAAAAAAAATTGATTCTCCATTTACTAGAATTGGGAACCTGGGGGTTTTAATGCAAAAACTTATCCAATTTAGCCATCTTTTTCCAAAATCCATTTGCCTGAGGATGTTGAGTAAGAACTTTCAATTGATGTGGTCAAACGCCTTTTCAATGTCTAATTTGCACATCACCCCTGGTTCTGAGCCTCTTAATCTGGTGTCCACACACTCATTTGCCACCCAAGTTGCATCCATGATTTGCTTTCTTTAATAAAGGCCATTTGATGAGGGTTTATTAGATTATCTATCACTCTCTTTAACCTTTCAACTAGTACTTTTGCAATGATCTTGTACATTCCAGTGACGAGAATTATTGGTCTGAAGTCTCTCAACTCGATTGCACCCACCTTCTTCGGGATAAGAGCTACAAATGTGGCATTGAAGCTCTTCTCAAAAACATGTTGCGAATGGAAATTCCGTAGGGTAAGCAGTATATTTGTCTTCAACATTTTCTAGAAAGCAATGAAGAATGACATTGGGAATCCATTAGGGCCTAGGGCCTTGTCAATGGCACACTGGTTAAGCCCCTCTAATATTTTATCCTCTTCAAATTGTCTTTCCAGCCACACCTGTTCTTCAGTGGAGATCCTGGTATTCCTTTGGAGTGTAAAATCAGGTTTCCAATTCTCAGACTCCTTGTATAGTTCCTGATAAAAGATCACTATGGAATTTTTTATTTCTTCAGGATCAGTAACTTCTACCCCTTCGACTTTGAGGATGTCAATGAAGTTGAATCTTCTGTAAGCATTGTTCATTCTATGAAAATACTTTGTGTTGTTGTCACCGTTTTTTATCCATTGTGCCCTGGATCTCTGTCTCCAGGTAATTTCCTCATTTCTGGACACCTCTTTAAACTCCATAGCCAGCTGAATTTTCTGCAGTTGTTCATCATCTGTCAAAAGTCTGAGATCGTGAATGGATTCAAGATTTCTCACTTGTGATAGAATTAGAACTTTCCTTTCCTTCCAATTGTTCTTGTTGGCTTTGCTTCATTCTTTAAGCTTGACTTTTAATTGACTAAGCTTAGAAGCCAATTGAAAGTCACGTCTGCCTGTTGCATTGAAGCTGCTCCACCATTCTTTCACCTTGTCTATGAATTTCTTCTTGAGCCACCAATTTTCAAATTTGAAATATGATTTCATGTGTTTCCAATCACCACATGATAATAGGATGGGGTTATGGTCCGAGCCAAGTTGAGGGAGAACACTTTGGTTAATTTTGGAGAAACTTTCATCCCACTGGGAAGAGAATAAAAATCTATCTATTCTTGTGGCACAACTGTGATTTTGACTTCTCATCCATGTATAACTACCTTTGGAAATAGGAGGATCCAGTAACTCAAGATCAGTTATGCATTGGTTGAAATCAGTCATGGCTCTGGTTATTCTATTATTGTTTGTCCTTTCGGAGGGAAATCTGGATACATTAAAGTCCCCACATATTACCCACGGTCCTTCACATATTCCTCTAATAGTTGAGAACTCCCACCACAATTTTTCTTTTTCATTTATGTCACACTCTACATATACAACAGTAAGATACCAAGTCAAGTCTTTGATTGATCCCAAATGACTGCCAGTGTCAATGAGCTCCCCTTTCCATTCCATTGTGTCCTATAATACAATGATTCCACCACTTCTACCAATGGAGTCCATCCATACCCTCCAACCCATCGGTTTCGCCAAAGTTGCTGAAAATATTCTTCCATTGTCCCCCATAATTTAGTTTCTACGAATACATAAATATCTGCTCCCAACTGATGAACTAAGGATTTTATTTGTCTTTTTTATCCTCATTGTTCAATCCCCTTACATTCCATGTTAAGATTTTCACCTTCATGATTGCATTGTGGTTGTGGTCCTCTCCCTGCTTCTTGATTCACTTCTTGGATCCTCATATTTATATCTTATTTTCAAATTAGATTCCTAACTTCCTTTGGGACCTGTTAACTGTTGTTGTTTGGCTCAACTGTTATAGCTAGAATCTTTTCTAATCCCCTTCTTTGGTCTAATTTCATAAACAGAGCTGTTTCTTCTTTGTGACAACCATTAAGCAGTACTCCAAATTCTTTGTTGAGCTTGATGATGTTGCTTTGCATCCATTCTGTTGATCTGGCCTCAATCCTCCCTACTACATTCACTTGAGTCCGATTGAATTGGAGTGGGTTCATCACAGTTAAGCAATTGTGTGTCCAGAATCTCCCATGTGTTGTCTATCTCATCCATAGCAATCAAAGGCATTGAGTTGTCATGGGAATTTTTCAGTTCTATTGTTGGAATTATGCTTCAATCCTTTTTTTGCCATGGAATGTGCTCTCCAGTTCCATGCAAGTGTCAATCTCTCCATTGTGCAGATCTTCAGATGTTATGATCTGGAAGTTTTGTGCTATAAAAGGCTTTTAAGGAAAAAGTTTTTTTGGGCCAGAAGGTTTGATTTTTGGCCCACCTATAAAGCCCAAAAAATTCCCCTCCTTTAGTTGCCCTAAATTTTGCTTTTCAAAAAGAGGTGGTCCCCTTCTTTTGAAAGTGTCACACATGGGTGTGTCAGCTTTCCCTTTTCCTTTTCTAGCATAAAGGTCATTGTTGACCTTGGTGCATTCAAAGCATGACCATTTTTTCCATGGTAGGTCCACATCCAACATATCTTGAGGCAGAGTAGGTTGTACCTTACCTCGAGAGTTATTTTCTCCTTTTCGGTGGGATGCCAGTTTCCGATGGGTCGTTGGTAGCTCCGGCCAGATTGGGATGGAGAAGATCATATCTCCATCTTCGACATCAATGGTTGCCAGAATCTTCTCTCGCAGTGCCTTGACACGGATCCTAGCCCATCAAAGGTGGTTTTTCTGATATGTCTCTTCTTCCGTTTCCAGCCATCCACCACATTTATCCCCGATCTCCATGAAGGTGGAGTTGGACCAAAGATGCAGCAGAAGACCAACCACTCGAATTCAGATCCAGTCAAGGTTTGAGCTGCTAGGTAGGGTTCCGACGGTTGGTGACCACCATTGTAGCATCAACGGTTTGTTTTGCCTCTTCCAGTTCCCCATTAGAACATGTTCTATCGCTGCTCTTGAACGGAATTCGAAAAGAAATTTGGATTCATCCATGTTATATACTTGAACTCCCTGAGCTCAATTCCAAGTTTGTTGAGCCCATCTTCTGATATTGTTATGAGTTGGAGTGTCTTTAGCTCCTCTAAAACTCCCCATCAAGCATTTGTCCAGCAGGCCTTCTTTCTATGTGTCTCTCTTAGTCCATTTGTTCATGAAAAACATCTCTTTGTAGCTCTTATCCCCTCTGGTTTGATTAAGGATTCTAGGTTGCTTGTTTGTGATTAATGTTGTACAATTTCTATCTATGAAATTTTCTATTTTTGCAACTAGAACATTCCATCCCTCATTAAATGTGTTCTCTAGCAATTACTGCTCTGTCATTTCCTTTAACAGTAATCACTGAGATGAATCTTCCATATTGATTGAACTTTTGTGTTAAGAAAATGTTGGTTGTGTTATCTTTGCATTTTCAAGACTTGAAGGTTTTTCCTCTATTCTCTGATACCTCCTTGAGCCCTTTGCATATCCAAGACATGGCTCCCTTGCTAAGTATCAGTCTGCTCGTGTGGTATCTTGCACTTTCGACCCATTCATACTAAATCCCTGATTTGAATTTAGATTCTGTGATATCGTAAGATTTACCCCCAAGGCGGAAGAAGATTATGTTGTCCATGAAACAAGTAGGTTGAGATGAAAAAAGGTGGGTTTAGATGGCTGCTCCGGTGGAGAAAGTCCACCGGAGAGGCTAGGTCCAGAAGGAACCTCAGTTAAGGATCATTGGGGAATGTGCCTGGGAGCTTTTGCAAGTTCAAAGTTCATATCTGCAGTAACATTATATTTGTCTTAATACAAATATCATTTAAAAAATAAGAAAAACTTCAAAGCATTGTAAATTAGCCCTAATTGCTAACCATAATTGTCTCCAACAAGTAAACCTAGACCAACTTATGAGTTTTACATATATTAGGGTAATATTAACATAAAAATATAAAAATTATAGTATGAGTAATTAATACTTACCAAATAAATATCATCAGTCTTTATCTCCTAAATTTAATTGGTGGTGATGTCTATTTGATAAAAAAAATATTCACTTAACTAGCCTATATAATATTAATATAATCTAAAGAGAAGTAAATCTTGAGATATCATAACAGTGAATGTACAAATATAACATATTAAGCTATGCACAATTACACATAAAAATTAGAAATGTATGATAAAATCTCAATCTGTCTTTTAAATCATCATTTTTTGGTCAATAATCATATGCATATACTGTTCAAAAGACACAATTCATACAATTATTCATAAGAGATAATTTATATCTGCACACCATAATCAAAATACTAGACTTTGAGTGTGTTTGGTAGGAAGGAAAATGTTTCCTAAAAAATGTTTTTTTAGAAAACAAGTGGATTTCTAACTTATTTTCTCATGTTTGGTTGGTGAGTAGAAAATATTTTTTAATATTTGGTTGGTGAATGAAAAATATTTTTCAGAAAATATCTTTTATTTTTGGCTTGAGACTAAAAAAATACACTTTAGGAAAATAATTTCTTATTCAAAAATCAATCACGATAATTGATCTAGGACCCGACCCCGACGCCCAAATTAAAGTATGAAGTAGAGTTTTGGAAAATGTTTTCCTTAATTTTGAAAGGAAATCATTTTCCTTAAATTTGAGGAAAATGAGTTAATTTGAAAAACATTTTCCAAACATTTAAGTCAACCAAACATGAGAAAATTGGAAAACATTTTTCAAAAAATGTTTTCCTCCATACCCAACAAACCCTATAACTTATGACTTTTAAGTAGTGGAACATATTTTATTATACTCATAAACTCATACCAATTGTAAATATCTGAATTACACGTGCAAATAAGTAAAAAATATATATACATCTCATGACTAATGAGCTATTTATGTAATCAACACAAGCACATGGATCATAATATTAAACTAGCATTCTTAGCACTATATTATCATGATAATGTTAAAATAGTCACGACATTTAAAAATGTATAAAATATGATATTAATATCAACTTATATTTCGTATGTTATTTTTAAGTAAGATATTCGTAAATATGCTCGCTAGTCAACACCTCATTTATATTGTACCATATATTCATAATGTACAACAAACAATGTCAATTTAAAAATATTCTCTTGTTAGGATCAAATTTCTAACTTGCCTTAGTTAGAAGTTACTTTAATCTTTTTTATGACACTCCAATTCAATCATGTGCTTGATCTAGTTAATACTCTATAATGTTAGACAAATAAACTGATGTTAATTTATTTATTTTAATTAGGTTAAAGTCAAGTTCAATCAAAAAGTCATCTTCAAGTCTCGTGGTTAAATTCAAAAATAAATCACATTTTTGAATTATTCATAATTATAGAAGTCTAAATCTATAAATTTTTAATCCTTCTTTAATTTGATATTCAACTTTTTAAATTACACTCTCTTAAATTTTGATCAAAATATTTAAATACCACATATTTAATTCATGCTTTTTGACATAATAACTTAAAGAAATTTAACGGCATACATCAACTAGACATTTGAAATGCTCACTCAATATTTTTTGATAAATAATTCTATTTAAAATCGTCATTCTTGAGTTGTTTAAACTCAAAAAATTAGTGAAATAAACTCAAATCTCAATTTTCTTCTTTTATATTGTTCTAGATTACTCATTGCAATCTTGATACGGGCTATCCGTCGACGAAAAATAGTCCAATGAAGCCTCTTATGTACATATAACATGAGTGCTCGCAATAATGATGTCCAACAGATTATGCTTGTGCTATCTCATTTCAGTGCCTCGCAATTACGAAGTATAATACCTGCATTAGAAAAAATAAATTATAATATCCAAAATGTGAATTTTGTCCAAAACTCAGTTGAATTAATGGATTTCAAATACTTCAAACAAATCCTAAAATACTATCCTGATCTAAGAAAAATGTTAAATTAAGAAACGTAATTCAAAGGGAGAAGGTCTTATGGCAATCTTAGGCATATTACTAATCGGTTATTTGGCTTGATCGAGCAACCTATAAACAGTTGTCGCCTACATAACCTATCTCCTAGACCAAGGGAAGAAGGTATCAGATTGCTTTTGAGAGCCCTTTTGTGAAACCAGTTCCTTTACTCTTTTTGAATGAATTACAATCAGTAAAGTAATCTGGTGGAAAAAAATTGGCTTCTTTTTCTTTTTTCTATTTTTTGTTTTAGAATAGAGAAAGAGTCGAAACTAAGGGTACGCTCTCTAGAAGATTTGCTCGGAGCTTTTTGGTCGCCTACTATCTTGAAACCTCTTTGCTTGCGGGGGCAGGAAGGCCACAAGTGGAAGCAACCGATGCCTTGATCATTCAATTGACTCCTTGCTGCCAGTCTCTAACCGAAAATTTCTTTCACATTTCCAAAAGTTTGATTGCTCGTGACGGGATAGAGAAAGATGGGGGTAGGGACTGAAAATGATTGGTAAGATGCTAGCGGTCTAACTCGGGTAAACAAATGAGCCAGTTATAGTAGACTTCTATCCGACAGGGTTTGATGGTTGTCTTAGTTCGGATAGGAAGAGAGAGCTTTGATGACATTTCTAGTGAACCCAAGAAAGGTCGAAGAGGCCAACGTAAAAGCATAGAAAGGGAAGCAACTTGTCTACAAGCTTGATGTTCAAATAGTGGTCTTTTTTTCCTGGTAGCTAGTTTTGGGGAACACTCAAATAAGATGGTGAGATGTTTCTAAAGTCTATAGTAATGTCCACAATTTCACGATTGTGGTGCACCACCAACAAAAATAATCTTTCAACTTATCTGAATAACCACAAGCTCTACAAATCTTAATTTGAATCATCTGAATAAATCTAAAAAAATTATACCACATACTTAAAATTTGAATTGAAACACAAATGTTATAGAGAAGAAGTTGAATTGTTACAATTTGAAACTGTTAATAGTTTAAATGTGCACCAAATGAATAGTGCTACTTTAAAAGATATTATGCCCATAAAAATAATGGAAAGTCATTTATTAAAATGGGTGAAAATGAAGGAAAAAAAACTATTACATAATTTAACTTTGATATTTTGTCCTTCATTCACCAATGGTGTTCTTATGAGAGCTAATTTATGTACCTTAACAATAGTGTCAACTTGAAAAACAATTATACTTATACAATTGTATGATTACTATCATGAATGAAATAGTGATAAAATATATAAAAATATGGAAAAATACATAAAAACCTCCCTGAACTTGGCACGAAAATTTACTTTAGTACTTAAACTTTATGGGTAATTATTTACCCCCCCTTAACATATTTGAAGTGAATTAATACCACCTTAAAAATATAATACCAGTCTCAAGTTGGCAAGTGTATTACACACGCGCCACATCATTGACACATTAGAACCACATAAGCGCCACGTCATAGCCACATTGGAAATTCTTTAAAATTTGATTTTTGATTTTTTAAATTCATTTCTTTCTTTCCTTTTCAGAATATTTAAATACTAGTTAATCTTTAGTTCTTAATTAGTTTAAGAAATATTGAAATCATTAGCAGTGATTTTTTTTCAATACTCAACGTCATTTACTGCCATGTCAATTGTCGGTGTTCTTTATTTTTTTTATTTTATATACTAATCAAGGTCTAATTCTTAACTAATTCAAGAAAAAACACATTTATTTGTAGTGATTTGTTTTTTTAAGAAAAACTTTCTCTACCCATTGCTTCAATCGCCATTGCCAACCATTAACATTATAGATCGGTTGACAAAACCTCATCTTCTTTTATGCCCAAGTCTTTACTTTTCAAAAAAATTCATAACTTTTTAAGAAAAATCAAATCTCCAAAGTAAAGAGTAAAAAAAATTATGTGGGTCTTGAATGTGATTCTTTTTGTTTATGTGTTTAATGAAAAAATGTACTTTGAATGTAGAATTTGAAGAAGGAGAAAGAGGATGGGGTGGGGTGGGGTGGGGTGGGGATAGGGTGGTGGGGAGTTTGAGGAAGAAAAGACAAGCAGGTAGAGGGGGTAGGTGGGGTTTTGAGAAGGCGGGGTGGGGGGTTTGAAGAAGAAGAAGAATGGGGTGGGTGGGTTTCGTTTTTTTTTCATTAAATATATAATGTGGGACCATTACTTTTTTTAAAAAATAACTTAACGCGCTTTCAAAAAAAAATACTTTTCTTTTTTTGCCACATCATCCGTTAGGATGGTATTAAATTCACGCGAAATGAGATAAGGGGGGTAAATAATTACCCGTAAAGTTTAAGTACTAAAGTAAGTTTTCGTGCCAAGTTTAGGAGGGTTTTTATGTATTTTCCCTAACAATATTAAAATAGATATTATGAATGAAATAAATATGTGAAATATTGTGATACTTCTTATGGTGCCTTTTTAAAACTCGAGATAAATGATCTAGGTGACAAATTTTACAAGTGAAAGTTCATTACCTTTTCTTGAAATTTAAATTTAAATTATATATTTCAAACTCCTAAGATTTTTTTTCTAGATGAAAAAAAAAAGTTTCATTGTCATATATTTTAGGTTACGCATATTATTTTTGAAAATAACGTATATTTTAGTTTTTAAAAAAAGTATCATTTTTCATAGATTATTTTCACATTAAAAATGGCTAACATTTAATTCTTTTTAAAAAATTCTAATTCAAAATCGATTAATGATTCAAAAGGTATTGTTGGCTTATTTCTTTCGAACTTTTACAAAGATTGTTCCTATTTGGGATAATATTTAATTTTTATCTTCAATCTATTGGCCTTGCTTATACTACTCAGTTAACGAAAATCTATTGATTAGAGTATTTTGATGTATTCAAATCTAATTCATTTGTCATAAGTTCTGAAGGAATTAAGTCATACGGCAGAACTTGTGTTCTATTTTCTAGAATCTATCGTAGTTTCATAAATTAGAATTATGCTTTTTAAAACATATTCTTTTATCATTTTCAGATAAAGAAAACTAATAGCTAAAGGGAAATGATTATACATTATGCCTCGAGCCAATGTTTGACTTCCCGACGTTATTGTAAGCGTCTAAAGTTTCAATCCTGAAATACAGCAAACAGGAAAGCAAAATAGCAAGTAAACAACAGTATTTGTATTTGAGTTTATGCGAAGGTTACAATCTTTATAAAATCTTTAAGAAAAAATATGTAATCCCCCGATTCTTCTCTTCAATGGTGTTCTTGATTTGATGGAATACTTGCGGCTCAATTTTTGGAGCGAAGACTTCTTTGTACTTGCGGCTCAACACTTTGAGCGAAAACTTCTTTGTAAGACTTGCAGATCACCACTGAAGAGCAAAGATTCTCTATGTATTTCTATGTGTCTTCTTCTTTTTCTTCCTCCTTTCTTCTGGTCTTATGAAGACTTCTTTATATAGACTTGAGCTAGGGTTTTAGGGGTATTTTTGTCCAAGCAATTTTGGTCCTTGGGCTTGAGAACATGAGTTGGGCTTGTCTTGTCAACTTAATGGACTGACCCAAATGTGATTTGGACTTTATTTAAGTCATATATTTTGACTTAAATATTAATCCGACTTTATTAACCAGTAATTTGACTTGGTCAATATATCATGAATTTATGGATTAATCCAAAATTTAATATGGATTTATCAATAAAATTCACTGTCTACAAATGCCCCCTGCTTCGAGGCTTGTTGCAGTGTCCAACCTTTAAAGACCAGGCTTAAAGCATTCATGAAATATATATTTTTTATGGAGTCTTTCAAAACTTCCATATTTGATTCCAATGGAAATTTTCCATAACTTGAATCCAATGGAATTTTCCATAACTTGATTCCTATAGAAACTTACCATAATTTGGTTCCTATAAAAATTTACCATAATTTTGTTTTAAATATGGTTTTCCCATAATTTGTAGGAACACAATTAATATACATTTGATTTCTATAAATACACATGCTCTTACAATGATTGATTGTCAACTTGAGGCATACTAAACTCAATTTTCGTCACCTTTTTTTAGCACAGCACATCTCCGATAGAAAGTTCATAACTTGTTGTAGAAACATCGAAATCATGATCCGTTTGATGTTCCAGAAACTACACTCATAGGGCTACGACATATCCGAAATTCAAAATAAAAACCCTTCTGAATTGGTGGAAATTGATTTTTGAAGTTTGCTATCAAATATGTCTTCTTTTTTTATAGCTCTATGCAGTCCCACGAAAACGTCTCTATCTTGCTGTAGGAGATTCTGAATGACGAGCGACTTGTTTCTATGGAAACTAGACATCAAAGTCTACAACATATCCAAAAATAAAGGTAAAACTCTTCATGAATTGACAAGAATTAATCTTTGAAGTTGGTCTTCAATTCTGTCATTATTGTTTTGCAGATTGTGGAGTCTCACCAAAACGTTTGCATCTTGGTGTATGAGAGACTTGATTCGATAGAAAATAGACTCTTAAGTCTACAACCTATCCAAAAATCAAAGTTAAAGTTCTTATGAATTCACCAAAATTGATATTTTTAAAGTTAGCGATCCAATAATTGACTTTGGACAACATCCATGAGTTCACATCTTTGCATCTTCGCCGAAGGGCCGCATATTGATTGAGAATTTTGTCATCATCTACATGGAGAAAGAACAAGAATCTATTAAGTCAATACAATCATATTCATCATGGCGCGCGCAAGAGCATATGCCACAATTTTTACCATGCTGATTTGAAGCTTCGTGCAATTGGCACCGTGAGACACATCACTTTTCCTTCTTCTTCTTTTTTGTAGGTTTACGATGGACTGAAGACAACCTCAATATCACACCATAAAAATGAGGGATAATACATAATTGATGAGGAGTCACTTGATGCATCTTCATTTGTAGTTGCGATTTTGACAACGAATCATACATGGTGCAATATTTTAGCGATTGTGGCATTGATGAAGACAAACCACTTTGTGATCTTCTTTTGCAATTGTGCCGTTGACGATGAACTACACTTGATGCATTTGCTTTTGTAGTTGCAGCTTTAGTAATGAACCACACTTAGTGCATATTCTTCTTCAATCGCACCTTTATGACGAACCACACATGATGTATCTTCCTTTTCAATTGCGACTTTGACAACCAACCATATTTACTGCATCTTCTTTTGCAGTTATGACTTTGATAACGAATCACAGATGATGCATCTTCTTTTGTAGTTGTGAATTTGATGACGAACCACACTTGGTCCATCTTCTTTTGTATTTCCGGCTTTAATGATGAACGACATTAGTACATCTTTTTCTACAATTGCGACTTTGATGACAGACCACACGTGGTGCATCTTCTTTTAGAGTCGCGGCTTTGATGACAAACNGCATCTTCTTTTGTAGTTGTGAATTTGATGACGAACCACACTTGGTCCATCTTCTTTTGTATTTCCGGCTTTAATGATGAACGACATTAGTACATCTTTTTCTACAGTTGCGACTTTGATGACAGACCACACGTGGTGCATCTTCTTTTAGAGTCGTGGCTTTGATGACAAACCACACATGAAACTTTTTTTTTTTTTGCAGTTGCAGCGTGATGATGAACCACACTTGATGTATCAGTTTTTTGCAGTTGCAGCTTTAGCGATGAACCACACTTAGTGCATCGTTTTCTACAATTGTTGCTTTGGTGAGAACAACACTTAGTGTATCTTCCTCTAAATTGAAGCTTAGTGATGAATTACACTTTGTACCTCTTCCTCTATAGTTATGGCTTTGGAGTGAAAGAGATTTTGTCACAGTTTGTCCTAGTTTTGGAGAGGAACT
This sequence comes from Solanum stenotomum, assembly GCF_019186545.1. Lineage (NCBI taxonomy): Eukaryota > Viridiplantae > Streptophyta > Magnoliopsida > Solanales > Solanaceae > Solanum > Solanum stenotomum. Next base: position 55,784,687 of record NC_064289.1, on the reverse strand, counting down.
ACTTGTCACATTATCAACTTATTAAATCAAACTTCAAAATATGCCCCCATGCCAAAGATATAGGCTCACTTATGGCTGCATCGATCCATAAAAACATTTGAAGCAATGATGTTTGATGAAGAGGTGATGCGAACTTGATAAAGACATTCAAGAGGAGTTGACAAACCACTTCTTGATGTTTGATTCTTTTTTTTTTCTACTTAGACCTTTTGTATGGGATAATATGTCAATTTTTCATCCCTTTTTTATGATGTGTAAAAAAACTCTTGCAATTTTGAAGAAATAAAATGTATTTACTTTACACTTTCACGCAAAACATGTGAGTTTTTTTTTCTAAGTTTTTCTAGTCCACTTATTTCAAGGTTTTCACCTATTGGATTTTTTTGAACCATATAGATTTAAATTCATGAGGGCCAAAAGTAACAATTTGAAGATTTTCTTGACTTGAAGACTTGGCTCCCATTTGAGAAGCATCATGATTTGAAAACACAGCTTAAATTTGAAGAGTTTCGAAACTTGAGACTTAGCACGAATTTGATGAGCTTCATGACATGCATTTTAGATCCGTGTGATGAGAAGCATTTTGACTTGAAGATTTTGCTCGAATTTGATGAACTTTATGACATGCATTTTTGGCTCATGCATCGAGGAGCATTTTGATTTGAAGATTTTGATCGAATTTGACGAGCTTTGAGACTTGAAGATTCTGCTCCAATTTGAGAAACTTCTTGACTTGAAAACTTAGTTTGAATTTGATGTGCTTCATGACATATTCTTCTATTTGTGCATCAATGAGCATTTTGATTTGAAGATTTTGCTTGAATTTGATGAGCTTTGAAACTTGAAGATTTTGCTCAAATTTGAGAAGCCTCGTGACTTGAAGACAACTTGAACTCAACGAGCTTCACGACATGGAGATTTATCTCGGATTTGATGAGTTTTACGCCATGAAGACTTAGCTTGAATTTGATGAGCTATGAGTATTTTGATTTGAAGACTAAACTCGAATTTGAGGAGCTTCGGAGCTTGAAAATTTAACTTGAATTTGATGAGTTTCATGACATGCATTTTAGGCTCGTGCGTCGATGAGCATTCTGATTTGCAGTTTAGGCTCGTACATCAAGGAGCACGTTGACTTACATAGACTCTTCAATTTCGATTTCGAATAAAAACTTGTCCTCATCCTCAATGTCAATTATATTTCCATTGTAAGTTTCGAAGTTGGACAACTTTTGATCTCCATTTGAAGTCATACTCAGTTTCATATCATGAGCACGCGTTGCTAGTTCTTCAAACGTTTTAGGCTTTATTCCTTGCAATATGTAACGAAGACCCTAATGCATACCTTGGATGCATATTTTGATCCCAGAAGTTTCACTAAGGTTATCTTTGCAGTTAAGGCTCAAGCTCCTCCAGCGATTTATGAAGTCAATGACTTGTTCATCATTTCTTTGACGGACTTTTGCAATCTCTATCATGCTCACAACACGCCTTGTGCTATACAAACGCTTAAGGAATTATTTCTCTATCTGCTCCCAGCTATCAATAGAACTAGACTCAAGATCTATGTACCATTCAAAAGTAATTCCCCTGAGAGATCTAACAAACTGCTTAACAAGACAATCACCATATGTTCCAGCATTATTGCAATTTTCGACAAAGTGTGCTACATGTTGTTTTGGATTTCCATTGTCGTCGAATTGCTGCAACTTAGGAGGTTGATAGCCAACATGTATTTTCAGGTTATCAATTCTCTGAGAATACGACTTTACATATGTAAGAGGATACTTGGATGTCCACTCAGATTTATCTTTGATAACCTCTTTTATAAAGTCTTTCAATTTGTCAATAGAAATCAGACCTTCGGCAGACACTTGAAACTCGTTGACAATTGTTTCTGATTTTGCGAAAGACTCTATTTTTTTCCGAGTTTCATAAAGTTTTGCACATAATTGAGTGGATTCTCTTTTCTCCATATTCTCAATCATGTTTGTCAACTTGGTAATTTGGACGTCTTGACCTTTGATGCACGTTGATAGGCCTTCAACTGCTTTCGTCAAATTTTCAAGTTGTTTTTCTATTGTGGAAGTTTCGACCACCATCATAGGTGATGGAGAATAACATTTATTTTCCCAAACATGAGATGCAAACATGTTGTATGGGGTAGATCTTATTCTTAAGACATCATTGTCGGCTAAAGCGAACGACTTTTTGGATGTAGATAGGCTCAATTGGGCAAGAACCCTCTCGACCATTTCAATGATGTCTTTTTTTGCGACTTTTGCATGAGACTTTACACCTTTTGGAGATGAACGAAAGACAATAGCAAATTCGGACGGCACTTGGGAGGCTTGTTGTTGTAGCAATTTGGCTTGGTTCCTTGTGACAGGTCTCATGCCACCCGTAGTAATATCAAGGAGGTTTTCCTCAACAATGCAAAATTTGGATCCATCAATTTTTGCAGATGCAGATACAGATGCGGATACATATGCAGATCCAGATTTAGATGTAGATACAGATGCAGATCCAAATTTAGATGCAGATGCAAATTTTGAGTTGATCTTCTTGAAAGTCATCTCGGCGTTTTTGAACTTTGATTTTCTTGAAGAGAAAAGATGAGAGGTAAATATTATCCCATTGGGCGTGCCAATTTGTAAGCGTCTAAAGTTTCAATCCGGAAATACGACAAACAAGAAAGCAAAATAGCAAGCAAACACCAATATTTGTATTTGAATTTATATGAAGGTTACAATCTTTATAAAATCTTTAAGAAAAGATATGTAATCCCCTGATTCTTCTCTTCAGTGATATTCTTGATTTGATGGAATACTTGCGGCTCAACTTTTGGAGCGAAGACTTTTTTGTACTTGCGGCTCAACACTTGGAGCGAAGACTTCTTTGTATGAGGAAGACTTGCAGATCACCACTGAAGAGCAAGGATTCTCTATGTATTTCTATGTGTCTTCTTCTTTTTCTTCCTCCTTTCTTCTGGTCTTATGAAAACTTCTTTATATAGGCTTGAGCTAGGGTTTTAGGGGTAGTTTTGTCCAAGCAATTTTGGTCCTTGGGCTTGAGAACATGAGTTGGGCTCGTCTCGTCAACTTAATGGACTGACCCAAATGTGATTTGGACTTTATTTAAGTCATATATTTTGACTTAAATATTAATCCGACTTTATTAACCAGTAATTTGACTTGGTCAATATATCATGAATTTATGGATTAATCCAAAATTTAATATGAATTTATCAATAAAATTTCATTGTCTACAGTTATAACGTTGAAGTAACTCATGTCATACTTCGAGAAAAAGCCTGAACTACTTTGAGCAACAATGTAATTACACCTGAACTTAACACAAGCTAATAAATAGATAATACCAAAGGGCATGAGACAACTCTCTTTGACTAACTCGGCTAAATTATCCCCTAACTTTGAAAGAGGAGGTCCTCATTAAAGGGGTTGTAGTGACCAAGCCTAGAGGAATGTTTATCGAAAATATAGATTCATGCAAAATCGTAAAAACATGTGTGGAAATAATGTCAATCTAGTGTCGAAAGATTAAGAAAGTTGGTGACCTAATGATAGATGAGACGATGAACAACAACCTAACTATAAAGGTCCTAAGTTAGAATTTTTTTTTGCCAGATAACATTCGAGCCGTACAAAAGGTGTTATGATCTGAACATTGTCTCAGTGAAATGAATATGTTTGTGAAAATGTAGTTGGCACTCTTTACCTCAAGTTTTATATCGAACAAATCAATTAACACAAATAGTTTAGAAGTAGTAAGTTTCTTGAATCCTAGAAAATCGACAAGTCACACTGCTAATTTTTGGAATACGAAATATCTATCCTAGTCACTATGGTCTATGAATAAATTTGCCCAAATAAGGACATCTCCAACCCTAAACTCTATTTTTACTCTCCAACTATAGAGTTCTTTATTTTTTACAGACAATCAACTCCAATCCAGTTCTCTATTTTACTCTCTAAAAAAGAATATTTTTTTTCTCTCCTCAATATTGTATTATTATTTATATTTCTATTTCATTTTCTTATTTCATAATATAAATCCGCTCTTTTTTCTTTTTCAAAATAATCACTCTATATAATTTTCATGTAATATAAAATTATTACTTTTCAAAGAATTATTTAATATAAAATTATAGTTTATTCTAAAATCTTAAAGAACAACTACAAATAATTGAAAAAAAGAAATCAACAAGTACAACCGCAATCACAAGCACAATAATTCTCTAGATTGTACACTATTTTTTCGAATATTGTTAAATCTGAAAACGACCTACCGAATTACTAAATTATTGTCGTAATTTTTAAAATTATTATGTTATGTTTTGTATTGTTATCTTGTATTTAAATTATTATGTCATGTATTGTATTTTTAAATTAAAATTTTCATCTTATCATTTAAATTTTGTGCATTATTCATAGTGAAAATCAATAATACTATCAAATTATCTCTTAAAGTGACGAAAATTGAAAAACAAAGTATTTGAAATATTGCTAATTCGGAATGAAAGTAGTATATATTAAATAATATATTTTTTTAAAATATTGTATTACATTTAAAAAGAATTATGAATATTAGAAATTTAATTAATAGTCTTATATGAAAAATAATATGCTAGTTAGAAATAATAGAAATAATATTAAATTAATGAAAAAGTGAAATAGAGAGGATGAATTTGGAGAACTACTATTCACTTTTCTATAAATGGAGAATAGAGAGCTTTTTAGAAGGTGACCGAAGACTCAATTTTCTATTTTACTACTCCCTCCGTCTCATTTTATGTGAGGTAGTTTGACTCGGTACGAAGTTTAAGAAAGAAAGAAGACTTTTAAACCTTGTGGTACAAAATGAATGATAGAAATTTGTGCGATGGTAAATCATTTCATTAAAGATAAAATAGATATATTATAGTTAAATTGTTACTTAATATAGAAATGTGTCATTCCTTTTAGAACTAACTAAAAAGAAAAGTAAGTCACATAAATTGAGACTAAAGAAATATCAAAATATAGAGAATGAAGAATAAAATAAAGTGGGGTCGGAGATATACGAAGGAATCACAATTTTTTTTAGAAACAAAACACACATTCCGGTTAAGAGATCAGCCCCCTGCACCGACTAATCCACATACTGTATGGTCAATTACTACGTCAGCTGAATTTTCTTGGTACTTTCAAAGAAAAGATAAAATCGCTTTTTAATAAATTTCTAGGCTTAATTTTTTCCCCTTATCAAATTTCTCTTTCTTTCTCTCTCTACTTTCTCTCTCCATTGTAGCGGTCATCGACGGCGGCTCTTCTTCTTCCTCCTCTATCCATTTGATGGAAAACGGACCGCCACAGCCGTCAGGTTTGCATAATCTCTCTGTATTTCGATCTTTTCGTTAGCGGGTTTGGTTTTATTTTTGTCAATTGCCCTTTTTTATATAGTGTTTGGCCTACTTGTCGTGTACCGCGACTAATTTAATGAATAGATTAAAGGAGATCACCTAAAGTTTTTGTTGTTTTGGGATTTGGATTTGGATTTTGATCTCTCGTGGTTAATTTTGAGTTTCATTGTTGTTAGGGCATATGTTTGGGGGTTTTCAAGTGCCAATTATCTGATTAAATTACATTTATATCCGTGCAAATTTCGATAGTAAACTCATCGAGGGGG
>NC_064289.1:55765812-55768848 GCF_019186545.1 Solanum stenotomum | reverse complement strand
TTCCCATGTATTTATCTAAGTCTGATTTTTATGGGAAGAAAGACATTGACATATCTTCACACCCAAAGTACAAGTCCCACTCTGAATGTGACTTTTTTGAAATGATTTATGTCAATGATATACCACAACAAGATGCAGGAAGCCTGTAAGTTTTATTATGGTTATTTTTATTCAAATAGTTATTGTTAATTTTATACTGACCATAAAATTGGATGTGTTTTATTTTCAGCGATTGTGGACTATATGTTGCTGCTTATGCAGACCATATCAGTAATGGAAATGGGGTTCCAAATTCATTCGATTCAGAGTTCACACGTATTCAATATGCTTCTTTATTGTGGAACTATGGGGTACAAAAGATCCAAGCCGATGCCACTCCCGACAATGAGGCACCAGAAAGGCCAATTAGAATTCATAGGGATTGCGATAGTAGTGAAAAGATCACAATTAATTAGAACGGTACTAAATTTCTGATTATTTTTTTTGAATATGCAAATGACATGCATAACAACCTTTACTGTTTTGACTTCAAGTTTTGAACTTTCAATTTTTTTATTGTAATATACTCATTTGATCGATTAAGTCTTTACTTACTTGTTTTTGTTAATTTCATTATATATGCAGTTTAACACTTTAATAATTATACAAACTAAATTATACAATGTATATTTATACATTAACTGTATAAATCTATGTGTATCTTTTATGTTGTGTAATATGTATACACTTATTGCTGTGTCAAGTAAAAAAAGGAAAGATAAAAGTTACATTTATACATATCACAATGATAAACTAAAGTTTGTTTGTGGGTCATTGGACTATATAATCATGTTTTATATTGAGTGTATAAATATACATTTGTTAGGATTATACAATTGTTCATAAAGTTTAACTATACAAATCAACTTATACAATATTTGTTTATACACTAACAATATAAATCTAAGAGTACATTTATGTTGAATATATACATCTACATTGTTAGGCTTATAGGATGTTCGTAAAGTATAAGTATACAAACCACTTAACTAACAACATATATTTACAGATTAACTGTATAAATGTTGAAAGTTTATACAACTTTAATTCCCTTAATTCATTATGAATATACATTTTCTATTCAAAAAGGGAAAAACAATATAACTAATACAAATAGAATACAATGTTCAATAGCCAGCTTATAAAAATATAATAAAATGTTCAATTTAACTTATACATATAGAATTTCTGTATATGATGTACAATATATACGCCAACGCTAATTCATATTATATACAAGAGCATGAATACAAAATGAAGATAAAAAAGATCACAAATAATAGGACATAACAATTTTATTCCATCATCAACATTCTAACTCATACAGTTTAAACACAGAACCAGTTTAGAATAACATTCAAGTATCTATAAAATCGAATTTTACACTCAAATATAATCAAAACACAGAACCAGTTTAGAATAACATTCAAGTATCTATAAAATCGAATTTTACACTCAAATATAATCGAAAGAGCTTATTAAACTTTTTGAGGTCTATTTCTACATGAACGCCTATTGTGACCTGCAACTCCACATGTGCTACAAGTATGCTTCCCATTGAGACCAATCAATTCACGTTTTGTTTTTGAACGGGGTTTATTTTTTGGCCTTCCTGGAGGTCTTTTGAATTTTGGAGGCCGGACTTCATCATACATTATGTATTCAGGTATCACCCATTCTGCTACATCAGGCAATGGATAAATTGGTATCTCATAAATGTGTACACCTAATTTTTGACCAAAACATAAAAATTTTACACCCAATTTTAATACTTAAATATTATTATTTTAGTAGGGTTATATTTAAAATAAACTGAAAGTTACAACAAATTATAAGCTCACTTTATGTTTAAAGTTTAATAAAGAAAGCTTTTGAATTTAACGTATTTTTGTTTTAATCTTTCAAATTTTATCTAGTCTAAAAAATAATAATAGTCATATATATCATGGAAAAGTAGAAAAAAAAATAATAAAAGATAAAAAGAAAAGTCCTAAAAATTTCAAATTACCTTACCTTTATCCTAATTACCCCCAACTTCCTTAACTTATTTGCTAAAAATCCTCCTCCCATTTAGTTTTTTTTATGTTTTATTTTTTTCTCTTCTATTTTTTTTTTCTTTTCTCCTCTTGCACGATCTTTTCTTCTTTTTATCTTTTTACACGTTTCTTTTTTTTTTCTTTTCTTTCTTTTCTGTTCGTTCTTTATTTATTTTATTTTATTTTTATTTTTTATTATTTGTTTGTTAATATTATATTACTATTTTTCTTCCTTTATCTCAAACCTAAAATTCTCAACTAAATTTTAAATTAAATCCTATTCCCACTCCATCACGTTCCTTTTAATTAGCATCAGACTCACACCCCAAACTATTATAAAAACATACGCTCAGTAAAGAAAAAGAATACGCATACACACAGAAACACAGAGAGAAAAAAAAAAGATAACAAAAAGTGAGTTTTATTTTGAAAATTAAGTCAGCGTTCAAGGTTTCACTCAAGGTTTCGGATTCGTGGCTCTTTAAAGTTAATATTAGCTATTAACTTTGGAAATCAGTAGATCGTAGCAGTTGTTTTTTTGTGGTATTAATTTTCGCAGCGAGGTAACTCTAAATTCTCGCATAATGTAGTTGGAATGCTCGTACGAAATTTGATTCCAATAATATGAAATTTTCTGAGTCGCATGTTATTATTATCTACCATTGTTTGTGATGAATTTATGAATGCTTAGAAAAACGTAACCGTTTACGTTTCTTGCTTTAGAATAATATAAAAAGAAAAATAAAAGATGTATCATACATTTTTTTTTTAATTATTGTTTTATGCTCTTTAGATGTAATTAATATTGAAATTGGTTTCGTGATATTTAATTTTGAATAGCTAATGTTTCTTGGACCTTAGTTTTCACTTAAGAATTTTTTTTTGAAATTATTTGTAGACTTGTTAGATTAGGATATAAATTAGTGCTTTAGAAAACCTATGAGGAATGTGTTTTAGTCTT
>NC_064289.1:55758874-55765494 GCF_019186545.1 Solanum stenotomum | reverse complement strand
AAAAAAAAATGATAAAGAAAGAAGAGAAAATAAGAAGTAAAAGAAAAAAAAAAGAAGAAACAGAATGTCAAAAAATAATAATAAGAAGAAGAAGAAGAGACAGAATGAAAAAATAATAATAATAAAAATATAAATTAATGAAAAAAAGTAAGAAAAAAAAAACGTGCAAAGAAAACAAAAAAAAAATTAAAATAAAAATAAAATAAAAAAAGGAAAAATCTTCCTAAAAATAAGTCCTAATCTATTTAGAATTTCTTGCTAAAACTAATTCCAAATCACATAAACTTTTATTTCTATTCTAAATCTAACTAAAAAAAATACAATCCTAAAATACTCAAACTCAAAAAAAAATTCAATCCTACACAAATTCTAATTCCTAGCAATTAGATACCCATATATTTTCTATCCACAATAAAAATAAATAAATACAAATACGTGAAAAGAAAAGGAGAAGAAAAGAAATTACAAGACATTTCAAGATTTGTAAATATCCATCTATTAACTTTACTTTATTATATTTGAATAAATTTATGTGATATACATTTTTATAATTAACGAACATATATTAATATAATATAAATAGGTTTAAAATAAATCAAATAATGAGGTAAACAACTTTTATTAATAAGTTAATAATACAAAATTTGAAAATTAATTTAAGTCATATAAAGTCAATGAAGCGACCATGCTAGAACCACGGGACTCGAGGGGTGCCTAATACCTTCCCCTTGGTCAACAGAAGTCCTTACCCGATCTTTGTTTTCATAGATCGAATAAAATAAAGAGTCAAATTTCCTTTTGATTAGGGATTTAAACAAGGTGACTTGAAACACCAAAACTCAATTTCAAGTGGCGACTCTGAATAATAAAATAATCTCTTTTCAAAATGTCACTTTAATTGGAGAAACTCTTTTTCTTTCAAAACATACATGAATTAATTTTGAGGGAAAAAAGGGGTGTGACAATAAATCTTCAAAACCGTCTATGGTTTATACAAATCCGAGCAATATCCATCAGCCACTAGACTTTTCCGCTTTAGTACAACCCAAGCATGTTCACATGGTATTTCTTCGTATTGAAACTTTCCACAACTGCATGTTTTATTCTTTAACCATACCACAAAACTCCTACCATCATCAGTCACATTGTATATATATTCAGTTGATGGCACAACCTGTTTCATACAAATAGATTTATTTATATGTACAAGTCTATGCAATTGTATATATATTCTATCTGTGTGCATAACTGATTAATTAACACTATATATACATAAAACATACCCCCATTCGTGTGCTCATTGCTTCATTTTCGATCAGTAGCTTCTGAAATTTTCCAATCAACGGAGTAAATGTGCAGGCTGCCTCGTGTTTGTTGTCATGATTCCATCTCCCAAACATCAGTCTAACCTCTTCTAGAAAATTAAAAATTGGCAATTCACGTGCAGACACTAATGCAGAATTTATACTCTCTGCAATGTTAGACGTCATAGCCCATCCCCAATGAGTTTCTGCATGACACATTGGCCACTTATCATATCCAGCTAGCTCCAAATACTCTTTGACACCTACATCAACCTTTTCTACTGTATCCATCAACCTATCAAACTCAACTTTACTACAAGTCTTTGCCATAGTATAAAACACAAGACTTAGCTCATTTGATGCCTTCCTAAATTTCTTCTCTACATTACACCACAAGTGCCACATACAAGCATAATGTGGCACGTTTTTATACACTTTTGTGATTGCCTTTATGATGCTCTCATTTCTATCGGAGACTACACACATATTACTCCTTTCCCCATAAGCCTCCCTTAGTTGTACAAAAAACCAAGACCAAGCTGCGTCATCTTTTGAATCAATGATACCATAGGCCAGTGGGAAAATATGTCCTACATTTTTATTTACATACAAATTAACATAAAATCAAAAATATACATTCAAAAACACAATAAAACATACCTGCTCTGTCCATTGTGCTTGCAGCCACAAATGTTCCATTATACAGTCCTCTTGGGTGACTTCCATCAACAACTATGACAGGCCTGCAATGATCAAAGCCTTGTATACAATTATTCAATGCAACAAAAAGATACAAGAACTCATTTTTTTCTGTTTTCTTTAGACGTATATGCGAGCCTGGATATGTAATATTCATCATCTACAAGTATGCTGGAAGTTTGCTGTAAGATGCAGTTGTGGTGCCCCTCAATGAAATCAGAGCATTTTCTTTAGCCCTCCAAGCCAATGAGTAATTTACATCAACTCTCAAATATATCTTTACATCACTCCGAATATCATAAGGTGTATATTTTCTCTTGTGATCAACAAGCTTAAGCTTAACGATCCCACCAATAAGCTTGTTTGTTGCATGTTTTTGTGAATACACTTTATCCTTCAAAGGACAAGTATAATCTGTATTAAATGCTCGGATCCTAAATATTCCAGACTTGTTGATATTTGATGCTTTCATCAACCACTCACATTCATCAGAAATACATTCCAGCGTATAACTACATCAGCAAATACAACATAACATATCAATATACAAATAACTAAAACACCATATACACTAATGTATTTGTTGTATAAACTAGTTACCTGATTGCATTTGACCTCACAGTTCTATATTGAAATTTATTTTCAATTGCATAATTTTCCATCACAGATTTCAAAGTGGCTTTGTTCTTATACACTTGGTCAATCTCCACGTACTTATTACAAGGATCTGAAATGACTCCATCGCAGCTCCCTGACCCCAAGACACAAAACGGCTCTAACAATTCACCAATTGACAGCTGCATAGTCTCAAAATCAGCAATACCATCATTACAAATTGATGTAACCATATCATTCTCATGATTTGAACTTTCACACAGTTCAGTGATATTGCTACTATTATCCATTTTTCTTATACAAATTGGATACTTGTTGAAGTCATCTGCAGCCTTTTTAAGCATGATATACACTCTAACACCTATGTCGTTGTGAATCAACATTAACGTTTTGCTTTTTTAAACCTTATACTCAATTTTCAGCTTAATCACATTTGTATCAACACCGAGTTGCATTGCAATAACATTATATAACTCCTTATACGATGAACTTTCTTTAAAAATCACCCCCTCAATTGTATAATCAACGTAACAATTGTCATCGTCCCATCTACCGAAATGCATAACCAAAATAGCTAACGAAGCCATTTTCAAAAATTTTGTATAAAAAAAAAAGTTATATATACATTTATACTATTAAGAATTTCAACAACAAACATAACGTATATTTATACAAATTCTAGCAACTTCAGTTATTCACATATATACATATTCCAATTACATACTCATAAAAACGTTTATATACACATTCTACATATACATTTATATATAAACAATTATATACACAAATTATAACTTTATACACAATTATACAATTTCATACAAGTGCAGAGTTATTGTTACTTTCACAGAGTACAAATTTTTGCATTTGTATAACAGTCATATATCCAAAATTATGATGAAGATGCAATGTATAAAACATACATATAATAGTTTCTTATATGTATTATACATATCTTACTGAATCATATCTGAAAACCTATACGTAGAAACTCTAAGCAAATATACAAATTCGAACACAAATATTACTGTGAAATGAGCAAATCTCCGATCACAAATTCAAAATAATCAACAAGTTCATCCAAAAAATTTCCAGATCACAAATTTTTCTAGATTACAAATTAACTATACAAATGATAAGTGTTAAACTCTATTTCGAACAAAATATACACCCCTCAATATACATTCAACTTAAATTGATGATAGTTAAAAAGGAAATCTAATTTTGAATACATGTTGAACACCATCTTCGACCTAAAAAAGCAAAATCAGAGTATGTTTTCTTCATGAAATTACCTCATATTGCTATCTCTACAGTCTAATGATCTCGATTGTTTGTGTAGTACCGTCAATTGCTTGATCAATTTTCTGAATTGAGTTACAATGGAGTTCTTACTATTGAAGAAGATGAAGAAGGAAGGGAATTCGAATGGAACAGAACGTGCTTGACTTCAGTGATTTTTTTCTTTTTTTTCTAACCGAAATTAACGCCCTTTTCTTTTTTAAACTATCAAAATGTATAAAAAAAAAATGACAAGCGAATATACAGAAAGACAAGTCCATAGCAAACTTTAATTTTGCTACGGACTGTAATTTTACAAAGTTTGCTATAGCATACAATTAGCAATTTTTTATTGGGTAAAAAACTTAAGTATACAATTTAAGTACCTTAATTACTACTATATAACAAATTTTTTTTCACTTATATAGCAATAGTTTTTTTACAAAACTAGAATTTATATATATATTTTTTTTATTTATTTTTTATTTATTTATTTATTTTTATATAAAAAAAAGAAACGTAGAATGAGTCACCCACCAAATCACATATCCCTTAATTTTCTCCAATTCTTTTACCTTCCCTGATTTACTCAGATTTGTTAAATATTCTCTCCCAGGAAGAGAGATTTCTAACAAAAATAAAACTCTCTGACTACTTTGATTGACAATTCAAAATGGATAATAACAATTTTTCAATTTTAATACAACACAACAGGCGATGGGATTCATCAGGTATGTGAATAAAACATGATTGAATGGTATTTTTTACGTTGCTAATATTTATTTTTCACACCGTCAATGTTTAATGTTTTCGATAATTATTCGCTTGTTTATATTGTACGTCATTGTGGTGTATCATAAAATTTATATGATTTGATTATTAGCATGGTGCATCTAGTAATCTTTTAGGTTTAATAGCATGGGACTCATCACATACGTTTTTTGGTATAAATTTAGTATTTTTTTTGTTATATTATTAGGTTTAAGTAATATTTTTTTCTACGAGTGATATTTTTTGGTGGTATAGTAAATCAACTTTGGTGGTTATTAAACAGCCGATTCATTGAATATTTGTTGGTATAACTTTATGTTTAATTGATTACCACACCAAGATAAGTTATTGTGAGTATAAAAACACCTAATTCAAAATTTTCTTATTATTTGTGATCTTGTTAAATTGGTATGTTTAATTGATTGCCACACCAGTTGGTTTCTTATCAATATGGTGTTATTGTTAATAATTATACCTTATACAAAGACCAACTTCAAGTTAAAATTCGGGTACGTGTATTGGTGTATCTAAATTGAGAAATTCTTTTGGTATGTGATCAGATGTAATTGGTATGGTGTATGTCTTATTTTGGTGTCTTATACAAAGACCAACTTCAACTAATATTCTGTTGGTGAATTTGTTTGTCTGACTAGTGTGATATCGAATTCTATACCTTAATTCTCAATTACATATGGTATTACTAATTTGGTGTAAATTATTTGGTGTAATTGATATTGTGAATAATGTTTTGGTGTGTGATTTGGTGAGTGAAATGGTAAGTGATTTGGTAAGTGAAATTGTGGTGTCTGATTTGATAAGTTTTTTGATGTCTAATTTTGTAAGTTTTTTGGTGTCTGATGTGGTAAGTTTTTTGCTGTGTGATTTGGTAAGTTTTGTTTTAAATATTATTGTACATCAAATTGGTCTATTAATTTGTCTGAATTTGTATATAACATGTTTAAGAAATATTGAGTTGCATATTTTGGTGTAGTTGATAGTGTAAATTATGACTTGGTATATGAAAAGTAAGTGATTTTGTAAGTGATAGTTACCAATTGTGGTGCGTGATTTGGTGAAAATATATTTTCAGACAACTAAATCAGTTCTTGTAAGTCATTTCCCGCATGCCTATCTGTAAATATAATGGTACATTTATTGGTGTATTAATTTGCCTAATTTGATTTATCTAACATGTTTAAAATTCTTGGTATGACAACTACTTATTGGTGTAAGGCATCGCAAAAGTGTTATGTAGTTTTGTTTTTGGTGAAAATGTTGGTCTGGCAACTACTTAAAAACAACACCCCTTTGTATACCATTAATTACCATACTAACTACCAAATTGTGTTATCAGTTATGTAGTTTTATTTTTGGTGAAAATGTTGGTCTGATAACTACTTAAAAACAACACCCGTTTGTATATTATTAATTACCATACTAACTATCAAACTATGTAATTTAATTTATGTACGAAATGCATTCTGCTAATTTGTTAAGTTGATTGATAATTTGTAATTTTATACAGGTAATTACGTGGATTATGATATCGAAGGAGTGATGTATGATGCAAACACCAAATACGAAAGCTTTATTAATACTAATCTCCCCAATTGGGCGTGGACACGATCATATTTTATTTAGAACTCAAATACGTCGTGAGTGGTCCATCTCCACCAATAAAGATTCATAATGATATGGGTGTCCAAGTTTATTTAGATCAAAAGAGATTCAATTCTGATTTCATTTCAAGATATCCCTCATGTGTAACATGTGTTGATAAAGCTATGAGTTGAATCTTGTTGATTGATGAGGAATTGATGAAAATAAATTCATTTTTTTCTTTACCTATTTTACAATCATCTCTTCCGCCCTTTTTTTACCAGAGTTTGAGTAAATGCGTTCAACTCAAACGAAGGTCTAGAACTTATGATGGGGGGGGGGGGGGGGGGG
>NC_064289.1:55736547-55758853 GCF_019186545.1 Solanum stenotomum | reverse complement strand
TAAAACAATATAATATACTAAGAAGTTGAAGATGAAGAACAACAAGGAGTTAACAATGGTGCAAGAATTATAAAACTCAACAATGGAGAAACAGAGAAACGAAGGAAGATGAGAGAAGGAAGAGTTCTAGAAAGCGTGACTAACCAAAGAAGGAGAAATATTGAAAAGAATAAAAAAAAATTACTTTTTACCTTACCTAAATTGTGTCATATAAGGAATAAAATAAAAATAAATATTATATTAAAAATAAGTAACTTGTAAAAATAAGAAATAATTATGGAAATACAAAAATTTTTTACTTTGGGCAGATTGCATAAAAAATAAAAATAAAAACAAATATTTATTAAAGGCAGTAACGTGTGGAATTAAAAAAGTATCCATAAATGTAGGCACGAATTTCTATAAGGGGGAGAGAGAAAATTTGGAAACTGAATAATTAACTTAAATTGGAAAATTAATTAAATTGTTAAGTTTGTAATTTTGAAACTATATTTGTAATTAAATATAAGTATAGGTATATACGGTTAATTAAAAACTTAAGTTGTATTTTATATTAATTTTTTCTTTTTTATTTGCTATATGTAAAATTTTCTCAAAAAAGTATATGGTTAACGGGTCAAGTTTAGGTTTGAATGCAATCGGCCCACCAACCTTCTACTGACGCATGCCAAGACGTAAGCCCATATAAGGAATTGAAGCTGTTTGTCTACAGATTTGCAATAACTAGGATAAACGAGACAAGTTAATGCATTATAAGTCAGCTTATTCAACGGATTAGAGGGTTGCATATCAAAATCCAACCTTGAATTTTGTGGGCTTGACCAATTCAAATACTAGGTTTGAATGTGGTTAACGGGTCAAGTGCAATCGGCCCACCGACCTTCTACTGATGCATGCCAAGACGTAAGCCCATATAAAGGCGGCCCAATCAATGCATTCACCTATTAAAGAACGTTAAATTAGGGTCTTCTTATAATTTCGTCTTTCTCAAGCCGCCGCCGAACAATTCCACACACAGAATTAGCGATGGGGCGAAGTAAGTTTATTTTCTCCCAATTTTACGTTAATTACTCATATCTTTTCGGTTTTAGCGTATTACTGTTCTTAATTTTTCTAAAAAAACTTGTTAAGATCTAGCTGTTTGTTCATGGCTTCTGTGTTGTTTTACCAATTTTTGCTGAAATGATACATCTGATTTGTGGCCTTTTGCCTTGTGTGATTCGGTACGTAAGTAGATGTAGAGAACTCTGTTTATTGTTTAAGACTAGTTATTGCTGAGCGATTCCAAAGGCTGCAAATGGAGGAGAATGGATATTAGGATTTTTTTTTATAAAAAAGGTTGTGGGAGAGTATCACAACGTGCGGAGTCGAACTCTGACCAATTAAGTTGTTGAAAGTTCAGGTAGGTAGTCAACTAGCTGAATTACTAAGATTCCCCAATATCAGTATTCATATAGAGATTAATTCAGTAGTTGAAGGTTCAGCTAGTCAACTAGCTGAATTAATAAGATTCCTCAATACTAGTATTCATATAGAGATTAAAGATATTAAGAGTACCTTGTTGAAGTATTTGAGTATATAAGTAATGGAGTTTTATGATGTTGCTACATGAGTTCCTGTCTTTTGAGACCAATCACTCGACTCTCTAGTCCCACAAGTGATAAAATTCGGTAGTTTATTCAAGATTATAAAATATGTGGGAGTTGCATGTCGTTTCTACAATTCGTGTCTTTTGATACCAATCACTTTATCTCTGGTTCTACGTGTGATATAATTGGTTGCTTAAAGATGGAATTTTTGCCCTTCAGTTTTATGATGTTGCTACAGATGTATCTTTTTAGGCCAATTATTGATCTCTGGTCCTAGAAATGATAAATTGGTAGTAAGATAGAAAATTTGCCCTCTTTTCCTCACTGTTTCTTGCAAAACGAACCCTTTTCTGCAACCACACTGAAAAACAGCTGAAGTATCCACCTTGTGGAGGATAAACGCGAAAGATAACAGTTTGCCATACTGTTTTTTTATGAAAAAGATTTTTTTTTATTTTTATTTTTTTGTGAATATTTTGATGAATCTATGTAAATGGTGAAGTTGATGATAAAAAATATATCTGAAATATGCACCAAGTTTTGCTGTGTATGAACAGAAACAAGTATGACAAGGTTCACCCCCATTTATTGTTCTTTGTTAGTGATAGCACATTCAAGTTATTCTGCACTACATAGTAGATATAACTTTCTTTATGGATGAGGAGGCTTTTCACTAACTTGCAGATTTATGCTATGGCAATTATTTATATAGCTAGCTTTATTCCTTATTTGCTCTTAACTATAATATGATGCTGCAATTAATTGACCCTTAATTGTGATACTTGTATTTGTGTTCAGTATTGACATCACAAAAGCTTGTCCCTAACTGGGTTGAAATATTTTCTCAGGACCTGCAAGGTGTTACCGCCAGATTAAGAACAAGCCTTACCCAAAATCACGGTTTTGCCGTGGTGTCCCAGATCCAAAGATCAGGATCTACGATGTGGGTATGAAGAGAAAGGGAGTTGATGAATTTCCTTTCTGTGTGCACTTGGTAAGTTGGGAGAAGGAGAATGTTTCAAGTGAGGCACTTGAAGCTGCTCGTATTGCTTGCAACAAGTACATGACCAAGTCTGCTGGAAAGGATGCTTTCCACCTCAGGGTTAGGGTTCACCCATTCCATGTTTTGCGAATTAACAAGATGTTGTCATGTGCTGGGGCTGATAGGCTCCAAACTGGTATGAGAGGAGCTTTTGGTAAGCCGCAGGGAGTCTGTGCCCGTGTTGCTATTGGTCAGGTTTTGCTCTCAGTTCGCTGCAAAGATGGCAATGCTAACCATGCTCAAGAGGCTCTTCGCCGTGCTAAGTTTAAGTTCCCTGGCCGACAAAAGATCATTGTCAGCAGAAAGTGGTATGACTTTTATCTCACTAGTCACCTTTAATTTTAATGTCTCTGTGTTGGTTTTGAGGACTAGATAATTTCCCATACTAAATTATGTTTGGTTATGAAGGATTGGCTTGTCATTGTGCTATTCCTTTGTTATGACAATTATACATTTCTGTAGGTTAATGGTTTTAATAGTCATTGAGTTGGTTTAGGGAGATACATTCTCAACCCATATCACATGTTAGCTATACATTCTCAACTCATATCACATAGTAGCTCAATGTCAGTTATTTGTGTCCCCTGGATATCATCGTTTGGTCTCTTTTTCTAATATCGTTGAAGGGGAGTAATCTCTGGGGGATCTCCTTTCTTCCAAAAACTTGTAGTGCCTAGAACAGGATCTGTTCTATGGGCTTGTACCACTGCATCTCGGTAATGTGCTTGCTTTAATTGCCAGGGGGTTCACTAAGTTCAGCCGTACTGATTATTTGAAGTACAAATCTGAGAATCGTATTGTCCCAGACGGTGTCAACGCCAAGGTTTGTTCCGTAAATAGTCTATTAATATTACAAGCTGCATTATGATAGAATTGTATATAAAATCTTAGTGCTTCTTATGCTTTTGCAGCTTCTTGGCTGCCATGGACGACTTGCTGCACGTCAACCTGGAAGAGCTTTTCTAGAAGCTGCAAACTGAAGTTGCAGAATTTACGAATCTGAACCTTTAGTTTTCTACTTCCGCTGAGTGAAATTTTGTGTCCTAGTTTTGAACCATTACATAAGTTGTTTTACCGCTCTGAATGTTTTACCTTTTCAAAATATAATGATCGACTTTTATTTAAATGATGAGTTTTAATTTTCATTTGCTGTCCTTAGGCGTTCTGCTTCGTTTCTTACCCATGCGAGCTGCATCTTAATTTGTTCCATCATTTGGTTTGATTAATGAATACTGCAGCATACAAAATTTTCCCGACTGTTTTTGGACGGTATCGGTTTCTGTATGGTACAATAGTGTCTGCAAATGAGTTACTGCTATCTTGTATTTCTTCATTGATCAATATAAATAATGAGGCAGTTAGTGACTCATTATTATACAACTAGCCAAGCTCATCTGTGCTGAAAAAACTTGACAAGTTACCTAATATGATGAAAAGCTATGCATAGCAGCAATCTATTGAGCAATGGAAATTATCTTGAATGGTTCCCTGTGAGGAACCGAACTATTTCACTCACATACAATGGGGTTTTGAATGTTAGAAGCCCGGTCAAGAAGTTCTATTAAAGGTCGGTAACCGAAATGCCAATGATTCTTAGTAGTATTTGAAGGACACATTTAGAAAGAAGCACTCATCATGGCAACTTGAAGATCCTTGATATAACATCTTTGAAGATTTCCAAACAAAAAGAACGAATATGCTCTTCCAAAAGTAACAAGCTAAGTTGCTTAAGAGCATTGTTAAGCAAAGTAAAAATGGAGCAACAGAGCTGCAGTTGCATTTCTTCCACTGTCAAGAGTTTCCAAGGCAAGTAGCCTAATTAGCTATTGGCAAATGAGATTTACTGCCAAATATTTTAACATGTCTTGCAAAATTTTCAGTAAACTATGATATGCTTACCCACAACAAAGGGTTTAATTTCTCACATGCCTACAGAATGATGCTTCTTTACTTTCTTCTACTACTGCGTCTCGTGGCTGAAGCCACTACTACAGAGACTTCTTCTTTAGCTATTGTTGGAACTTCTGATTTGTTCTTTCTTTTCTTTGTTTCACTCTTTGGTGTTTCTTCAGCTTCACTCTCTCCTTTTTCTGCACCGGATTTATCCACTTCACTTGAACATTGGGATGCTCGAACAATGTAGACCTATGAACATTATTAATTAAACTAATAAGAACACCTGAATTAACAACAACAACATACCTAGTGATATCCGACAAGTGGGGGCTGGGAAGGGTAGAGTGTACCCCAGAACTTACCCCTACCTCGTAGAGATAGAGAGATTGTTCCCAATAGACCCTAGGCTCAATAAGAATACTTGAAATAAATACCTCAAATCACTTAGAAGAATACCACCACTATTAGGGGTCGTTTGGTGTGAGGGATAAGAATCTATAGTCCTAGGATAAAATTTTGGTGTCTTGTTTGGCATTATATCATAGTGATGGGATAAGTTATCCCATATACAGGGTGGGATAAGTTATCCCAAGATAACTAATTCCAGGATAATTAATCCTTGGATACTGGTTCCCAACCANGGGAAGGGTAGAGTGTACCCCAGAACTTACCCCTACCTCGTAGAGATAGAGAGATTGTTCCCAATAGACCCTAGGCTCAATAAGAATACTTGAAATAAATACCTCAAATCACTTAGAAGAATACCACCACTATTAGGGGTCGTTTGGTGTGAGGGATAAGAATCTATAGTCCTGGGATAAAATTTTGGTGTCTTGTTTGGTATTATACCATAGTGGTTGGACAAGTTATCCGAAGATAACTAATTCCAGGATAATTAATCCTTGGATATTGGTTCCCAACCAAACGACCCCTTATAGCATTAAACAGTGTTACATGGAACAACTCTACCATATCAAATTGAGCAATTGTTATTTAAGGACTGAAAATGTGTCATCGATTTAAAATGGTTTAAAAGATTAATTTCAGTTAAGAAAAAGAAGAACGATTGAGGGAACGGGTAGTCTGGACTGGCGAAGAAGGAATTGAAGCTGTTTGTCTACAGATTTGCAATAACTAGGATAAACGAGACAAGTTAATGCATTATAAGTCAGCTTATTCAACGGATTAGAGGGTTGCATATCAAAATCCAACCTTGAATTTTGTGGGCTCGACCAATTCAAATACTAGAGCATCCCCATCATCCAGCTTATGATCAAGTGCAAATGCTCTCCATCCTCCACTTAGTCCAGTTCTTTTGCCGATAAAGAGAGCTTCATACTCTATACCTTCTTCATCCACTAGCAGAACATCTACAGTAGATTTGGGAAGATGGTCTTGACAAAATCTAGTAGGAAGTCCCTGATATCATTGCAAGACAGGCCATAATGAGTGTAGCATAAAAAGAGTTTTTTTTTTGTTCGCATAGTATATAGCAAACACAAGCTCAGCTGACAAGTAAGCACTCTAACATTGACAGTGCACATCTAGACACCACATTTGGTCTCAACTTACAACTAAACACTCCAACTCGTCCACATTGTGTCTTGTGGACGCCCGATGCTGATGTGACACACAAATTTTGGAGGTAATAGATCATTTTGTAAGTTGGAGCGTTCAGTTGACATAGTGGAGATGAGTTGAGGTGTCAAGATGTGCATACTCAAAATTAGACTATTTACTTGCCATTTGAGGCCAAGTTTGAGTGTTTGTTTGTGTATTGCTTCTTTCATTCTTCCCTTAACTCCAGTAGCTGAAGCCAATGGCAACTTACCAACCAGAAACAACTGTATACATGGGATCGAACCATAGTCTTGAGAAAAAATGGATTATCCGACTGCAGATTACTATGGAGCTTTTCTGCACACTTTAAAGCTTGTACTTTCTCTTCATACGAAGCAACTTTCACTTCTTCCAATGGTCTCGCTAGATAACTGCCAGTCCAAAGCAATTATTCCAGAGTTTGGACAGAAGAAAATGGTATCAAAATTCAAATTAAACCATCTCACCTTGCCCATGAAGAGCTAAATTTTGATCTCTTCCGTAAAGATGGAAGCTCTATATCAATCTGAGGTGATAATTGATAAGTAACTAAGTGAAGAAATAAACAACTGATAACCAGAGGAAAAAACTTACAAACAGTGGACATACCAAGAGATTTCACCAAAAATATTTATCAAGATTATGTATGAAGAGTTGTTTGCATCATGGAGTGCATTATAAACTCTGTGATGATTATAGAATACTTAGTTTTCTCTAGATCTTATATTCTTCCTGCTTGTTAATTAGTAAGGTCAGCCTAGCCCCTTGCTTGTACTCTTCTCTTTGAGGTTTGCTTTTATTTTATTGATATATAAAAAAATAAACTAGCCCTAGGCACCTCGCCTAGCGGATTCAATTAAAGAAAAAAAAGGAGAGTAATAAACTTTGATCTCTAGCTACAACAAACTATACTATGAGACATCAGAGGTTTTCAATTAATATTAGTCTTGATGCTCCTTTCAGATTCACCAAAGTGTTAAAAAAAGGATATGAATATACCATAATAAAACCTATGTAGATTTCATAATGATTCTCTTTATTCTGAAGCATGTGTCATTCATGCTGTGGTGTCCAGTATGTACTATGTACTGAAAGAAAAGCATGAAGTCTTACTTCATCACGGTATGTTGGAACAGGATTCCTTGCCCGTGCAGACCTTCTTGGCTCCGACATGTAAACATCGTTTGCTTTTTGTCTAACTCGGCGTAGCTATGCATGATAAGAAAACAATATCAGTTCATGCATGCTTACATAAGAACCGCAGTATTTCTTTATAGGAATGAAATGATCATAACATGTCACCTCGGTTTTATAGTCGGACTTCTTCTCCGACTTTGAAATATCAGAAAGGTTTTTAGAAATATTCAAAATCCCCAGATCCTTCAAAAAAGAAGGGAACATAATAAGAGATAGAGAAAGCAATCTTACAATTCCTACAAAATGTCATTGGCAGGTTATTGCTTCATTGTGAACTCTGTAACATATTTCTTTTACTACAATTAGAGGCCTGGTTATGTTTTATACAACCAAAAGGTAGAGTTTATTCATACATACAACTTTTCTCCAAAAGTTTTTTCATAATAAGTATCCATATATACAACTTTCCTCCATAATTGTTTTCAAAAACTTAAAAAGTACCAAATCCAAATGCCACCTAATGTTAGTACTAATAGATTGTTCACATGCAAGCCTTCAATCACTTAATTTCTCTTTCAAAGAAGCATCCAAAAGCTATGTTGTTCGGCTTTTCAAAAATGTCGATTGGTGCATGTTGGATCCTCCAAAAGTAGTGCATTTTTAGAAGATCCAACACGGATGCAACAACAATTTTGTTGAGTCTAAAAGTACCAGCAAAAGAACTAAAAGATATTGTGCCTTAACGAAGTTACTACCTCAAATCGTTTCTTATTGTCCAGAACCCTTTGCCTACGGACCTCCTCGTAACTGTTGGTTTTGTCATTTGCCATTGACTACAATACTAAAAAGACCTCCTTGATCAGGAAAAGGAAAGGGTGTTTATTGTAATGCACTTCAGAGCTAAAATGTGAAGCAAACACCAAATGTTCTTTCACCTGCAAATCATATTTAGTAGGTCACATGCTAATTGCATTGAGATAACCAGTCATAGGAAAACAGTTGTCGCCAATTTGAAGATAAGTTAGTCTAATGTTTAGAACTTCTACTATTTACAAATACCACAACAACATACCCAGGGTAATCCCATAAGTGGGGTTTGGGGAGGGTCGAGTGTATGCAAACCTTGCCCTATCTCGTAGAGATATAGTGGTCGTTTCCAATAGAAAAACAGGAAGGTCAAATATCTGTCGATTTTTGATCTACGACATCTCAAGAATACATTCAAACTTTTCTCCAAGAATGTTCTACATTGATAACACCCTTAAACTACCAACACATTCCTAAACTAATGGCTTTGCAGTGTGGTACTATATAAATTCCCAAAGATTGAGTAATCTTGAGCTCTAGTTTAACATAAAATCCATGTACCTCCATAATTGATAAAAATGAAGCATCTAACTACAACTAATCCTCAGCTACAAACTAATTGGGATCGGCTATATGAATCTTGTTCCATTTGAACACATTTCATTCCATTACTCAAAATTTTTGTTTCAAGACGAATAATAGTCTTCTAACACAAAAGTTCTGTAGGTCATATCAGAAAGCAACAAAATCACGAATGGATTATACCGAAAAGTTTAAATGACTTCTTTATTACCAAATGGTCAAAATAAAACAAGAGAAGAACTCAAATAACCCTGCAGTTTTCATCAACAAATGCTGCAAAAACAAACACCAAATAGAACTACAAGTTAATAACAGTCATTTCCTCTATAGACCACTCTTGTACTCCACATGAAGAAACCAATCGATCAATTATGCCTCAATTCCAAAATAGTTGGGGTTTGAATGCATCATAATTCATAAGTGACTATTAGTATTATTTTAGATATCAACTTTTTCATTCTAACTTTCCCCGTGACATGCTTAAAACTACATAATTAAAGAAACATTTCGGTGCATTATACACATTTTTAGTTTAAAAACCACAAAATTCAAAAGTCATATTTACGTCTTAAAACTCCACTTCAAGTCAAAACCAGACAAACAAATTGAAACGAAGGGAGTAGCAATCAACATTCCCTACATAAAAGTACCAATCAAAGTCTTTCAACTTTAAAAGACCAATAATGTAATACCAGTACGAAGAAAAAACCTAGTAGCAATCCATAAAAGTACCAATCTTTCGAATAAGAAATCCACTGCCCTCATCAAAGTTTGCAACTTTCCCAAGATTAGATTAAAGATTTAAGTTATAGATACTCATCAGATTACTAAATTAATACTTAAATCAAAAGATTTACCTATAATTACCTCAAAAAATTATTAACAGTACAATGATAAAGTCAGGAGAAAAAAGGGCAATTAAAGAACACCAAAAAAAAATAGTACATAAAACAAGAAAAAAAAAAACAGAGAACAAAATAGTCAAAACTCAAATGATAAAAATGAAATTTTGAGAGCAAAAAAATTCAAACCTGAGGTGAAAATGCAGGTAGAAGAGAAAGAGAGGATGAAATTTGAGAGCTTTTTTTGAAATTTGAAAGGTAGAGAGGGAAAACAGTATATGCGCCTCTACAGCTTTGGGTTTTGTGCACACACAAAAAAGGGTTTATTGATACCATATGGGGTGTTTGGTACGCGGAATAAATTATCCTCAGATTATAGTGGCGAGATTATAACTTTTGGATTAATGTATCTCATGTGGGAGATGAGATGAAATAATTCCAAGCCAGATGAAATAAGTTGAAATATCCCGTATTTGATTGACAGTATTTTTTTGGGATAAATTTATAATGTCAGTCAAATGTATAAATTTTATCATAAGCTTAATATTTCACTTTATCTTGCATAACGATCCCTTAATGTCACGTATTAGTCAAACTATAGTTTGTTCCAATTGAAAACAATAATAGTCGAACCTCATGTATGTTCCAATATTCCCATACTATAGCTTGTTCGGATTTTGCTGAAGTTGTTTTTGTTTTAGGCATTTTGATAAGTTAATGATATGAAATATGTCACTTCTTTTAGTTCTACGTATCAATCTCAAGTGGAACAAGACTAATGTTTTCCAACTTATTAAGTCTAATGCGTACATATTTTAAGTAGTTAACTTATCTATATAATGAACGCTTGAAAACACATATAAAAACTTTTTTAATTTTTGAGTAATAAATATCTAATACAAACATTGAATCATGTATTCAGATGTCAAATCGAAATAGATCACAATTTGATTAGCTAAATAAATGATAAATTTTAGAGTTAGTTGATGTAAGAGATTATGTTATGGGTCCAAAATACAAAACTTATAAATTCAGAAATTATATGACAAGCATAAGTTGTACTTGTATATTATATCAATAAAAATACTTTAGAATATGTGAAAAAGTCATAATTAAAGAAAGAATTTGTTTCTCTTCATCAAGGCAATTGTAAAGTTTCCTTGTTTATGCATGATCTAGAAAAGTCAAATTTCATTGAGCTATTTTACAATTCTTGATAACTTGTTACTGTGCATCAACTTTATATCTCAAAAACTATAAATCTATATTAAACGGATAAAAAAAATGGTTTAACTTTTAGCTATGCTTCATAAATCTTATTAATTTGAAATAATAGTTGGAGAGCAGGAGTGAAGATAAAGCGAAAGAGGAAAGGTGTTTTCCCATTCGATTGATTCGAGAATCCGCGTACCGCCACGGGAGAGCATTATAATATGTTGAAACTTTTGTGCATTGTAATATTTGTTTGGCCATGGTAACATTCAATATAATCATCCTTTTCTGGGGTCATATTAAAGTGATCTAGTAAAATTAAAATATAAACTTACAAATTAAGATTTAAGAGAAATCTTTGTGCAAATATAAATATTCGCGAGACTCCATCAGACTCGTAAAGGTGGTTGAGTTGATGTAGCAAGGGATATCGGGAGAACAAGGATCGATTCCCCCCGCCAACTCTTAATCAAGCCAAAATAACACATGACAATTGAATGAAAACTGTTCATTTATGCAATCACAATGGGATCTTTTAACAGCAAGTCAATGAAATGTATAACAAATTATTTTATCAGACTATTTCTGAATAAGATTTTGGATGCACAAGACTTTCAAAAGACCCTAACAGAGATTTAATTGTTATTTATAGGGGCCATACAAGTAAATATCTTCAAAATGAGAAATTCGAAAAAAGCAACAATAGTAGCTTATTTCCTGTTGAAAACTGCAAAATGGAATAGAGATCTTCAACAGACAGATGAAGAACACATCTTTAGTATCTGTGTTCTAACTTCTCCTTTTCCAGGAAGTGCTGCACATACCTGCATGAATAAAGAATGTGGGGAATGATCATACATGCATTGTTATCAACTAAGCCAACCTCAAGACGAGCATTCATTGATTCAAAGCATCGCTCCATCTCAATTGAAAAAGCTAATAATGTTTCAAGAACAAATCTAGTTCTGCTTCCGTGTTGCTTTTGTATTGTTCTTTATTTTGACCTTTTTTGTGTCTGATTCCACATAATCTTTTTCAAGATCGTTTTGATGTTTTGAAAAAACAGGGCTCAGATTTCCTTTGTTTTCTATATCTGAATCACACTCTCTTTGACTTATATACACACACAAACACAGGTGTGTGTTAATTATATCGACCACTGGAATATGCATTTTCAGCACCTAAACTTGTCAAAAGAATTCATTGCATCTTGTAATTGATGAGGTTGAAACAAATTTATTCAGCCAACTATCCAAACTAAAAAGAGAACCTCCGGGAAAGCCCTAACCGAGAGAAAGGACGTCTTTCTATTTGGGAATTTGAAAATGATTGACACCACTCCACCAATTATATATATTATGCAACTTATCTCTTTCAAATTTAAACATGGTCAGATTATTTTTTTTAATTACCAACTCACCATTATTTATTGTTCTCTTCCATTATGCTTATATAATCCACAAGGCAAACTAAATATGTAAGTTCTGTAACCAGACAAATATCATAAAAATGGCATAGATGAAGTATTTGAACTAAAAGGTTTCAGCAATCAGCTCCGTCAAGTTTGCAAATAGTTAGAAGACAAACTAAAAGAGTTTAATGCATACTGAAACTAACACTAGCATACATGACAAAAATCAATTTAAAGAGCCTTAACAAGAAAGTAATCCCTTTACTTGTCCAGTATTGATTTGTCACATCCCTTGGGAGCAATAAATAGAAGACAATTATACCATATCACCCATTGAATATAATAAATTCAATGCATTGGGAAATGACTATAGGTAATAACAAGGGTGAAAAAAATTAGGAACTAAAGGGTGAACTTCTTGATTTTCTAATCTGTAAAAGTGGATATCTTCTTTTTGATGACCAAGTAAAAGTGGATATCCATTTTTAGTATAGTGAACAAATAAAAGTGGACGGAGGAAGTACTTTTTCCATCCACCTTTACTTGTCCACTACACTAAAAACAGTTGTCCAACAATACTTGTCCCATTTTGAAAACCAAGAGATAATTTACCCTTTTGTGTCTATTTTACCCTTGCTATTAAATATTAATTCAATATCTAATACATTTTCCAAAGCATTAAATTGTATATATTCAAAGGGTAATATAGTAACATTACCCCTACTATTTATTGTTTCTTAAGGTGTGTCAAGTCAATAGTGGACAACTATCGTTGGACAAGGGGAGTATTGATCAACATGACTAATATTAAGGAATTTTGAAAATACTGTAAAATTAGCTTTTGGGCCCAACTCATACCCAAAAGGTAGCTCAAAGGGAGGAGAATTACCCAATTTTAATGTCATAGATTAGATTTCATATATGAGCTACTACATACTATTTAAAAAAATCACTTTATTTGAAATTCTTAGAGTTGGAGTTAAAGATGGAGTTGTGTTGGTTATGGTTTTTGCTGAGATAATATTTGGTTGTTTGAATGTAATTTTCCTATAAAAAAACTGAACTATAAATAGGCTTAATTTTTATTAAAACAAATTACAGTAAATTTGAAAAAGAAAAATATAATGAAAGTGAGAAAAGTGATGAGGGTTTTTTGGATGTTTCCTAATTCTTAGACATATTCATGGCCACACTTATTTTCAAATAAAGTGAGAAAGCAAACTTTAAAGAGTTACAAAGAACTTCAGGACATAACAAGTTTTCTTGAATTAGACAAATTACCCAAGGATCCTTCGGTCGTTGGCAATTACTATATCTCCAACTTTAGCAGCATAGGCATTGTTCCATGATTATGAAGATTGAAGAGTGCACACAAGGAAACCAATATAATACCAATGCAATAAAATCTCTCAAATCCTAATTTGATTACTATTGTATGTTATTATGATTCTTGGATCCATAAATCACCTATATTCACGTCACTAGGCTCTACTTGGGTCAAAGTCCCAAAATAAAACAACCAATCAACAACGCCTCAATATTAAATTAGATCGGGTCAGCTATATGAATGTCCCCGAGGAATCTACTGTTTCAGCTTCAAACTCAATGGATAAGGGTCTATCCTACCTATGCCAATTGAACCATGAGCAATAGATCACCCATATTAACCATTAGGCTCTATTTAGGAGAATATCACATACCAAAACAATCACAACCACACCTCAATACTAAATTAGTTAGGGTAAGCTATATAAATCCCCTACATCCATTCTTTCACTACCGAGGAATCCAATGTTTCAGCTTCCAAATTTGACGGATAGTATGCCACCGACCATTTCCAATTGCACCAAAAGCCTTGTATCCATAAATCCCCTATATCCATTTCCGCTCTAAGGGTCAGATCTAAAGGGAAAAAACAATCAATTAACTACATTTCAATACTTAATTAGCTTGAATTGGTTATACAAAGTTTCTATATCCATTTCTCTAGCAGGGTCCTAGCCCAAAAGAGAAAAATCCCCTATGTCGATTTCTCTACTCGATAATACGCCTTACTTTGCCAATTGAACCAAAGCCATGTACCCTTAAATCCCCCATGCCCATTTTGCTATAATCATGTCAGAGATCCAGAAGAAAAAATCAATTAACCAAGCCTCGATATTAAATTAGCTCGAATTGGTTATACAATATCTCTATATCCATTTCTCTGTTCCGGTCCTATCCCAAGAAAGTGAAATGCCCTATATCAATTTCTCTACTCAATAATATACCTCTATCTTTTCCAATTGAACCAAAGCACTGTACCCATATATCCTCCATATCTATTTCGCTCTAATGAGGTCAGCAATCAATAAAAAAAGTAATTAATTAACCACACCTCAATATTAAATTAGTTAGAATTGGTTATACAAATTCTCTATATCCATG
The DNA here is from genome assembly GCF_019186545.1 of Solanum stenotomum. Classification (NCBI taxonomy): domain Eukaryota; kingdom Viridiplantae; phylum Streptophyta; class Magnoliopsida; order Solanales; family Solanaceae; genus Solanum; species Solanum stenotomum. Next base: position 55,744,309 of record NC_064289.1, on the reverse strand, counting down.
TCCCTATTTGGGTCCTAGCATAAAAGAGTGAAATCCTCTATATCGATCTCTATACACAACAATATGCCCCCTAGCTTTGCCAATTGAACCAAAACCATGTACCCTTAAATCCACTATATCCATTTCCACTCTGATCAGGTCAGATCTTGAGCAAAAGAACAATCAATTAACTACGCCTCAATCGAATCAGATATACAAATTCTCTATATCCATTTCTCTATTCAGGTTCTAGCCCAAAAGAGTGAAATCCCCTATTGCAATAAAGCCCTGCACCCACAAATCCCCTATACACATTTCGCTCTAACCAGGTCTGATCTCGAGAAAAATTAACCAATTACCTACACCTCAACACTAAATTAGTTACAGTAAGCTATATAAATCCCCCAATATCCATTTTTTTACTACAGAGAAATCCACTATTTCAGCTTCCAAATTTGATGGATAAATACCTCCTACCTTTGCCAATTGAACCAAATTCCCATACCCCATAAATTCCCTATACACATTTCACTCAAATCAGGTCAGATATCGAGAAAAAAACAATCAATTAACTATACCTCAATACTTAATTAGCTATACAAATTCTCTATATCCATTTCTCGATTCAGGTCCTATCCCAGAAGAACAAAATTCCATATTGAACGAAAATATTGTACCCGAAAATTCCCTATGCTCATTTTGCTCTAATCAGATTATAAATCGAGAAAAAAACAATCAATTACCTAAGCTTCAACCTAAATCAGCTTAAATCGACTATACAAATCCTTTACATCCATTTCTCTCCATACAGGTCCTAGCCGAAAGGGAAAAACAAGTGAATTACATGAAAAAACAACAGCGAAAACACAATAAATAAGTACTTACGAGTAGGTTCCGACGAGTGGACCAAGCAAGAGAGTAGCGCTGATCCAATTTTCAGACACTTTGTGATGGATCTTACCAGGAAGATCCTTCCATAAACCAGGCATAATTTTCTGTTGAAATGGAGATATAGCGTATACAACAGCCTTCAGCTTCACCGGTTGCTTCCCCATCTTCGTTCACTGCGAATTCGTGATTTGCTTCGATCCTTCTTTCTCCGTTGAACTAATCTAGGGATTGTTGATTTGAGATTTGGAGAAGAAAAAGGAATTCGTATTTTGGTAAAGAGCACTTTGGTGAAATATGGTTTGGGCTTCTGGGCTTGCCTTTTCCATCTTGAATAGTGGGCTGCTAAAACCCAAACTTTAATATTTAGCCATTGTTTAGGGATGGCAATGGGGCCGTGTAGGGCGGGGGCGGTGCGGGTTAAGATTAGCCCGCAAAATTTTTAATCCGTCCCGCATAACAATTTTTTTCATTTTCAACCCGTCCTGCATAATTTTTTTAATATCTTCTTTTTCTAGTTATGTTTCATACTAAAAATAAAATTCATAAAAATAAATTCATTTTTTCATTAAGTTGTATTAATTTAATAGGATATTGACTTAAAATTTTATGTTTTAGAGGTCAATTGGGAAACATGTAAGAAATTGTATTATTTTTTATTGAACCATTTTCATTTATTATTTTGAATATTTTAGTAGCTTTAATGAAATTATCTTAATAAATAATGCACTATCACTCTTATAACATGTAAGACGTTAAAATTAAGTTTGAACCCACATAAAATCACATATAGCCGCAACTCGCCCCGTCCCACATTAATTTTTAAAAAACCCATTTCAACTTGCCCCGCATCCGACCTGCGCCCACACAACCTTAAATCCGCCCCGCCCCACATTAATTTTTAAAAAATCCACTTCAACCCACCCTGCATTCGACCCGATCCACACAACCTTAAACCCACCCCGCATCCGCCCCGCCCCATTGTCATCCCTTTTTTTTTTAATACAAGAACAAAATTTGGTTAACCAAATGTCTAGCTAAATTATGAAAAATTCCAACATAGTAGTTGTTGTTTAACCTCCCTTTATATGTGAAGAGGAGAGATACAGAAGCTCGATGAGAAGGTGTGAGAGATAAGTTATGCTGAGATTTAGGAGATGTAAATGTGAGTCGAAGAAATATTGGGGAGAAATGATTAGTCATAATTCAGTTTATTGAGGATATGATGATCGCAAATTGGAATAGTAGATTAATAGAAATTTGAGCATCGTATCGTTGTCCAGTGGGATAGGTTTCTCCATTTCTTAGGGCTTAGTGGTGAAGTTCACACTTAGATATTAAAAAATATATATATACATGAAATGGGTTGGTCTTGATGGTTGCATAGTGCTTTGAATACATCAATCTTCTTCTTTTTTTCCCTTTGTGTATTGAAATATTTTTTGCAATGTTATAGTGTTAAAGTGGTTTTTGACGGTTTTTTATGGTGTAAAGGGTGGTGTGTTCATCTTAATGTATATATTTGTGTATGTAATATGTATATCAATGTACTTTATTTATATTACATTATTTCATGATCCACGAGTAATATGCATATGATATATAAGTGATATGCATGTGATATACATGTAATATACAAGTCGTGTGCATAAGATTGTTCTTCTTCGAATCCAAAAACTTATCATATAGAAAATAGATTAAAAAAATATCTCTCTTTCTAATAGTTGCTCCAAAATTAGAAAAAATGGATCAATTAAACAAATTGAACATTATTAACGGAAATTGGTACCCAGGAAAATGTATAAATAACTCTTACACATTCAAATAAGTAACTAACTCCAGGGGTGGAGGTGAGTGGTGGGTTTGGGGTTCGAACGAACCCAATTTTATATTTGTATTAGAAAAATTAAATAAGTATATATATATATATAGCAACTTTCACATATAGCAAACATAAAAATCATATTTGTATGTTATATCTATAGTTTGCATAATTGCGTTCCATAACAAATTTTATGTTTGCTATTTAGCTTTTGATTTGTATAATTCGCTATACATCAAATTTTATATAAATTGTTCGGTTTTGTATAAATTCATTTATACATTATAATGTGTATAATAAGATCTGTATTTATATAATTATAAGTGGATAGAACGAAAATATATGTATTTGTATTTGTATATACACTTTTCTCTCAATTTATACAAACACACACATTTTATACATTGTATATCGAATGGGTATTTGTACATCGAAAATGGCTAATTTTATACCGAATCAGATGACAAAAAAATAGGATGTTTACTGCGAATTACAAATAAAATAAATTATGGCTATAACATTTAATTTGAATTAATAATTTATTATTTCATACAATTTTTCCTATATATATATATATATATATTCTGTTCCAATGAAAATTCTTCCTTCTATTCTGGTAATATTAGAAATTTCAAGAATTTTTCTATTATGGTATCTATTGAATATACTTTATCTAATGGAATTTCTTCCATATTCTAAAGAAGATCTAGGATTGCTAGAACTTCCTATCTCTTGGGATTTATATATATATATTAACTTGTGAACTCTCAAATAAAATTGATTGATGACTTAGTGGTAAGTATGAGGCCATGAAATGTTTTCTCATGCTAGAGTTGTGAAACCCCAAAACAAAATTGACGGATGACTAAGAAAGGGGCCATGAAAATATTTTCCCATGCTAGAGTTGTGAGTTCAAACATCACTATTGTTAAAAGTTTTTCTTTAGTTTTCCTTCTCTAATTAAATTTAGAATCCCAAACTCTTAATCTTGGTTTCGCCTTTTGAGTCTACTTCACCAGTCACATTTGATGTCACTCAAGAATTGATATCATTTTATATTTTTAAAAATGATTAAGTCTTGCGTTTTTATATTTTATAATAAGATAATTTATAGTCGTAAATATTTAGACTTATAATTTTAGGTAATATATTTTGTTTTATTTCTTAAACTGTATATCTAGTTAATTATTATATTGTTTGATAGCTGGTTAGAGTTATACAAATATTATTAAGGTGTAAATTAGAGGTGATGTTATAATATGTGTATTATTTTGTGCAACTGTTAATTATGCATGGATTAATTATTCATGTAGTATTAGTTATTATACTTTTTAGCTCGCATAAAATAATACATAAATTATTGCATGACTTGTATTGTTATATATGTTTTAGTCATGTGGATTTATAAGCTATCAACCAAACGTCATATTAATTTTATACATAAAAAAATACTCATTTCCAATCTACCTATCAAATATCATATACTCCATCTATCCACTTTTAATTGTTGCATTTTTTGAAAGTCAATTTGATTAGTTTTCATAGTTAAATTAGATTGAATTAATTTGATATTTTAAACAAAAAATTTAAATATTTAAAAATTATACGAAAGTACTATAAATTTCAGTTTTTTGCATATCAATATGATGAAAAAATACATCATAAAATATTAATTAATATTTTTATAATTTAACTCTAAAAAAAATTATGACAAATAAAAGTAGACGGAGGGAGGACATCATAATTTATCCAGCCTCCTAAACGACATAATTAGGTCTAAAAGATAGTGAAGTTATCTAAAAGGATTTTTGAACCATATATTAATGCCAGTCAAATATTGCAACTCTTGTCTCCCTATACCCTACCCCTATATATACCCTAACCCAAAGTTTATTTCATTAATTATTACTTAGCATGCACAAGGGTTATGTTTTAGACAAATTATTCCTAAAATAATTCTATGGGCATAATAATAAGAACGTGGTGCAACTACAGGAAGTGATCATTCCTTTGATTTTTATTTATAATTCTTTTTCATATTTGATGGTTAAAATTAAGGTAGAATCTAGAATATCGAAATGGATTCATAAAAAAAGTTCGGTAAAAATAAGAAAAACAAAGTATCCCATCCCTGTTATTATTCCAAACTTACTTTCTATAATATTTGTCTAGATTATATAAATGAGTTAGGCCTACTTTTAAGGGTGGTTTGATACAAAACAAGGCAATCTTATTACAATTATAATCCCACCTTCTGATAGATAATTCCAAGATTTTATTATAAATTTTACCTCGATATTAATTGATTAATAATATATCTACTGCCATCTATTCGAAAAATTCAATCATAATTTTATACTGAAATAACCCACCTAATTTTTATAACCAAACGATTGCTTAGAGTGTTAAATATTCTTATCAACATTCTGTTAATTCATGAACTTTTATTTCATACAAGAAACCTCTATAAAATAATATACTTCCTCAGTCTTAGAAATCTATGTGATTTTTTTTTCGTTTTCTGAGAGCGAGTTTAACAAATTTAAAGTGAAATGGGAAATGTTAAAAATTACAATTTATATATTAAAAAAGATGAAAATGTTACATAAATTGAAACAAGGAGAGTATCCATACACAATTTGCAAACAAAGGGTATTTTTCATGTCAATCTTTTTATATTGTCCATTTGATATTCACATTAAAATTTGATTAATTTAGATTCATGCCCACCGCATAAAGCCTTCACTTTCAACTAAAGATTTTTTCATATCCAAAACTCAAACTCATCAACTTCACTACATTCTTTGACGATTTACATCAATTTTTGTGGAGGAAAGTAAATGCAAGTATTATAAATTACTAGTAGAATATTACTGTGCAAACTGCAAACTCAACATTGTACTAGTACTACTTTTAGTTCGAGTTTTGTTTTTCAGTTAAACAAAGGAACCTTTAGGTTTTAATAGAAACAACCAATTGTGAATAGAATATAGAGGAAAAGGACAAATATATCCCCAAATTTTTGTAAATGATATGTAGATACATTTCGTCACACTTTTGGGATATTGGTAACCTTGTCGTTCAAAACTAGAGCATATATTCCTTCACTCTAACGGAAGACTAAATAGAAATACGTGACACAATCTTATCCGTCAATTCAATATTTAATAAATGTCATATTTGTGGATAAAATTATGACACGTGTATGTCCATTAGTATAAATGATATATATGCTCTAGCTTTTAATTAGACGGCAGGGGCATCAATGTCCTAAAGACATGACGAATAATATTTGCGTATCATTTACGATAATTCAGAGGTATATTACTATGCAAAATGCAAACTCAACATTGTACTAGTACTACTTTTAGTTAGAGTTTTGTTTTTCAGTCAAACAAAGGAACCTTTAGGTTTTAATGGAAACAGCCAATTGTGAATAGAATATATGACATGAGCAGACAGATATAACAATTCAACTTTTCAACAGAGAGACAGGTTATGCTAGAAATTCAAAAGTATAATCATTTGACTTAGTAAAATATCTTATGATAAAGTTTATATAGTGAATAGTAATTATGCAGCTTTTTTTACTGATCAAATACTCCGTGCAGCTAAAAGAATCTCAAACGTACAATTCAATTTTATTTTTTAAAAATAAATTAATATTATAGTTTTACATGAAGTTGTTGGAATGGACATGATACGGTAGATAATAAATATCATATCGATATCGATAATAAATATCTCATGCCGTTATCTCTTTAAGGACATCGTGTGAATTTTGTAGACTCAATTTTTCTGTTCTTTCATCTTGTTTTAGTGTTTAGTGTTTATATTTTATTGAATTAAAATTTCGGATAACAAGTACAAACTTAATTATTTAAACATTGGAACTTTGACTACTCTAACGATTATTGAGTACAATATCTTGAAAATTGGTGTGATATAATATATTGAAAACTTCGAATCGATAATATTAATTTACAGTTTTAAAAATACTAAATCATTATCATACTAAATTAATTCAGAATGGTTCGATATTTAAAATTTGAATTTGATATTTTGTGGTACTGTAAATCGGTAGCCATAGTAATTTGATCAACTTCAACTTACATGTACTCATATAATAAAGAATTATGACTTCATTTTTTCAAGAAACATCTCGATTCATCAACAAAGCTTAATTGGATTAACTTTATATCCCTTAACTAGTTCATGACTCAACATAAATTGTGGTTAATTAGTCTCCCAGGCACAAAGGCTGATTGAGTCTTGTCAACCAAGGTATCCATTACATTTCGCAACCTATTTGTAATAATCTTGGAGATAAGCTTGTACACTATGTATCAACAAGAGATAGGTCTAAATTCCTTAATAGATGAAGGATTTTTAACCTCGGAAATAAGAGTTACATCTCTATAATTAATGGATTTGTATAGTCAGTGACGTACGCAAAATTTCTTTTAAGTGGTGTCGATATATAATAATAAATAAATAATTGATATGATAACACTGTATTAATAAATTATTTAAAGTGTACTAACAACTTCCTAGATGACTTAGTTTTAACTTTGTAACTTATTATTGTGTTGAGTTTCATTTCGAACAAGTGACTAAATTACTAAAATACTACACAAACTATATTCTAGTTCAACCGGTCCATTTTATTCGAATTTAATTAGGAATTGAAGGTTGGAGGTTCGAATCCCAACAAAATTTAACTTTTATTCAATAAAATTTTACAAGAAAAGCTAAAATCAAACAAAAAATTCCTCCTAATGAGGTTCAAACCCGGGAAGCTAGGACAGTTAAGGCACTCTAGCCACAAGCCAAGCAACACATTTGTTTAAGGAGTGTCATTTATATTAAACTAGATATGGGACCCCGTGCCAGCACGGGGCCTAATATATGTTACTATTTCTGTTTTAATTTATGTGGTACATATGAAATTTGAAGTTAATCAATTTTTTAGTATGTTTTTATATATTTTAAGTTGCTAATTATTTGTATTTAGAGTATGTTTTACGTAAATATATTAGAAATCACAATAATTAACAAGTTAATATAAAAAAA
>NC_064289.1:55733219-55734361 GCF_019186545.1 Solanum stenotomum | reverse complement strand
AATGAAAAGAAAATTATCATTTAACAAAAACAAAGGTTAAAATATAATTTATTATAATTAAGGAAAGATAAAATTATTATTCCAATATCCATAACCATATATAATACATTAAAAATTAATTGAAAAGCTGTAAATGGAAAAGGAATCACCATTTAAGGAATCATTATTTTTAAATTTTTGGATCATTTCTTCTTGTAAAAGTTTCTATCCATACGTAACAATAAAGTTAAAATGGAAAATGTAGTGACACCATTCTTACTAATAGATAGTTATTTATTTTTATTAATTTTTTTTGACAATTTTGGTTATATTTTTCTTTAAAATAATTATTACCTCGAATTTTTTTTAACATTTATTTTAAATTTTAAAGGATTGGAAATTTTATGTTAAAAATTTTAATAATAGAAAAAATGATTTATTTAACTTGTATCATCATCAATACTACTAATTTTTTTGACGTTTTTTCTTAATCTTCATCTCATCATTAATGTTATTTATATAATTTTGTTTAATCACTTATTTTTTGTTTTTTAAACTCTTTTATATATATAAAGTTGGATATGTAAATGATGATGTGACATTTCTTAGAAGTTAAGATTACTATTTATCTAATTTCTCCAATTTTTGAGTTCTTTTGTCATACTAAATACAATATGTTTTATTATAATTACATTCAATATAGTAAACAACATGTTCTTGGAATTCAAACAAAATTATCATTTCAGAAAAATAAATGTTAAATTATAATTACTCAAAAATTATAATTACTCATTATTATTATTACTCATTATCATGTGGGTTGTTGTATATGTAGAAAGGCACGTGTACAATTAATGAGGCACAATTAATTTTATAGTACAATTTGAAATGCTTTGTGTACAACATGGTAGTGCCGTGTTCGTGCTTTAAAGTGTGAACTCTAATAAGGAGCAAAATGAGTAATAATAATAATTCTAATAAGGAGTAATGAGTAATAATAATAATTGCAATGTTAGTCCTTCTAAGTAATGAGTAATGATAATAATTGCAATGTTAGTCTTTGATGTTAGTCATTCTATTAATGTACAATTCTTTTTGCACGTTGTACAACTAATTAATGCAGTCAAAAGTTAATGTACAAAATTGTATGCATGTTGTACAAG
>NC_064289.1:55611940-55732728 GCF_019186545.1 Solanum stenotomum | reverse complement strand
CCTTAAACTATGTGAAAGGAACAAAAATGCCCTTTGTTTATAGTTTGGCTCAAAAATGCCCTTAGCGTTAATATTTTGGTTCAAAATTGCCCTTAAACTATGTGAAAGGAACAAAAATGTCATCCCTTTATAGTTTGGCTCAAAAATGTCCTTACCATCAATACTTTGGTCCAGAAATGCCCCTATAGTTACAAAATGGGTCAAAAATGCCCTTTTCCGAATAAATATATATTTTTTCTTTTTAAACACATCTTCGTCCTAATTAAAATATTATTGAAGAACACTATTCTTGTTTTCTTTCTTCTAAAATCACTTTAACAAATAAAAAGGTAGGAAATATTTTTTTTCTTTTTAATCTCATTTTATCAATTAAAATAGAATAACGTCATGTATCCTTTGGACATATAATATATGTCATATATAAGATTATAGTATATCCATCATTAATTTATATTTATATAACAATAAAAAATAAGAAATATTTTCATTTTTTTCTAAATTGAAGTAGGATAAACATTTGCTAATTTAAAAAACAAAACATTATTAGAAAAGAATGTGTTAAAAAAAATATTTATTTGAAAAATGAGCATTTTTTACCCATTAAATAACAATAAGGGCAATTTTGGACCAAAATATTAACGGTAAGGGCATTTTTGGACCAAACTACAAACGGATGACATTTTTGTTCTTTTCATATAGTTTAAGGGCATTTTTGAACCAAAGTATTAACGCTAAGGGCATTTTTGAGCCAAACTATAAACGGAGGACATTTTTGTTCCTTTTACATAGTTTAAGGGCATTTTTGACCCTTTTCCCATAATTCTAATAAGGAGTAATGAGTAATAATAATAATTGCAATGTTAGTCCTTGATGTTAGTCCTTCTATTAATGTACAATTCTTTTTGCACGTTGTACAACTAATTAATGCAGTCAAAATTAAATGCATGTTGTACAAGAGTATTAATGCAGTGTTGGTCCTTTCCAACTCTCACTTCTAAATAAGGATAAAATTTACTAGTATTTTGTTTTTTCTTTTCAGATTTATATGACGTCAGTCACAAGTACTCCATCTTCCACAAGAGAGTTGGGAGTTTTTTTTATCTGACTATAGGTTATTCTGTTCGCAAAGAATATGTTGAATTTGAATCTCTAGTTGGAGCTAAGTGATTCCTGACTTTTGTTGGTATATACTTTGTTTAATCAGGGATTGTTTCCTTAACTTCTTTTCAAGATCCACTAGCATCATCATTTGCTCCTGTGTGTTTACCAAATGTTGTCTAGTGTCTAGTACTGTTTGCTCAACATTTGAGAATTCCTTCCTCTGTAGTGCTTTCATTTCATTTTTGACATGCTTTAGTTGAGACCTTTAAATCTTCATTGTGTTTCCAAATGTAGGTGTATATATTCCAACCCTGTTAAACATTTTGATGCATGGTTCATGAATTTGAAAGGCCTTGGCCTTCTAATGTTTGGTTCAACAACTAGTGGGGAGTGGTCTGAACATTCGTTCAAGTATATTCCCTTCCAACAGTTTCATTTCACATAGCCCACACTAGGGATTGACCTATTTTTATTTGTCATTTGTCGATCGATAAAACACGCAATAGAATTAACGATAAATTACTGAGTTGAAGATAGACTAGAGTCGTAAGTCTTCAGATCAATTAGTAGGACTAAAATAAAGTATGTGTTGTTTAAGTTTAATGTCACATCACAAGAGACGGATGATTATTGATACACAAGTCATCACTAGGAGTCCTAGAGTTTCAAATATCTTGGGTCTAAAATTTAAAAAATGAAGAGAGCAAAAAAACAACTTCTCTTTTTATCAAAATTCTTTTATATATTCTTTAAATATCTTGAATTATCAATTACTATGACTTATAGTTATTTTTACTTAGTTTTCAAATATATAAATTTTATTTTGAAAAAACTTAAGAATTTCTCTCCCAAATTCATGGTCAAATTTTAATTGTTTGACTCTCACAATTTTAACTGTGACACATAAATTACCAAATTGGGACGAAGGGAGTTTTATATTTTATTTAGATGCAATGATTATTAATTTTAACGATGTATTTTTTCCTTTCGAGAAAAATCTATAAATAATTAACTGTAATTTTATTATTTTTCGCTAGATAACTGTTTCACCTAAAAAAAAATTAAGTTCGAGTCAAGTTTTTTTTAAAAATTATTTCACCTGACAAAGAAAATTTAAAGAATTGGAAATTTAAAAGAGTATTGTCATACTATTGTCACCACTACAAAGGGTCGTGAAAAACTTTGATACGATTGATTCAAATTAAAGAGAACCACCCTCAAGAGTTAGCTATTGATATAAAAGAGTCTAAGGCTATATAAATCCACACTTAAAACCAATATGACATTCAAATTCTACCCCTTGCAATAATATTATAACCACAAGTGTATTTCACGATTTGAAAGATAGCTAAAACTTATTGATGATTTAAACGTGCAACTAATAATTCGTGTCGAATAATATTTTCATTGAAAATAAGCTTATATTTATTTTTGTGTAGCATATATACCCCACATATCTTTCTGAAGAGAATCATATCTCCTACGATGACAAATAGACGACTGTTGTGTGTCCAATTCATTGCCCACACAAGGAAGTTTGACACTAATTAATTATTTGACTAGATCTAGACTTGATTTTCCCCCCCTTTTTAGGATTTGATTAATTAAGTTTATGATAAAAAAATTCATATCAAGAGTTAAAATATTTTCTATCAAAGATGACTTTATATTTAGAGTTCAAATCAAAATCTCTAATTAATAATAGAGGAAATAACTTATCACTTCATCATACTCGATATTTGGTGGTTAGACATCTATTTGTATATGCTCTATAAATACAAAAAACAAACCAAAAAAATCATCAGAGTTGAAATATGTATTTTGACATGAGTTGATTGAGATATATATATTTTTTAAATGTAGCATTTAAGTTTGGTTTACTAAAAATAAGAGATGTGATGATCTCATCTTGTTTATTGGGACTCGGGAGAAAGGAAATTTTCGGATAATTTTTTTATAATAAGATAACGAGCGATAACTCATAAATTACTCAATTACCATTGAACGTTCACTATCTTCCACGCTTCTAACTATTATTTCGTTTGTTTCAATCTACATGACCAGAAAAATTCTCATTCAAAGTAGAAGGGAAATTAAAGAGATAAAGAGAGTCAAATAGAGATATAGATATTGCTTTCGAAAGACTCTTGATTCAAATAATGCATATTAAAACAGTTTGAAAAATATTCGTAAAAACAAACAGGACATAACATAAAATAAGAAATACATCACATACATTCAAAAAATAAAAACTCCAAAAATATAATAATCAAAACAAAAGAAACAATATATAGTAATAGAAATTATAAGACAAAAAAGCTATACAAATAATATTATTACTACTAATATAAAGTTATAAACAAAGAAAACAGATACGACGCATCAAACAACCATGAAAAAGAAGAATAAAAAATCAAAAGAAGTTATTTCTTGCGATTAATTTAAGGTCTTGCAAGATTCTTCTATTCATTTGTTTGAGAAAATACACTACATTAACTATCAATGGAATAAAGTACTAGAAAATAATAAAAAATTAATTATTTTTATATATAGATAACCATATTTTTATTCATAAAACATTTTATAATTTTAATTATTTGTCCACTCAAAGTTTGTGGCAGACAAGTTGTTCATTTTCTTGATGAATTTGAAAGACTGGAAATCCAATTTGGTTGGCTATTCCCTGCAAGCGTGGGTGTGGCCTTGTTTTTAGCAGGCAATTGTCGACATTGGTTTTAGGATCTTATATTAGAGTTCATTGATGCGATTAAATTAGAATTCGCGTATCGTAGAATTATTATTAAGAGCATGTTTCTGACATTTATTTTTTTCTATTTCGAAGAGTTTGATTATGAAACGTTTGATTAAGGATAAAAAAATCTCAGTCACCTCAATACATCAATATAATACATTATTTGGTTTTATGATGTACACTTTTAATAATACGTGGTCTAAATTATTCGATAATTATAATGATGGAATTATAATTACTACATTAATTTATCCCACCTAGGAGATGAGATAAGATTTCTAAATTAGATGAGATATGATAGATTTATATCTCAGAATTAAGATTGAAATAATATTTATATTAGATTTAATAGACGATAAAATTTTTTTTTTATCTCAAACTTTATTATGAAATATTTTACCTTATCTTACTTATCAAACAACCCCTAAATACATACTTATTAATTATGGAAAAGACCACACTTTCTTACAATCAATTTGATGAGACAAATAACACATGGCCTGTCTCCATTTAAGATCCCGCTCAACAGTTCACACAAATAAAAGATGGGAGAAGTAAGTACAAAAATTGGATAATTGATTATTCCATACTCCATACTATTGACATGAAAATGACTACTTCCTCCGTCTCATTTTATGTGACACCATTTCCTTTTTTATTAGTCCCAAAAAGAATGTCACATTTCCTTATATGGTAAATATTTAAAAGTACAATTCCTCTTTTACCCTTGTTGGTCCCACTTAATCTTAAAATAATACTCCAATACATTTATGAGGAGAGAGAAAAGTGAATCTACTTTTTAAAGGGTAATTTGGTAAACATTTCAAAGTCTTCATTTATTTCTTAAATTCCGTGTCCGATCAAATGTTGCCACATAAAATGAGACGGAGGGAGTATTATATTCCTCTCAGAATTCCTGTTTTCCATCTTATGATAATCTATATTTTCAAAAATTCGGATTAAGATGTGTGTTTGTAACAAATTTTAAACATATGGAAAATAAATAAATCACAAAAATAAAATTTGAAGAAACATAATTTTATTCATCAAGATAGTGGCTACGATTCTGTTCCTTCCTTGATTCTCCTCTCCTAAGATTTATTCATGATTCGAGGGCCATTAGTAGCGTATTTCTCAAACTAGGATGATTTAGATTTGACCTCTATATGAATGTTCCATATCTTTTGTGGAATATATCGAGGTCTTGATCTCTTTATGAAATTTTTGAGATGTCTTTTAAGAGAATTTAGTACCCTTTATATAGGCATAAACTAGGGTTTAGGGTTTAGGGTTGAGTAGCCTCCAAGAATCCTAATTTGAGTTGAACAATTAGTAAAGTCCCAACTCGAATTGAACACATCTTGTAGAGTCTCACAAAATTTCAATGTCTACAAATGCCCCCTGCTTCAAGGTTTGTTGGAGTGTACACTTGATGAAACTCAAAGACGAGGCTTGAAGTACTCATTCTTCCACCTTTGCAGCTTAAGATTTTCAGATTTGATTTAAGAGAGAAGAGATGAAGGGCAGATTTGGTCCCACTGGGCGTGCCAATTTATTTGTAACAAATTTTAAACATATGGAAAATAAATAAACCGCAAAAATAAAATTTGAAGAAACATAATTTTATTCATCAAGATAGTGAGTACAATTCTGTCCCTCCCTTGATTCTCCTCTCCTAAGATTTATCCATGATTCGAAAGCTGTTAGTTGCGTATTTCTCAAACTAGGATGATTTAGATTTGACCTCTATATGAATATTTCATGTCTTTTGTGGAATATATCGAGGTCTTGATCTCTTTATGGAATTTTTGAGATGCCTTTTAAGAGAATTTAGTACCCTTTATATAGGCATAAACTAGGGTTTAAGGTTAAGTAGCCTCCAAGAATCCTAATTTGAGTTGAACACAATTAGTAGAGTCCCAACTCGAATTGAACACATTTTGTAGAGTCCCATAAAATTTCAATGTCTACAATGTGTCTAAAGTCTCTTTAAGGGCAATGTTTTAGAAAAAAATAAATAATTCATTATTTTCAAATATATCCTAATTGTTTCAATCTGTAAAGTGTTATTAATTAAGTGAGAAATTTACAAAGTAATATAAGCTATAGTTTATAAAAATACTCTTATGATTAATGCTATTTAATATATTTGCTTGGATTCCTGTTTTCTTTTGTCCATCAACAACTTTAATTTCAGACTAAACATCCGTTATATGTTTTGCTTTATGATATACAAATGAATGGTCACCTCTTTATAAGTGTTAAATAATATTTTTAGGCAAGTCTTTCATTTTAATAAGATATATAATGACTTTCTCTAGAATTATAGAAGGCGAGAAGATTCTGTGTACTTTATTAGCAAAATTCATAAGGCGTCATTTGGTTATGAGATAAGATGGAATATTCTAAAAATTAAATTTGAGATTAAATTTATACTTTATTTGATTAAAAATATAACTAATCCCATGATAAACGTATACCTCAAATTTGATGTTATTTTATCCCATATAACAAAAATTAGTTCCAGAACTATAATTTCCAAATAAATTTGTTTCCAAACCAAACAACCACTAAGGGCTGTTTGGTTACGGTATAGGAGACATGTTATCTATGTATAAAATATTACATTAGTTTTACTATGTTTGGTAAAAGCTTTTTATTAGGTTGAAAAGTCAACATGACTTATACTATGTTTGGTTGATAAATTCTAAATATTGTATAAAAGTTATTCATGTTTTTATTTTATACGGTGTTTGATTGCTTTCCCTTTTTGTAATCCTACATAATTAATACCTACATAACTTATGAGGAAATCTATGTATAAGTTATGCAGGATAAAAGGTGGAATAAGTAATGTGGGTATTAGTTATACATGTATTAAAAAGATAAATTACACATTTATCCCTATTAATTTATTTTTTAATCTTTTTTTATAAAAAACTTTACCTAACTATTCTATTTTCCCAACTATTTTTGTTTCTTTTTTTCTTTTTGTATAGAAACGACTTTTTATTTGATTTAATTTAAAATCAAAATATAATATTTATTAATATTGTGAATCGGAATATATAATTTTGATAGCGCATATGCTAATTATATATTAGCATTATATATTACTAAATATATCCATATATTTAATTATCATGTACTAAAATTTTTATTTAGAATATGAATTTATATATAATTTATATATTTGGTATACTAAAAATGTACAAACAACAAATTCCTACCTGACTAAACCTTGCATAACTAATACCCACATAATTAAATCCTGCATAACTAATATCTGCATAACTAATACCCACATAATTAAATCCTGCATAACTAATACCTGCATAACTAATACCTGCACAACTAAATTCGGCATAACTAAACCCTGCATAACTAATACCTACATGACTAATATCTACATAACTCTATCCAGTAACCAAACGACCCCTAAGGATTTAAGATCTTCCAATAAGAAACCTTCCCACAAATGCTAGATTATAGCCCGTATCTTAGCCTTGTCCATGCACAATATAGACCAAGTAGTGTACCAACAGTATATACCTTGGTGTGGCGTATTGTCACAATTTCATTATATTTCTAGTAGTCCATAATTTCACTCGCAATACACATCCCTTCGCACTATGAATAAATTTAATTGCATAAGTAATATGTCTAATTTCAAATAAAATAAGTAATTTCAGATGCAATTTATTAAAACTTTAAAATGACTAAATTTACATAACCTAAACTTAAAATTATGATAAATAGAGATTCCAAAAAATTTATTATAGGTACAAAATACATGATTTGAATCGAAAAACTTTAATTTCCAAAACTCCAAACTTTTAAGAGTCACATTCATCGATCACGTCAACAACCAATGGTATGACGTGTAGCCATTGTTTACCATATATAAACACCAAGCCATACTTGTATTTAAGGTCGGTTGGTAGCGGACTAATATTAGTAATACATGAATTAGTTATAAAAAAATGATATTAAATTTAATTATTGATGTATTACTTATTTCATTTTTATGTATTAGTTATGTTTCTGAACTATAAATTTAAAAAATTTATGTATTAATATATGCAGAATTTAGTTATTTATTATTACTTATTCATGTATTGATTATTTCATTTTTCTGTATTAGTTATGTTTTCGAATTATAAATTAAATATCCTATTAATTTTGTACATAGTATTACTTATTTATATATTGATTATTTCATTTTTATTTATTAGTTATGTTTTTGAACTATAAATTTTAAAAAATTATGTATTATTATACGCATAATTTAGTTACTTATTATTACTTATTCATGTATTGATTATTTTATTTTTTCTATATTAGTTATGTTTTCTAATTATAAATTAATTTTGTACATAGTTCTTATAATTAACAATCAAACTAATATTATTTATACAAATTTAAACTTTAATACATGTATTATGATATTTCTACTAACTAGTTATTAAACGACTCTACTGTCTGAAGAATAAGAATTTTTAATTTGATATGTTTTAAATAGCATTGTATTAGGAACTTAGTTAGAATTGAACGGATATATGATCCATTTCAAGTCCATTTCAATCCAAGTAAATTTTTTTAGAGTCAATGAATTGTAATTTATTTACTCAATTCATTTTAATCTATCTAAATTCATCCATTTAACACTCCTAATTTCATCTACACAAGAGTCTATTTGATATTACTTCTAAAAACCGCTAAATCACCTATTCATATTATTTTGTCCGTTCCTATTTATATGTCATAATTATATATTCCACGTCCCTTAAGAAATTAGATAAATTTACTATCATACACTTATTTAGTGTTCTTTTGAAGTCAAATTTTTACATAATTAATTTATTTTGATTAATTGAATTGACCGAAAGAATATGAATTAATCATTTAGTTTTTATGTGCCGGTCAAATTCATACTTTCAATACTAATAACTTTTAAGGATAAATAAGAAAAATAGTGTCATTTGTATATTACTCCCTCTGTCCCAATTTATGTGACTTACTTTCCTTTTTAGTCAGTCCAAAAAAGAATGACACATTTCTATATTAAGTAACAATTTAACTATAAAATATTTATTTTATCTTTAATGAAATGATTTACAGCCATACAAATTTTTATTATTCATTTTAGACCATAAATTTTAAAANAATTTATTTACTCAATTCATTTTAATCTATCTAAATTCATCCATTTAACACTCCTAATTTCATCTACACAAGAGTCTATTTGATATTACTTCTAAAAACCGCTAAATCACGTATTCATATTATTTTGTCCGTTCCTATTTATATGTCATAATTATATATTCCACGTCCCTTAAAAAATTAGATAAATTTACTATCATACACTTATTTAGTGTTCTTTTTAAGTCAAATTTTTACATAATTAATTTATTTTGATTAATTGAATTGACCAAAGAATATGAATTAATCATTCAGTTTTTATGTGCCGGTCAAATTCATACTTTCAATACTAATAACTTTTAATGATAAATAAGAAAAATAGTGTCATTTAGATATTACTCCCTCTGTCCCAATTTATGTGACTTACTTTCCTTTTTAGTCAGTCCAAAAAAGAATGACACATTTCTATATTAAGTAACAATTTAACTATAAAATATTTATTTTATCCTTAATGAAATGATTTACAACCACACAAATTTCTATTATTCATTTTAGTCCATAAATTTTAAAAGTCTTCTTTTCTTTTTAAACTCCGTACTGAATCAAACTACCCTATATAAAATGGAACGGAGAAAGTAATAAATATTATATATCATCTATTTTTAGTAAAAACGATATATATAAGCAGGAACAGAGTAGAGATAGTAGGCAAGTGTTGAACCTAAAAGATGAATGGTCAATTACACTTTGCTTATTTTTCTTCCGTATTAAGGGGGAGATTTATGTGTATATAAATGCACATTCTGTGCTTCTTTTTATATCATCTTCTCTTTTCTTCTTCAAAAAATAGGAAATAAAATTCTTCACACAAAAGGAAGTAAAATCCCACTTCATTCTCACTCTTTCCCTATTTTTTGTTATTTTTTATTATGGTGGTGTTCGAATCAATTTACATATAAGAATTATAGTATAGAAATAGATCGAAAGAAATCACTTGTTTTGGTTCATCTCATGATTTTTCATTGGTTTCATGACTTTTTAGGTCACACTCTTCCCCTTATAATTTTTAAAATGTAATTATGGTGTTCGAATTAGTTTATATCCTTTGAGACTGATAAATCACATGATTTATTTGTTTAAAAAATTTGGATCTTTTGTGGATTTTTATTGATCATTAAGTCGCACTTTCTGATGTATTTTTATTTTTTCTTCATACTTTTTAATTTAAACTTTTATTTCTTGGAATTTTTCATTGACCGTTAAGTCACACTCTCTCGGATGTATTTATCTTTCCTTCATTCTTCATACTTTTAAGTTTTTTGTTTTTGTTGAGATTTGAATTCAGATCTCTAGTGATTTTTCATCGATCCTTAAGTCACACTCTTGAATGCTCTTCTTTTTTATACTTAGATTTTTTTTTCTCCCAGAAAATTTCGTGTTTGTATTAGGGTTTGCAGGATGATCAAGATCAGGTAAATGCTATTTTTTTTTTATGATAAAACTTTTTACTGTTTGATGTTTGACAAAATTTGTGAAATGAATTTTTTTCCTTTTATAAAATGTTTTTTACAAAAAAAAAATGTTTTGCTTTACCTGAAAAGTGGGGAAAACATCTGTCTTGTAACTGAATGATGATGCTTCTGTTTTTTTAAATATGTTTAATATGTTGTCATTAATATATAGTGTTATTTATCTTCTTTGTTTTTGCCGTTTTAGTTCTTTTTTTTGTTGTTTTCCTTTTTATATTTTACAATCACTTGATATATAGGGTGTTTAGTATTATCTTCTTTGTATTATTTCAATTTTATCGAATCTCCCTAGAGGGTTGCTTACTTATGTTTATCCATTTACGGTAGGAATAAGGATGAGATATGTTTTAAATTTCTTCAGATCGTACTTGTGAGACTACAGTAGTTATATAGTCGTTGTTGTCCTATTAAGGTGAGAATTTTTCATCTATTTGAATTAGGGTTCTTGCTAGCATATTAAATATGAAGTTAAATGGAGTACTATATATTTTAATTTTTGTTTGTAAAAAGTATATATTTGTTAGGAGGGACATAATATTTATCCCTTTTAGGTTTTGATTCAAGATCTGTTTGGACATTACAATTTCTTTCTCCCAACTTTATTTATCTTTATATATTATTTGGCTATACAATTTTTGTAGTTAATTTTCATTCCAACTTGAAATTGAGCTTTTCATACTTGGAAATAATTGATTCTAAACCACTTTTTTTCTTCACAAAGTGCAATTAATGCATGTTCTAGTACAATCATTTTTTATTCTATAAATATTGACTTGTTCATACAAAAAGTGAGATTAGTAACATGAAATATAAGATCTATGTTATGTTTATAGAGTTATGAATCCCCTCTTTTTTAGATTCTAATTTTGTGATTGAATTTGTTTATTTAAATGTAATGTGAAAGATGATATAAGAGAGCTTCCTTTAGTCCACTCATAGGTAGACGAAGGATTTGAATTATCTCCCGACTCATTCATTCAAACACAATAGGAAGTATGTATTCTTATACTATTGTGAATGTGTGAATGATGCGGAAGATAAATTCTCTCCTTTTTATCTGTGCTTGGACTGAAGGGAGCTCCCTTTTACCTTCTTTTTTCATTTTCTTTTAGTCGAATTGATTTCTTATGAGTTAATTGTTTGGGGAAATTCTTGTATGTACCTCAACTATTTTACGAGTACTTGCTATGTTTCAAACCTTTTTTTTTATGTTGTGATTCAGTTTGGTATCCTAGGAAAGATTTGGGATTTTTTTCCTTTCAAGAAAAGCAATTTCTTTGGAATTTTTGAGTGGTTTCACCTTTTATGCCCTAAAATCTCCAATTGTTTTATTTTTAGCAATTCTTGATGCCCAAATTTAATGTAAATGGTTAATTTTATTGGAAAATTTGCTTGGGAGTCGATGTATTATGGCATAGTCTCATTCCACACATTCTTTTTAATTGCCACTATATGTGTGAATAATCTCCTTGCTAGATGTATCTTTGTTCTTTGTTGCTTATTGGTTATATGTTAATTGTGTTGAGGGTCTATTAAAAATTAGTAACTTTAATATTTCACTACGATATGAATAATGTTTGGATACATCTTATCTTTATCAAAATTTTATTATAAGGTTAAACTGAGTATGTAGTGATTTTGTGTTTAACTATCCCTCAATATATGTATATGTGTATTATTTTTTGTAGCATTTGGTAGTTGAAGATTTTCATTTCAAATTTCTTTGTGTTTGCTTGTTTGTTTGTTCATTTTTCTTTCTTGTGAATATTGGCACTCGTTTGGTTGCGCTATTGTTGAGAAGATAATTGAGAGATACGATCAAACATCACATGTATCAGCACAGAGGTGAATCAAGAATTTAAACTCGTTGGATTCAATCATTATGTTTTTGGACATTTAATTCATTATTTTCACCAAGTTGTTGATCTTATATGTGATGTCCCACATTTTCCCTTCCATTATTCATTGTATGAGAAATCTTGTCTTCTCTTCTTACTTTGCTCATAGAATGTTAGTATAAAAATTCGAGGCCGAATGATCACGCTCTACAAGCATCCAACCTTCACAAATGCAAACACTTGGGAGCCCTACTCATATTTCAAATGACAAGGATTGATTCTCCTAATGTATTTTATTTTGAATAGAAGCGTATTCAGAATTTAGAGTTAATATTTTAATTAAAGTGATTTTGTTAGGTATATGTATTTGCTATTAGTTGGTTAAAATGGAAGAAAAAAAGTGTATTTGAAATTTGTTTAGTCTTAATTTAAGTGTTTTATTTTTGTTAATCGAACCAGATTCAATGAATTCAATCTTGATTATATGGTAGATTGTTTTTTCATGTGTTCTCGATTAGCTAGCTTAGGGTTTAGGGTTATCAAGTTGTAGTATTGCTATTCTTACACATTAACTATTTATTCGTCCATTTTTATTTATTCACTGTTATTATTTTTAATATATATATCAAGATCAAATATAGTTATTTGTTTTTTCTATTTTACCTCAATGTCAATCACTTTTCATAAATTAATATGAATATTGTGATAAATACTTATATTGTTATTGTTTCTTATGGAACGTACAATGTATAAAATTAACAAGTACAAGTGAAGGAAAAAAATATTTATCAATTTTCAAAATTAGAAGAAATAGTTTTTTTTTCTATTTCACCTTTTTAATTATTTCTTATTTTTTGAAGTATAAATAAGATTGTTAAACTTTTAAAAATTTGTTTTAAAAATAATATATTTTCTAGACAGCTGTTTATTCATTAATTTATTTAAGTTTGTCGATATTGGTGAAGCATTGTTCACTGAATATAAACTGTGTAAGTGATTTCTTTATTATTATAACTATATTAATTAATTTATGTGTGCCACCCATGCTTTTTTAAAATAAATTAAACATAATCATCAGTATCAGTGTTTTGTTAATCTGCCGCCTATCTAAACCAATTAGATTTCCTTTTTCTTCCTTCAACCTCGAATTGTGTTCACTATTGTCTCCTTTTCTTTTTTTAAACCCTACACTATGTATGGATGGTTCAAACGCTTTATCGTATTTTATTACTCCTCCTCTTTCATTTTATATGTTACATTTTTACTTTACACTTGCATTAAGAAATAATATAACTTTACCTTTTTACCTTTATTTAATTTTTTTGGAACTCAAGTTTTCAATCAATGAATATAAATTAATTTATTTTGATTAATTAATTTAATCAATTAACATGAATCATTTACTTAGCTTTTCTAAGTTGGTCAAATGTATATTTTCAAGGTTAATAACTCACAAGGATAAAAAAAAGGAACAATATGGTAATTTATGCATTGATTTTATGAAATGACAAATATTATGGACCAACTATTTATAGAAAGAGATGACATATAAAATGAGACGGATGGAGTATATTGTATCATTTAAACATATCATTAGGGGTGTTCACGAGTCGGTTTGGATCGGTTATTGGTCAAAATAAAACCAAATCAACTTAATTGGTTTTAAAATTATCAAAATCAAATCAAACCAAATATAATATACATTTATCGGTTTGGTGGTTATCGGTTTTGGTTTTGTTTGGTTCGGTTATTCGGTTATTAACCATACACAAAATAAAAGAAATAATTCATTCAAAATGCGAAAAAAGTGACAATAATCCATTCAAAACGAAAAATGGTTAGAATGACTTAAATTACTGAACTTTCGATCACTAAATTTACTATCAATAAAGCTTTAAAACTCACTATATTGGCCTACAAGGAAGAGACAATAACATTTTCAGTCCCACGAAGAATTGTCATAGGCACTCATATACATGAAATCAATAAGATAAATGCTTCATCTTGGGCATTTTTGTTTTTAATAAGTAAATTATAAAGAAATTTTAATGAAAATATGTATAAGATCTTTAAAGTTGTTTATAAAAATAATATATTAAGTATTTATATTAATAAAATATATGTATATAATTCATCGAATTGGTTCTGTTATTTCTCTGGTTTTTTCGAATAAAATCATAACCAAACCAAATACTATCGATTTTCAAAAATCTAAAACCAAACCAAACCAAACCAAACCCAAATAAAATCGGTTTTATTTTATCGATTTGGTTTGATATTTTGATTTGGATCAATTTTTATCCAAACCATGAACACTCCTACATATCATATATGTATAACATTTAAATAAACTATATTTTTTTCCATCGCTACATAATATACATGATACATCAAAAATTTAAAGAATAAATGTACACAAAGTATAATACGAGGTAGAACTATTTTAAAAAAAAATAACAACCATCCTTTTTTAAACCCTACACTATGTTTGGGTGGTTGCTATGCTTTCCTAATATATCGTAATATATTGTATTGTTTTAATAAATACGAATTGATTAGGATGTTATCTATCGACTATCGCTATATATAATATGACATGTCAATATATAATTTGAAGAATAAACGAATAAATTATAAAATGTGAGGTAAGACTATTATAAAAAAAGTAAGGTGAAAGATAAAACAAGATTATTAAATAATACTCCATCCGTCCCATTTTATATGTCACCTTTTTACTTGAACTTGCATTAAGAAATTGTGTAACTTTACCCTTCTACCCTTATTTAATGTTTTCTTAAGTCAACTTTACTAATAAATGACAAGATTAATTAACTATTCTATCAAGGATATAATATGCAAAATATGATAATTTATGCATAAATTTTATAAAATGACAAGTATTGTGGTCCATGTATTTATAGAAAGTGATGACATACAAAATGGGACGGAGGAAGTACTATGAGAAGAAAAGAGAAGTTAACGAGATCATACCAAATTAATTATTACACAAAATAAAAAATTTCATGATTATGTTACAGTAAATTTTAAAAAAATCTATAATAAAAGTTAAATAAAAACCAAAATAAACATTATATTTAACATTACAATACCACATATAACAACTATCCAAACATTGCTTCACTTCTTTTTCAATCGAAAATTTATTTAAAACAATTTTTTCTAAAAATAAGGTTAAATTACATTTTAAAAAACATAAAGGCTTATGCTTATAGTTCATGATTAAATTTAATTGATCTTTAGCCAATTATTCTTGAATTAAATTCAATAAAAAAATTCTAAAATTTGTACTTATGCTTGTGTGTAAAGTACCTGCATGTAGATTCTGATTAATGGTTTTATTTAGATAAAGAAAACAGTTCATTGTGTAATTCAGAATGGGAAGTACAATTTTTGGTTATAATTTCGAGTAATTTGTATTATTTTAAGAACAACAGCTTTAGCCTAATGCATTGATCTACTAATTCCCTGTTTTATTTTCTTGCTTTTGAGAAAAAGGTTTTTATTGTGCCAAATTGTGTTTCTTGCTTTTTTACTTGGATTTTTAATACTTATATTTATTGTGTTGACGATATAATACGTGTCATTGACCTTTCTATGTTTGACACGTTTATAATTTGTAATTTAAAATATTGGTAAAGTTTAATTTAAGCTAATAAGATGTTAGTCACGTGCTTGTAATATGTACTACTATCTTAGATTTTACTTTTGAAAACTTTGTTTACTAGTAATGTGAATGTTATTAGTTTATAGTTCAAAGTTCTTAGATATTTCTACGGTTAAAATTTTATTAGTTTATAGTTCAAAATTTAGAATTGAGATTTACTACCTTCTTAACAAATTTACTGTACATGAAAATGAATACATATTCTATGTGCTGTAAATAAAAGGAAATAATGTGTTTTTAGATATTGATTGTAACTATTTGCCAGAATTGGTAACTTTCTAGTTTCAAGTGGTTGAAAAATGGTATTCTCAAGAGAATCGAAAATTAATTGTAATTTGATTACTTTCAAGTAATTGTAACTTTCTAGCTTAATACGGGTTATATACATTTCTAAATATTTTTGGCAAAGTTATTTTTGTGTGAAGTTTATCCTGCGTTTTCTCATAGATTCATAAATTCTACAAATTATTTAAAATACTCATAAGTTTGTATTATCATTTTATAATGAAAATATTTTGAGAAAAATCATGACACTCAATATAATTAATATGAATTTGAAAAAAGAGGAAGAAAACAAAAAGAAAACACTATTGATTTGTATACAAAAAACTACTAATATTACTTGTAATTGAAAGTAACTTCGGAAAGAAAGCTCAGATAAAAATTGTATAAAATATATATATAACCGCATTGTTTTTGTACAACAAACTAGGAATGAAATTTAGTCAACAAACTATAAATCCCAAATACTGTTTTTTCTAGAACTTGAGAACTTGGAATGTTTGCAAATATGTTTTCCAAATGATGATACATTATATGGCCAAACACTAGCTTTCAAATTTTTTCCAAATATATTTATGGTCAAATGGACATTAAATATAAAACTAGAAATATAAAAATAATATTTAAAACATTTATATTCTCCACAACAATGAAACTTCTTATTAATTAAAATAAAAAGACTACTAAATGGAAATTAATAGAAGTGCTACATTCTTAATACTCCATCTGTCCCTAATTATTTGTCCACTTTTGAATTGACACACCTATTAAGAAATTAATTAATGACATAATGAGTTTATCATTTTATCCCTATTAATTATGAAGTGGATGAAAAGTTCTACATTTTTCAAAGTAATTAGTCATTTAATTGAGGGTATAATAGGTAAAAAAAAATTGTCCTTTATTGATTTGTCAAAATGGACAAGTTATTAGGGACAACTATAAAAGGAAAAATAGACAAGTAATTAGGGATAGAGGGAGTAGTTAATACCTCCGTACAAAATTATAANAAAAAATTGTCCTTTTTTGATTTGTCAAAATGGACAAGTTATTAGGGACAACTATAAAAGGAAAAATGGACAAGTAATTAGGGATAGAGGGAGTAGTGAATACCTCTGTACAAAATTATAATTATATCTTTAACTAAAAAAAAGGCCAAGTAATGATCACATGAAAATAATGAAGTTTTTAATAATTGAATTAAAAGATAAAAAAAATATTTTTTGAGAAGGGGTCACACTCAATCTAGTTGATCCAAAGGCTCTTTCGATTTTAGACTGATCCCCGGGCTCTTCTTCAATCGGGGGAAGGCATGGTTCTATCGAAGAGCTAACACCCCTTCCAACATTCAGCCTGAGCCAGAGGCTAAATGAATTCTTTCTTATTGTTTGTTCGCTTTTCGATTGCCTTTCTTTTTTATTTGCTGCAGTAAATGAGACTAGAAGCAATTCCTACTTTTTTTTTTAATTTGCTGCAGTAAATGAGACTAGAAGCAATTCCTGCCTTTTTTTTTAATTTGCTGCAGTAAATGAGACTAGAAGCAATTCCTGTCTTTCTTTTTTATTTGCTGCAGTAAATGAGACTTGAAGTTGGAATTGCTGGTATACCGGGTAGATGTTTATCTTTTCTACTTCAGCGAAAAATGTTCAGAGCACCACCTTCGTCAATTATCTTAATGTCAAAAGGCAAGAGGACAAAGTCTGTCTTACTTAAAAGTAAAAAAAAAGAGGGACATATAGAGTATGTATTAATTACTAGATGTATATGTACGCGCAGTCCCAACATATACCTGCATTTGAAAACATTATGTTGTAATGCAAATTTAGAAGTTATATAGGATATATATATAGAGAGAGAGAGAGAGAGAGTGTATGTGTTAACATTCATCACTTTACAATGTTGATATTTACATAATAGAATTATATAAGTAGGTATTGGCAAAGGGCAAAATAGCAACATTGTAGTCATCTAGTTCTGCGCATCTACCATTGTAGTTGAGTGACGTTGCACGTGTTCACATAATACCTGTGGAGGATTTGTTGAAAAAGGAGAATTATATTGTTTAAATAGTGAATGTAGAGAGTGTAGTAGTAATAGTAAAACTTGGTTAGTTGTGTCACGTTTACCTTTGTAAAGTTATGGACGGTCTCTGCTCCTAATTTCCCCAACTTCACATCCCTCCCCCCTTGTTGTGCTGAGATGACTTTTTACGATCACCTCTTTCTCCACTGTCATTTAACTTCAATTTCTACACACCCAAAAAAAAATAATAATAATAAAGAGATGCACAAATCAAAAAGCCACATATATACTCATGCTTCTAATATAGTAGAAAAATATGGTTAATCGATTACAAAATTTATGTAAAGCGCATGTCATGCATTTATTTGATTGAGTAAACAATTTGCACCGAGGGGCGAATCTAAGGGTCGGAAGGGTGTTCACTCGTACCCCTTTGATTAAAAATCACTATATCTAAGGTAATTTTTTAATTTTTTTTTGTATATATATAAAATTTGAATCCTATGAATACAAGAGAAGAGATTGACTCAATGGTTTAAGAAATTCAAATTTAGAACTTTCAATTTAAAAATTTTAGGCACTATATTTTTATTTTTCTAACACGTCATGTTGGAGAGGAGGATTTGGATCTGGCTGTGGTCATTGAAGTATGTCTTAAATAAGTTGAGAAGAACTTCTTTTGAGGACAACACTACTTTATTTTGAATTGTCCCTTTGGGAAAATTTTAGATCCACCGCTAATTATATTATTGCCAACAAAAAGACCATCCTAATTCCTATGAATAATCAATTAACTATATTTCAAATTATCAATCTCAAATAAGTTGAACTCGACTATCATATGAAGAATAAATAGTTTAATATTAACTAATTAGTATAACAGTACGATGAACGTTGTATGCCTATTTGTTCTAAAAAGAAGTTGAAAATACAGAACAAGGAATCTACAATACTATTGCCAATAATGAAAGTTATATACATCTCCAAATCTAGTTCTAATATTTAACATCAGATAATAGCAAAATTCTTTATACTTGACAACTACTAGAGACTCTTTCTTTCTGTATTCTGTTATTCAACGGGATACAGAAGCACAATGTGGTCCGGGGAAAACACATTTTTTCCCCGCTTACATGGTGAAACTAGTCGAGTGTGAGCTTGTTCGTTATGTCAATAAAAATGAGCTCTGTACTCCTCAAGTCGATAAAATTTCCTAAAATGATATTCTGCATCCCAAAGGAAAGAACCAAAAGCAACTGCCTCCAACACAAACCTCTTCAGACTCGCGAATGACGTTGAAACTTCCTCGTGTTGATTCTCATCGCCAAAAAGAGCAGAGCAATGCTTCTCCATCAGACTCACCGTCACGTTGAATTTTGGTTTTCTACACATTTTCATTATTTCATTATCAAAATTCGCAACATAAGACTTAAAATTGTCATACTTCTTCCCCTCTATCAGTGACACTGATGTCGATCCTGTGGGAACACTTTTTTGTTTTAAGTGGCATGGACTCGAAAATGAGAGGTTGCTAGAAGTTGTATCAAAACTCTTTTCCAAATGGTATCTCAACGAGGCGGACTTGAAGAAGTATCCATACAACAGCGAAGAACCATACACATAACGGATATAATCCTTTTTGACTTGAGTGAGTCCCCAATTATCTTTCACGTCTTCCCATCCTATTTCCTTCACCATTTCAAGTACTTCAATGCTATGAATAGACTCCAGTTCCCAGTTCTTACAGGGCGATATCTCGAGCCTTCCATTGTACATGCAATTCGAGAGCTTAGGAACCATATGCACCCCGATTTCAGAAAACTTGTAGACTATGAACATGTACATAACATCCTCTACAACTTTTTGACATTCCACCTTTTTCATCTCACAGATTCTCCTGGAATTTCAAAATATTTGTAAACATTTCAACATATATATTCCAATACATAACATTCATTTATCGAACAATTACTCCGATAACTTAGTCATTTTAATCCACATAACAATTGGTTAATATCAAAGATAGATTGTATATACAGAGAGCAAAGTTTAGCTTACTTAAAACGACACTGATCATATAGCAGTAAATATGCTCTTTTCTAATGGTTTTAACCAGGCCCTCCTGCACAATGCGGACAGACACCAATTCACAATTTCCTTTGTCGACACAATTAGTGTTTACATCATTAAACCATTAAAAAGTTTGGTTGAAGTCAATTTTACTGTACAATTATCTCTTTCGTAGGTTAATTTGACCTACAACGAGGTGTAATTCCACATATTAAGTCTAACTACTCTTATGATAATACATGGACACTATTTGTGCTATTATGTCCCAGACAATGGTAAATTATAAAATAGAGCAATAATCGTTAGTACATATAACTTAAACTCTTATTGAAATACGAACCTGTGAAGAATAACTTCATCAGTGTCCACGCTAAAAACACAACGAAGTAATGCTTCTTTCCTCATATACTCCAATTTCTCCAATTCTTTCTCCACAAATTCGTAAAACAACTCTTTCTCTTTCTGCATATACCCGCTCAGCAATCTCCCTGCTTCTGTTGTTGGCACTAATGGAGCCGTTAATCCATTAAACATGCGGTTTTCATCGCCATTATTATTATTATTATTATCACTACAACAACTAGCTACTATTGACAATGGATTTTTCTTTTTCTTGCTCTTAAACAGAGTATTACTCTGTAAATTGAATGAAGAAAATTGTCGAAATTGAGGCAATGAAATCTTGGAGTATGAACAAACACAATCCATTAACAAAATTTGATTATGAAATACACAAGAAAACAAAATATTAATAACTGTGTGAATGTTTGGTGAAATTGAAAGTAGTAGTAGTAGTATTATGAGAATAAGTAGAAGTAGAAGAATCCTAATCCGTTTCAAATTATAAAAATTTGGTAGTAGTAAGAATCCTTAACCAACTCAAATTATGAAAACTTTAAAAATATTATACTAATACCTTTTTTCCTAATTTACCTAGTACTACTCAAATGTGTCTTCGAACTTTAAGAAAAAGCTCATTAGTTAAAAGAAAGTTTGGCTCATTAATGTCATGGTCATTTAAGAAAAGACTCATTCATGCCATTATCTTAAACTCCGATTTTGCAAAATCATTTTTTACACTTCAAACAACTTTTAACATTTTTCAATTCTAGTTTTGGATCAAATGTACTGTTTTAGATCAAAGCATTATATTTTTATTTTTCAAACACATCATGCTGGAGCAGGGTATTTGGATCATGTTGTTGTTATTGAAGTATGTCACAAAATAAGGTTGAGAAGAACTTCTTTTCAAGACAACATTACTTTATTTCGAATTCGTCCCTTCTTTAAGTGAAAATCTTAGATCCACCACTAATTACATTGTCATGGTCAACAAAAGGACCATCCTAATTCCTATCAATAATCAATCAACTATGTTTCAAATTATCAAAATATCAAATAAGCTGAATTCAACTATAATAAGGAATTCATTAAAAATCATATGAAGAATAAATAGAACTAATTAGTATCACAGTACGAATGAAAGTTGTAAGCCTATTTGTTCTAAAACAAGTTGAAAATATAGAACAAGGAATCTACAATACTATTGCCAATAATGAAAGTCCTATACATCTCCACATTTTCCCCCCTTACAGTGTGAACTTCCTCGTTATGTCAAATGTAAATGAGATCAAAACTCCTCGAGTTGATAAAATTTCCTAACGTGATCTTCTGCGTCCCAAAGGAAAGAACCAAATGCAACAGCCTCCAACACAAACCTCTTCAGACTCGCGAACGACGTTGAGACTTCCTCATTACTCTCATTGCCAAAAAGCGCAGAACAATGCTTCTCAATCAGACTCTTTGCCTCTTTGAATTTTGGTTTTGCACACATTATCATTATCTCATTGTCAAGATTCGTAACATAAGACCTAAAATTGTCATACTTCTTCCCCTCGATAAGTGACACTAATGTTGATCCTGTGTCACTTAAGGGAACACCTTTTTGTTTTAAAAGCCATGACCTCGGAAATGAGAGGTTACTATAAGTTTTATCAAAACTCTGTTCCAAATGGTACCTTAACGAGGTTGACTTGAAGAAGTATCCATACAAAATCGAAGCACCATAGACATGACGGATTTGATCTTTTTGGACTTGAGTAAGGCCCCAACTATCTTTCACATTCGACTTGTTCATGTCTTCCCATCCTATTTCCTTAACCATTTCGAGTACTTCAACACTATGAATAGACTCGAGTTCCCAATCCCTACGGGGAAATATCTCGAGCCTTCCATTGCAGATACAATTGGAGAGCTTAGGAACCATATGCACTCCGATCTGAGAGAACTTGTTGACTATGAACATGTACATAATATCCTCTACCGCGTTTCGACACTCCAGCTTTATCATCTCAGAAATTCTCCTGCTATTTCAAAATACTCAAATATTAGTAAACATATCATTATATTCATATACATACCATCATAATACAAAAATCAACATTCATTCATTTATCCACAATATGATAATTAGTCCCATAACTTAGTCATTTTAATCCACAATTAGCACTCTTTGTTACTGTCCCTAAACCACATTGGATCCAATGACAATTAACTAATGTTGGTAAAAACTTTAACACTCTTTATTAATGTGCATATTCATTGCTAGTAAAAAGCTGTTTTTGGACATATAATTCCACATAATGCTAAAATTTGACTTATGACTACAAGTTACAACAACATAAGTTTCTAAGAAAAAACGTTAGTGCATATAACTTAAACTCTTATTGAAATTAGAATACAAACCTATGAAGAATAGCTTCATCAGTGCCCATGCTAAAAACGCTCCGAAGTAATGCATCATTCTTCATATAATTCAACCTCTTCAATTCTTTCTCCACAAATCCGTTAAACAACGGTTTGTCATTCTGCATAAACACGCTCAACAATCTCCCTGTTTCTGTCGTTGGCACTAATGGAGCTGTTAATCCATTAAACAGAGTACTACAACGAGTAGTTAATGCCAATGATTTTTTCTTTTGCTTGTTCTTAAACAGAGTACTACTCTGTAAATTGAAAGAAGAAAATCGTCGAAATTGAGGCAGTGAAATCTTGGAGTATGAACAAACACAATCCATTAAAAAAAAATTGGTATGACAAAATTTGATTATGAAAACCACAAGAAAACAGAGGAAAGTATTAAACAGTATGAAACTTTGGTGAAATTGAAACTAATATGGTTATGAGAAGATGGGAAGATTAAATAATAATACAAGAATTCTAATCAATTTCAACAAAGGATTAGTTGTTGGGTCCATAACCAACTCAAATTATGGAAATTCTACTAATATTATACTAATTAGTATCAAATAATAACTACTACTATTACTTTTTTTCCTAATTTACGTACTAGTGTTCAAATTTGGAAGTTTATTGTTATAGTTTAATCATAAATTTTGGAGTATTTTTAAAATAGGTAAAAGATTCATTAATGTCCTCCTTTTAACTTTTTTTTTTGTCTAAAAATATCGTTTAACCTGTTTTTTTTTTCCGATAAGCTTAACCTATTAGAAATAGCTCAAAAATATCCTTATTTTACCTTTTGGTCGGGAAATACCATCAATCTTTGTTATGATTGCCTCAATGCTAATCATGTATTATTTTTATTTATTCATTAAACCTATATATTAATTGCTTAACTAAATGGGAAAATTTACATGAATCCCACTAGTTTAGGTGTTAATTACTTAAATACATTCTAATTTATAATATTATGAATCTTACTAAATTTTGGTGCGTCCAAATACATATATCTTGAAATAAATGAGGTCAAAATTAAGTGTAATTTGTTTTAGATACATTGAATCCAAGTGTATTCACATGCATATGGATATATAATAAATCTCGCTCACCACTCTCTTACGTATCTGGTGTCTCAAATACATACGAATCACACTGGATACATGTATCGTGTCTAGTGTGATTTACATGTATATGGGATAAATGATTATCTCGCTCATCTTTTTTCCTATTTCTATGTATCTGGTAGTCAAAATTCATATATTAGTTCTCTTTAAGTTCTAACTAATTTCTTACTTTACGATTCAATACCAAAATCAAGTGTAGCCTCTTATATTTGACTTGACCTGTTGATGTTTTTCTTTGCACTAAAACGCATTAATCAAAACTATAGAAATCTTAGCTAAATGCCGTTCGCCTTTTTTACCTTTAAAAATAGACCTCACGTTAAACAAAATTGTCATTTAATTATTTTTGTAATATTTAAAAGTTTAAAACTTTATTAAAAAAAATAAAATTCTTTGAACTATAAAGTCCTATATTTCAAATTTCAATATCATCAAATTTTACCTTATATTACTACCTTTTTAGGGTTCTTTCATAATTATAATAAAACTTCAAATTATGGGTTTGAGCAAAATTAATGCGATCTAAGAGAATCTTATTAATTGACTTTAAAGCCCAAGGCATTAACAAGAAAATAACAAGTCCTAAACGTTAGAACAAAAATTACAAATAGAAAAAAGAGAGAACTCTTTACAATCATGTGACTTTCTTTTATGTTTAACTTCATATTTTTTAAAAAATGTTTATGACTTCATTTTTTTAGAGTGTGTTTTTCTGTATCAGTACCAATATAATTTTGACTTGTGGGATTACGTATGAAGTGAATTATCATGTCCCTTTTAAGTACACTTTTTATCTTAAGATTTTATGTTACTTCATAAAGTTTTGTACTTAATATAATGTGCGCCCAAAAATTTATATTTTTTATATATTTATTGTTAATTAACATGATATGCGCTAACTAGTATTATTTTAAAAGTACATTAAGTTTCTTATAAATGTTTATTGAACTCTTTGCCCTTTGTTGAAAGATTCTACAATAAACAAAATTGTCATTTACAATATTTCTATCATATACACACGATGCATCACAAAAGGTAGAATGTATCTTTTGTTTATTATAGAATCTTTCAATGTACATAATATAGAACCTAATATATTTCTATCATATACGCGATGTATCACCAAAGATAGAAAGCAAAATAAAATCAGGTTAGGAAAAATTAGGAATTTTGCCATCATAACGTGACCTAAAATTTGGCATAAAAATGTCCACATTTCATTTTTTTTGATATCTAATAACTCAAATGTATTTTTAAGGAAATGTTTTAATAATAATATAACGTGATTAAAATTTGGGATAAAATAACCACTTTTATTTTTGTTATCTAATAGCTCAAATATATTATTTTCTAAATACTTGTCATTGTATTGCCAAACATTGAGATCCTTTATCGTATTGTTACAACTAAAAAATTAATTCATGACCTAGTAATTTTTATTAGCTTGTATTAATATTCTAAAATATTTGGTAAGAGAAAAAATATTTTAAATATGATACATCATAAAAGATTGAAAGTAAAACAAATTCACATTAGGAAAAAAATAGAAATTTTGTCATCATAAAGTGGCCTAAAATTGGGGGGAAATCACATTTTATTTTTTGGTATCTAATAACTCGAATATTCTTTTTAAAGAATTTTGTAATGGCATTATAACATGTGTTTTATTAGTTTAAAATGATGAAGTAATTTAAATAACTTAATTCAAAGTTTCAATTTACTTCTTTCAACTTGGCAAAAAATACTGATTTTGACACAAAATCGTCATTTAATTTGTTAAAGAAAAATAAGAAGACTTTTATTAAATTTTAAAAGATTTAAACAGACTATTCCTTTAAAATTCAGAAATTTGAGTATTGGTTCTACTGACACTTAAAAGAATGTTTTACGCATTTAAAGATGTCCACCAACATGTGATTTACTAGCGGATCATTTGTTTGGCTAATTTTAAGAACTTGAAACACTTGCCTAATTATATTATATTCAAAATATGTGAAGGAAAACTCGAATTGTTAAAGAAAGATTTTAAATCTATTTTCAAGCGACGAGTCATTTGAATTTATTTTAAGAAAACTTAAATAAAAAATATATGAAGGAAAACTCGAATTGTTTGGAAAAGAAAAATTTTTAATCTATTTTCAAGCGACGAGTCATTTGAATTTATTTTAAGGAAACTTAAATAAGTAAGGAACACAATGAGACTTCAAATGAAATCATAGCGACTTTAAAGGGAATTCTATTTCAATTAATTTATAACGGATAGAATTCAGATAAACAATTACAATAATAACTAATAAGAATGTTCTGAGGAAAATGAAATAACTAAATATACAAACTAAATAAATGACAAAAATCAATGCAAAGTTAGAAGAACCCAATGTAGACAAATTTTGTGTCTTTGACCCAATTTATGCGATTTTGAGGCCTCAAGCCCAATAGGCCAATATATTAGCTTCGTTTTCCTTCTTGATGATCTAGTGAATCAGACCAACCCACTAAAATGCAAATAGGGATCAGAAATGTGGTTAATATCACGAAGAATAAAGAGATACCGTCTATACCCAAATAAAAATTGATGTTTTCATAAGGAAGCCATCGAAGGCTTTCAACAAACTGAGATTTGGCCGTAGAAGGAGACCTGAGTGTATTACACGCACAATGATTAGATGAGAAAGGGGCTTGAAATATTGTGTTAAGTTTAAGGATTTAGTTGACAAACTAATAAATATGAGGATTCAACTGACAAACAGACCTAGGAATAGGGATTTCCCAGGTCATTCCGCCCTAGTATATATGGTATGATAGTTTTTCCCACGTTTTAACTTTGGTCAAACCCATCGGTGGCCACCTAAAGTTGGCATCAATTTTCACTTAGACACCTTAACTAGGCTTTGTTCATTTTAGACACCTCATGTCATGCCCAATTGTGTCATTTTGACACTTTTTCGACAATCTGCCAAATTTGTAAGGTGTGTGTAACACACTCGCTGATGACGTGTCAAATTGACGAATTAAATAAATACACGTGGCATATATTTATAAAAAAAATTATTAAATCATGAATCTTGAGTAGGAAAAAAATTACCAATGACTCATTGACATTTCTTTAACTAAATAATTTTTTTTTAAAAACACTTTTAATAAAAAAAAAAATTATACCCACACCACCTCCAAATTGTCTTCTCTACTACCCATCCCCACCTCAAACCCCAACCCCTCCCTCTCACTCAGATTTTCTTCTCCACCCACCACCACCCCTGACCCTCCCCCACCCAAATGTGTCAAAAGAAGAAGCTTTTTTTTGTTTGTTTTTGTCACTTTGTGAATGTTGTGAGATAAGAACGTCTTTCTTCTAATAGATTGATGTTTGAATGCTTGATTTGGTGAATGTGGTAATGCATTTGTTTGACCTTTTTTGGGTTTTTTTTTTGTTTCTTTTTTGCTGGATTTCTGGGTCAATGGAAGTCAAAATTTGATTCTTTGGTACATAAATATGGAGTCCCAAACTTTCTACTAAAAATTATATAGCTTATCTATTTGATTTGGACTTTTTCTGTGATTATGATGTGAGAAGGCATACAAATGGATTGGAACGCTAAAATTGTTTGTTGTGAATGTAGGATTTGATAATTGAAAATATGATTTCTTGTCATTTCTGAGTGGTTTTTTCTTCTTGAAATTTATGTTGATTTTCTCAAATTATTTTGAGGAGGAAGAAGGACAACAAAATAAGTGAAAGTATTTAAACTTAAAATTTATGGGCGCTAGAATTCACTTTTTGTTGGTGACATCGTCAAATTTATTTCACCATGGAAAGAGTTTAAGCTTGGAAAATGGTAGCCAAAAAATGGGGAAGAAGATGAAGAAAAAAAATTAAAATTTGGTAAAATGAGGCTCTCACGTGCGTCTAGTGAGTGTATCACACTTGCTATGCCATCTCAGCAAAAAGTGTCAAATTGACACAGTTGGGCGTGACATGAGGTGTCTAAAATGAATAAAGCTTAGTTAAGGTGTCTAAGTGAAAATTGATGCCAAATTTAAGTGGTCACCGATGGATTTGGCCTTTAACTTTTTTTAAGAACGAAAAAATTAAAATTTTGGCCCAAAAACTATTTGGGATGACTTGCCATATTATTGAAAAGCCCATGAATGACTATGATTTTAACTAAAGCCCAAAATTAGTTAAGGCCCAAATTAAAGCTAGGTTTTTAGTTATCTTTTCATCACTACAAGGAGGAGAGCAGAGTGAAGGAGTAAGGTCGGCTAAGCTCTCAGCAACCATGGGTAATTATCTCAAATTTACTTCCATTTTTGCTGTTTCTGCAGATTCATTTGATGTTATTATCTTCGTACAGTTTCATGTTATAACTATTTGAAAAAATATATATGATGAATTTGATAATTTTATGTATTTTCTTTATGTATGCTGTAAAGGTATCTCAAGAGATTCTATGCACAAGAGACGTGCCACTGGTGGCAAGCAGAAAACTTGGAGGAAGAAGCGAAAGTCAGTTTTTCGTTTTTCTTTTGTTCAAAATTTTTTAATGTTAATTTGCCCCCTATCTCGTTATATATTATGTGTATATCTATGTATGTGTATTTGAGGTCTATCGGAAACACTCTCTCTATCTCACATATTTAGTTAAGGTTTGCGTACATCCTAGTTTCTGGCGACTCACTTGTGAATTATGCCGTGTATGTTGTTGTTGTATATGTTTGTGTGCATTGTATATGCTGAGTTACCTAGTTTTAGGATTGAGTTGATTGATTGATGTATGTGCAATTGGAACTAGTTTAATGTTGGAACATAGTTGATTGACTTGTGTGTGTGTTCATTAGCC
Organism: Solanum stenotomum; assembly: GCF_019186545.1. Lineage (NCBI taxonomy): Eukaryota > Viridiplantae > Streptophyta > Magnoliopsida > Solanales > Solanaceae > Solanum > Solanum stenotomum. The sequence goes on along the minus strand of NC_064289.1, from coordinate 55,703,600 downwards.
TGTCTTCTGTTAATGAAATGCCAGAATTTGTAATGATTCATTTATTACCTTTTTTTTTAATCGCCATGGAGAAGTAATGCAAAACATAGGCTTGCTTACTAGTGAAGTGATATGCTTTAGATAATTCTCACTTCTAAAAAAACAACATAGCAAATGTAATCCCACTGGTGGGTTATGGGAGGATAGAGTGTACGTAGACCTTATCCCTACCTCAGGGAGGTAGAGAGGCTGTTTCCATGAGGGAAAAATGTGTGCTTTAGTGAGAAATGGTGGATTACTGTTGAATCTGAGTTTAGAATATGGAAAAGAATAAAGAGAAAATGTAGGTAAAAAAATTTGTCCTACTAATCATCTTGTTATATGATTAGTAGTAGTCCTGTCATGCACAAGTTTTAGATTCATCTCTGCCATGCTGATTCCAGTTTTCTATTCCATTTTGAAAATAATATATATTACATGTGTTTGTGCACTTTGCTTCTTGCTTAAAGCCCTTACCTTGTGGCTTTTGTGAGCTTTTTGTTTTTTAGCTACACCGTATTTCACTTTGAATTCATTTTGATTGTGGTGTTGTCTGGTTTGTTGTTCCTTAGGGGTTATAAAACGACTGGTCAAGTTTTGTTGAGCTTCATAGGTTCACCTATTGAATCAAGGACATTCTACTTAACACTATTCTTGGGGTTGATTATGCTGGTGTAAAAATGGAGTTTGATTTTATGTTTCTTGTTTGTAACTAAAGAGTACCTCTTGGCAATTAAGCTATATGGTGATGATTTGACTAACTATGCTATTTTTAGATACTAGAAAATCAGAGCGTAGTGGTAGTTTACTGTGTATTATTTTTTAAGTGTAAGACAAAATGACTGTCGTGGAGCTAAAATGTGTGGAAAAGTAACTTTATCTAAGAAGTCAATTTCATTGTACCTATTACGCACACCAAGATTTCGGGCTGCACATATTGAGTTTGTGTCAATTTGCTTATCTTATTTTTATTATGTAAAGGTACGAGCTTGGACGCCAATCAGCTAATACCAAGATTTCCAGTAACAAGACAGTCAGACGAATTCGTGTGCGAGGTGGTAATGTGAAGTGGAGGGCACTGAGATTGGATACAGGAAACTATTCATGGGGTAGTGAGGCAGTCACACGCAAGACTCGTATCCTTGATGTGGTTTACAATGCCTCGAACAATGAGCTTGTCCGCACACAAACTCTTGTCAAGAGTGCAATCGTTCAAGTTGATGCTGCACCCTTTAAACAGTGGTACCTCCAGCACTATGGCGTTGACATTGGTAGGAAAAAGAAGGGGGGCGCTAAGAAGGAAACTACAACCGAGGTACCTCAACATAGTCACGCTGTTCTACTTAATGCTATTTAGGGAAAGGATCTATAGACTGCTTTCTAATGTCATCCTAGATTTGTTTCTTCTCCTGCCATAATGATCGATCTTTTTCTCTATATGTGAATTTTAGCTAGTGACTCCGTTCAATGATTTGTAATTCTGTTTGGTTAAGTGACGTGTGAGAAGTGTATGAAATATTTCCTCGTGTATATATTGATACTTTTCTTATGGCCACATTGAAGGAGGGTGAAGCTGCTGCTCCAGCTGAGGAAGCTAAGAAGAGCAACCATGTAGTCCGGAAAATTGAGAAACGCCAGAAGGATCGTACACTTGATAGTCACCTCGAAGAGCAATTCAGCTCTGGTAGGCTATATGCCTGCATCTCATCCCGCCCTGGTCAATGTGGCCGAGCTGATGGGTAAGTTTAGTCCCAGTAATCCCTCTCCCCGCCCCAAATCCTATTTTTGCATTTCGCTACTCTTGCTGATGTGGCTCAACTGAAACTGACAGGTACATTTTGGAAGGGAAAGAGTTGGAATTCTATATGAAGAAACTTCAAAAGAAGAAAGGCAAGGCATCTGGTGCTTCTGCTTAAGTGGTTCTTTCGGAATGTCCAGACTAGTTTGTGGTTTTTTTTTTCTTTTTTCCCTTTGTTAATCAAGATTTCAATTTTGACAGTATGTGTTTGTATACACTGCCTTTACCATAAGTTCAGAATGATGATTGGCCTTCATTATTAGCATTTTTTTGTAGTTTTGCTAAAGATGTGTCCTATATTTGCTCAATTCGACACCTTGGATCTTGTCCTACATTTCAGCGTGTAGCCATATAATCACAAGAAGAAAATACTACTTCCTCTGTTCCAATTTATGTGACTTATTTTCATTTTTAGTCTGTCTAAAAAGAATGATACATTTCTATATTAAGTAATAATCTAATTATAAAATGTCTATTTTATCTTTAATGAAATGATTTATAGCTACACAAATTTCTATTATTTATTTTGGACCATAAGTTTTAAAAGTCTTCCTCTCTTTGTTAAAATTCGTGTTGAGTCAAACTACCTCACATAAAATGGAACGGAGGGAGTATATAATATGGATTTGAAATTTGCCATTTTGAAGAAGATTGGCTATTTAACAAATGAATTTGAATGGCCAAAATCTTTGCCTGAAAGGAAAGGGCTGGCAACGATAGAAAAGTTATTGTCATTTGGTTTGTGGATAAAGTTATTTCAAAATTGTAGTCCCGGGACCATGCTAAAATAATTCTTATCTTTACAAATGCAAAATATAAAATTTCGCACGTAAGGTCCTTGTCTAATTGATCACAAGTGCGGCTCAAATTCAGTAGTAGTGGCTTGAGATCAAAATTGAATAATAACATTAAACTATTAAAAAGTAATAATGAATGATTTAATAAAGTGTATTTTTCTAGCTTTTGAAATGTAAAGAATAACTTTGTTATAATCAATATCTTCTTAATTTGTATTCAATTAATTAATAATATAATCATTTCGTATAATCTTTCTCGATCACATAATATTGGGTGTACATAGGTCGGTTTAGTTTGGTTTTTCATTAAAAAAAAACCTAAATTAATTATATCGGTTTATTAAATCTAAAAACCAAATCAAACCACATAAAGTCGGTTTTTTCAGTTTCGGCTTTAATCGATTCTTTCGGTTTTTTTCAATTTTTCGGTTTTTATAACTATACAGTGTTTGAAAAAGAAATCAAATATATTTTCACTTACATGTGTGATAAATTAAACTTAAAAAATGTTAAATGAATAGAAATTTTAGAAAAGACGGTAAAATTCACATGAGTACAATTTATTTTTTTTGAAATATCAACACTCATTATGTTAAATTAATAAGATTAAAGGCTACATGCAAACTGAATACAAAATAAATATTTACAAAGTAAATTGTTAACTTTGAATTTGAAAATCTATAACAATATAATTGTAACTTCGGATCTAAATACAAAATAAAATATTTACAAATTTTCCAAGCCCAAATTTGAAATAAAATATATAAACATTGAAAACTATAAACTAACTAAAAATATATTAACAAAGTAAATTATAAATAATATTTTTTATCTATAAATAAAATAAAATTATATATATATATATATACAAAATTTTCAAGCCCAAATTTGAAATAAAATATATAAATATTGAAAACTATAAGCTAACTAAAAATATATTAACAAAGTAGATTATAAATAATATTTTTTATCTATAAATAAAATAAATTATGTCAATTTGATTTGGGTTCAGTTTGACTTTTTTTCTTTTAATACCAAACCAAATCAAGAGTGGTCGGTTTTTGTTTCCAACCGCCAAACCATAAATCGTTTTTTTTTTTTGGTTTAATTTGGTTCGTCGATTCAATTTGACTTGTACACCCCTAATACACCCCTAGTACAATTTAAATTGTACACCCCTAGTACAATTTATTTTTTTTGAAATATCAACGCTCATTATGTTAAATTAATAAGATTAAAGGCTACATGCAAACTGAATACAAAATAAATATTTACAAAGTAAATTGTTAACTTTGAATTTGAAAATCTATAACAATATAATTGTAACTTCGGATCTAAATACAAAATAAAATATTTACAAATTTTCCAAGCCCAAATTTGAAATAAAATATATAAACATTGAAAACTATAAACTAACTAAAAATATATTAACAAAGTAAATTATAAATAATATTTTTTATCTATAAATAAAATAAAATAAAATTATATATATATATATACAAAATTTTCAAGCCCAAATTTGAAATAAAATATAGAAATATTGAAAACTATAAGCTAACTAAAAATATATTAACAAAGTAGATTATAAATAATATTTTTTATCTATAAATAAAATAAATTATGTCAATTTGATTTGGGTTCAGTTTGACTTTTTTTCTTTTAATCCCAAACCAAATCAAGAGTGGTCGGTTTTTGTTTCCAACCGCCAAACCATAAATCGTTTTTTTTTTTTGGTTTAATTTGGTTCGTCGATTCAATTTGACTTGTACACCCCTAATACACCCCTAGTACAATTTAAATTGTACACCCCTAGTACAATTTATTTTTTTTGAAATATCAACGCTCATTATGTTAAATTAATAAGATTAAAGGCTACATGCAAACTGAATACAAAATAAATATTTACAAAGTAAATTGTTAACTTTGAATTTGAAAATCTATAACAATATAATTGTAACTTTGGATCTAAATACAAAATAAAATATTTACAAATTTTCCATGCCCAAATTTGAAATAAAATATATAAACATTGAAAACTATAAACTAACTAAAAATATATTAACAAAGTAAATTATAAATAATATTTTTTATCTATAAATAAAATAAAATAAAATAATATATATATATACAAAATTTTCAAGCCCAAATTTGAAATAAAATATATAAATATTGAAAACTATAAGCTAACTAAAAATATATTAACAAAGTAGATTATAAATAATATTTTTTATCTATAAATAAAATAAATTATGTCAATTTGATTTGGGTTCAATTTGACTTTTTTTCTTTTAATCCCAAACCAAATCAAGAGTGGTCGGTTTTTGTTTCCAACCGCCAAACCATAAATCGGTTTTTTTTTTTGGTTTAATTTGGTTCGTCGATTCGATTTGACTTGTACACCCCTAATACTTATGATGTTTTCAACATTTTCTAATAATTATTTATTTTATATTAAAAGATTATCTTTTGTACAAATAGTATTCATTATACTTTTCCAACCAAAAAAACACATTTATAACCTATTATTGCTTTAGAAAATGGAACCCTTCAAATTTGGAAGTCTAAGGCACTCTACACTGATTAATTACTTATCTAAATTTTCATTATACTCCCTCCGTCCCTATTTACTTGTCCATATTTCCTTTTTTGGTTGTCCCTATTTAGTTGTCCATTTTGACAAATCAAGAAAGGACAACAAATTTTTTCCTATTATACCCTTATTTACACTTCTTGAAAATTGTAAAAGTGTATGTTGTTTCCCTCCAATTTATTTCACTTTAATTCAAATAAGTGGTTGTAATTTTGAAGTGAAAAGTTGTCATAAGGGTAAAATTGTAACTTCACTGTGCTAATCATTGTTGCCTTAATCTGTGTGCCATTTCTAAAGTGGACAATTAAAAAGGGACAAAGGGAGTATTAATTAGAATTTGATTCTTCACCCCGTAATCTTCTCCGGATCCTCAAATGTATCCACCAGATAACACGTGGTGTGTTAGCTTGGGATTTCTAGATAGGAGAAACGTGTCAAAATGTTTGTGAACCCACAAATGCCAGCAAACTTTCTTCTAACACAAGGAAGGCATAACACAATAACCATCCATTTAAATAAATCCAAAAATTTCTACATCATTTCATCTGTCAGTTTTATATAGGTCACTCCAAAACTCTACATCATCTCATCTACCAAGTGTTCTAAAGATAACAGGGCATATATTATTCCTCCCTTCGTTTCATAAAGTATGATCTAGTTTGATTTGACACGGAGTTTAAGAAAATAAAGAAGACTTTTAAATTTTGTGATTCTAAATTAAAGTTATGTCAAATGTATAAAATTGTCCTTTAATCTTGTGGCATTAAACACGTCACGTAGAAAGCTGAAATTAAAATATTACCAAAAAAAAGAAAGATATCATTCTTTTTAAAATAGACTAAAAGGGAAAGAAGGTCATAGTTTTTTAAACGGAGGGAGTATTTGTTTACGAATTCAATAATCCAAAAGTTCTAATTTCGCTACTTAGCATTCTGTTCTATTTGGATGGTCATTACATGTATTTTATAACATATTAATATTATATAATATTATATTATATTATTTTAATAAATATAATATTTGAATTGATTGTATTATTTTTTGTTGAAGTATAATGTTGCACAAATATCGTGATTAATTTCTTTTTTAAGGCAAATGAATTGAATATTAAAAATCTAAATAAAATATGAATTAATATATATATAATTTCAACTAGTTCCATTTTTCACGTTGAGACATACGACGAGTCTTATTTTATTTTAATCTATTTATAAAAAGAAATTATCATTAATTTTTTATATTCTTCAAGTTATGACAAACTAAATTAAAATACACAAAATAAAATAGAAGAATAGAGTAGTTATTTTTGTTTTAGGTTTATACATACTTGTATCTTCTTCTGTTTATTTAATATTTATATAGGAGTCTAATTAAAATTAATTGTGTCAAAAAGTTTCAATATTAGAAATTAAAGTAAAGTGCTTTTTAATGAGAGGCGAGGTTAGAATTTGATACTTATAGGTTCACCCTTGTAATTCTTTTAGGGTCATGTCGAAAGGTCCAATGTAATTATCATTTAAAAAATCATGATATAATTAGTTATATTTTTCTTATTTTGCTCATAATAAGATTTATATTTGAAAGTAACAAACATTCACTATTAATATAGAAAATCTAAGCGAAAAATATATGTACATACTCCAATATTGAGATTCATTAGATTAAATTTTTATTTATTTATTGAAAAGAGATCAACCTATATTTTGTCTTTTTTTCCTGTCAGATGTTATAGTATTCCAGCCTTTCTCCGTCTAGAGAGAATATTCATTGAAGAAAGATTAATATTTTAAATGATTAGAGAGAGTCAAAACACATAATTTTTCTAAAAATATGTAAATAAAAAAAAGTGACAAGTAAAATAATTCAGCAAAAAATATAAAATTTTAATCAAAGTCACTAAATTCAACTGAGCACATAATCTATACTATAACTTTACCCTTATTGTTAGTAGGCGTTTGGCCTTGCGATATCATATCACGATATGGTATCGTGAGATAATCAGTGTTTGGATATGCAATTTTACGTTGATTCCATCTCATGATTCCATATCATAAGATGTGATTCCATATTCTTCAAAAACCATGATATGAAATTACATGGGAATTCCATGTCATGATTTGAGATATTTTAATACAAAAATTGATCCACGAGTTTATATTTTGTTAAAACAACACCACATTTATATCTACTAATCATTTATTTCATATGTAAATAACCTCAATTATTTTTTATGTAATTATTTTTTACCACTCTTGACTCATTCGTTGAAGCTCGAAACAAATGCAAAAACATTACTCTTGCTATTCAATCGCTTCGGACTTGCGTTCACTTTCAACTTATGAGATTTTTATGTTTATGAGAAAATATACAATACAAAAATTTCATATTGCATGTCCAAACAAAACTTCAATTTCATCTTATGATTCCATATCATGATTTCATATCGCATGGCCAATCGGGCCCTTAATAAAGGTTACTTTATAAAACTATGATTCAAACACCAACTTTTTGATTAATTTGTAAAGATATATTCATCACTCTATCATCATAAGTATCAAATACGTTATAACGTGAACAACTACTTATCATAATAAGTATCAAATACGTTATAACGTGAACAACTAATATGAATCCGAGAGAGTAGTATCTATTTCACTCTTCCCCTAACCTTCCCAATTTCCAAAGAGTCAACCTATTAATAGTCTTGTACATGAACTGTACCAAAACCCAAAAATGAGTACAATTTACTATCCCTTTTCAACTTCTTTTGTCTTCACGTGACATTCACGTGCGTAACAAATGCTTCACATGGCTCAATTATACGTGGACCAATAAGAGAACACCTCGTCTCAGGTATGTACGACAAGAATAATCTTATCGCATTTTTGGATATGCCCCCCTACAAACTCGATATTACCACTTTTACCCCTGCCCTTTACTGGTATACAACTCAGTATATCCTTTTTCAGGTGTCAGTTCACTTCCCCTTTTTAATTTATACTTATCTTATAAAGTATATAATATAATATTTAGATATATGTTAATATAGTAATACTAATAATTATCTAAATGAATTTCGATCCATCAGAATACATCCAGATACATGTATCTCAAATATATATGATCAAAATTAAGAGTAGTTTATTCTAGATACACTGAATCCAAGTGAATTCACATGTATTATGATAAATAGACTAATTTTGCTTTCCTCTCTCTAATCTCGTTCGTCGTTCTCATATCTCACTTGTATATCTGGTATATCAGATACACATATAGTGTGATTTTTATGTATTTGTGATACATAAACAAATCTCGTTCGTATATAGGGTATTTCAAATGTGAATCATACTAGATACATGTATATAACGTGTATCTAATGTGATTCACTTGTATGTCTAACTTGAAATCTGATATAAAATTATTAAATTATAAAATAATATATGATTATTTCAAACTATAGATAAAATTAATAAATATAATAAAAATATTTACGTAATTAATTAGTTTTTATGTTTTAAAAATAAATTGGAACCAAGAAAATATCCCCTAATAAGGAATATTATTTTATGAACAAACGGATCCTTAATACTCCACGAAAGTTATAATCAGGATAATGATAACAATATGTGAATTATTGCTAAACTAATGGAGTACTTTTTAATATTCTAGGTGGTGAGGCTTTGGTTTCTTTAGAATTATTAATGCAATAATGTAAAGATTATAGTGTAAAAATATATTATAAACGAAATAATTGTATGTAAATTGTTATTATTATAAAACCACACGTTTTATTTTTCTAATCTAGGTGCTGATGATGGTTTGGCTTATGAACTATTTATATTTATATATGCAACAAATATGGTACACAATAATTAGACAATAGATAATGATATATAAATTATTATAAGACCACATTTATTTTCTTTATATTCTAGGTGCTTAGGTTGGTTTTCGTTCTTAAACTTATTTATGCAAAAATAAATGCTAATTAATTGTATTCTTTTATAGTTAACACTAATATACTTTACTTTATTCGAGTATCTATAAAAAATAATCTCTTTATTTTTGAGATAAAAATAAAATTTGCGTACATAACAAATATTTTTTTGTCAACACACCTATTCTTTATATTTCTACTATTATACCGTCGATTATACAATATCTTACCAACCAAAATGTCGTATTCTGTAGTATTAATGCAATGGTTTGAAGATCAAATATTATATTAACTATATAAATATTTGTTAGTTATTTATTCTATATATGAAATTAACCGAACTCTTATTGTCTCAACTCTCAAACATAAAATCATGGAGTATATCTAATTTTAATACAATTTCCACATTAATTTCTTGTTTTATTTTAAGTTATTACATCTTTTTAGTCATAATTATTATAAATATATAACTCTACCTACAAGAAAGCATATTCCTTATTTCACTCGGTATAATTCCATAAATAAGATTAAACAAAATAAAATATAAATAAATCTTATTTTTTTTCTTTACAAGGTAAAAGCTCAAATAGATATTGGGTTCAATATATGATTGTAAATATTGTATTGTTTTCTTTTTAAAAAAGATTTGTGATAATATTAACCAACATAAAATTAGCCAAATGACGTCATTATAAGACCTTGTTTTGATATCTTATAGATTAAAAAAATAAAAAAATAAAATTAAAATTAAAATTCATATTAAAAGCAAAAATCTATTTGGCTCCATAGATAAAAATAGTAAAATCTTTTTTTTTTTTGAGGGCGTAGCTCCTTTCGAATATTCGCTAATTAGTTATAACCCCCACAAACTTCTGCCCTCTATATATAACCAAACCTTCTATCTTAATTTATCCTAAATTAAAAAGTTTTAAACAATTTTTATATATTTTCTTCACAAAAATTGAAGAAGACAAAAATGTCCGGAAATGGCAGAATGAAGAGAGTTACTGACCCGTTAAACGATAAAGTGAAAGCTCGAATCGTCGGCGCCGATCTCCGGGAACTCGGTTACATCAGCAGCGGCAGTGAACACAGCGCCGATGCTAATAGCGACGTCGTTTCACCTAGCTTTTCCGGTCTCGTTTTTGGTTTTCCTGATGATTTGGATCAAAATCAGTCGTCGGAAAATAATAACTCCGATACTGAGTTAGATGAGTCGTCAGTTGATAACGTACCGGAGATGATTTTTCAAAGCGATACAGATTTGTTTAGGAATGTGCTGTGTTCTCATGTATTTAAAGCGTTAGAAGTTTATTCGTGTTTGAAATCGAGTAAATCGGTACTCAGAAGGAATGTAATGATGTGTTTGAGAGATTTTGGTTATAATGCTGCTGTATGTAAAGCAAAATGGGAGAGCTCCGGTGGACTTACCGCCGGGAACTATGAGTTCATCGATGTTGTTCGATCGGACGCCGTTAACAGTCAAACTCGTTACTTCGTCGATTTGGATTTCGCCGCGGAATTCGAGATCGCAAGACCGACGAACTTCTACGAACGGTTATCGCAGTTGCTACCGAAGGTTTTCGTCGGAAAAAGCGAAGAATTAAAGCAGATACTGAGAACAATGAGCGATGCCGCTAGACGATCGTTGAAAAGCAGAGAACTACACCTTCCTCCATGGAGGAAACACCGTTTCATGCAGAACAAATGGCTCGGTCCGTACAAACGGACGTCGAATATCACTCCGTCGACGAACACTCCGGCGTTGTTTTTACCTCCATCGAATCAGGCATACACCGTAAAGTGCCGATCCGTTGGGTTCGAAACCGCTGTTCACGGCGGTCTCTGGTTGCCGGCGGTAACCCGGACTAGATGACTTCTGATAATGGAGTATTATTTTTATTTTATTTTTTTTAAAGAGTCGTCGTTTTGTGTTTAACAAAGCGTCGTCGTTTTGTGTACCATGTGAAAAAAGAGATAGAATGATTAATCCAAACATGGTGTAAAAAGTGTAACGCGGCAAATACCCATTGTGTGCTTTTGTTTATTTTCTTTTTATTAAGCAAAAGATTCACGTGCTAACGGCTCATGATCTTAGGACCGTTGATGATCAAATTTGATTTAATCTAACGGTTATTATAATTTTTGTTATAATTATTATGATGGTGATGTATATTAATGGATTAATGGGCCCAAAATGTACTATAAATTATCTTATCCATGGGATTAGATAAAGAAGATATCGATATGAGGTTGACGTGGCATATTATTTGAGTATTTTATTTTTAATGCACGACTTTAAATGCGATCCTTCTAAAAAATTAATAAAAAAACAAACAAAATAAATGAAGGTTTTCTAAAAAATTAATAAAAAAACAAACATAGACAAATTTATATACGACAGGTGGTTTCATAATTTTATACGGTAGAATACGACAATAAAGAGAGAAATACTGTATTTAATGTGAATTAGTGGTAATGAATATCTTGTCTCGTTTAAAAAATAAAAATGTAGTGTTGTTTAAAATTTGAACTTGAAACTTTAAAGTAAATTTTGAATCCGCCAAATCATTGAATCAACTTTTAGTACTCTATATATACACATAACATAAAAGTCTGTTATATATTCCATATAACTTGTTATCGAAGAAGTTCGAAAGAACTCTCTTAACCCTATCTAGATTCGTCCTTGCCTGCATAATCACTAAAAATGAAATTCAAGAAGGATGGGTACATGCAAATCTTTCTCTACCTCGCATAGATAAAAAAAAATTGTTTTCAATATATTACCTATTCAAGTAAAATATTTTAAAGCAAATTTAAAAAAGATATATAGGATTCAAAGTTCGAAACTCCATGAACAATATAGTTATAAAGATGACGACAAAGTGATGAAGGCAGTGGCGGATCTAGGATTTTAAAGTTGTAGATGAATCAACACTAAAAGAGCCTTAAGCACCCACTAAAGAACCAATGGACCAGTCAGATCATTTGTTCATTGAGTGCTCTATGCTAATTTTATACAAATACCTCTTAATTTTTACATAGATATATATTCCAAGACGATGTTAATAGGTGCTCGAGCACTCGACACACTCTATATGGGTGCGCCCCTGGATGAAGGCGCAGTGTGTTCAATCCTAAGCGGGCCGGGCTGTAGAGCACTAGCAGTATGAGTTTAACCTCGGGCTGGCCATCAGACAATACAAGGGTTGCATGGGTTTAATCTGGGCCGGATCGAGCCCGACCAAGGAGACACAATAATACATAAATATACATAAAATGAATTGGATTTTAATATAACATATTTTTCAGTCATATGAATCGTTTTCTTTTATTGCGAACGTATCAAAATGTATAATATATAACGCTCCTCATATCAATATTCTTTTATCCTAATTGAGCCAAAACCCAAATCAATAGAAAAGGTTCATATAATCTAGGGATATAATTGTAGGTTAGCCACTATTTTTATTAGGTTACTAATTAATGTGCGTCATAGGAACATCTTAGATAATTGATGTTGGTTATTGTTTAATTAATTTATAATTATACACACTTTAAACTGTATTAAAATGTAGAATTACAACCTTGTGTATTTGGATAACCGAGTTATAGATTAGATGGCCTTTATTGATATGTAGAATGAAATAAGTAAGAATATTTTATGAAATATTTCGTAAAATTATTTTATCACATATTCTATATAAGACAATAATTCTATTATTACGATAATTGATTGGATAAAATAATTTCGAAATTAACTATATACCAATAAATTAATGCAAAATATTTTGAAAAATCCAAAACTAAATAAATACCAAATAATTTAAGAGAGAAACCACAAAATTTTCCAATTTAAGACAAAATCATACCCCCTCCATCTCAATAATATTTGCATCTTTACTAAACTATCTTATTCAAAACACTTTTCATAGAAACCAAGATAAAATTAAGTAGTTTTTGTTCTCTTAATTTTAACTTCTATATTAATTACAAACATTTAATAAGATGTACATGATACAATATTTTAAGAGGATAAAATAATTAAAATATTTTCTTTGTTATTGCTTTTTTAAGAGGCATATAAATAAATAAAAACACGATAATTATTTTGAGACAAAGGAAGTATTTATTCTTTGTGTGAAACATTTTTTAATAACTTTTTTTGGTTTTTCATCATCTGGTGTTCAAAGTCCACATTGCAACACTAACTTAACCTGAATCAAGCACTACAAGATCCATTCGGACTTTCAGAGTGAGTCCTAATAGAATTTTTTCATATCCATAACTCAAATCTAAAATCTCTAGTTAAGAATGGATGGCCCAGCGATTTTTGAACAATTACTAGTTAGGTTAATGTCACTTCAAAATGACAGCCAGATGGACATACTCCTAATTATAATTTTATAAAAGAGTGGAACTGCTGAAGAATAATTGGATAATGTTTTTTAATCTTTTCTATAGATTAGATATCTTGATAAGGCTATGCCTACTTGTCCTTTGAGAGGAGTTGTTGGCTAAATTCATTTGGCTGACCTTTTCTTGTAGGGTTAAGGCTATTACACAGCAAGTCCAAGTCACCTTTTCATGGTCATATTTTAATGCTTTAATTTTTTTATATATATAATTATATCTCTTGGATATGATTAATTCAGATTCTGAGTAATAAGTATTATTAGAGAAAAAAGTATTGTTGTTTTTAAATCAGTATTCAATATTAGTATTGAGATGTATATCTAGTGAGATGATCACCATACTTTCTTAATTCTCAAAATTTGAAACAAGACGAATCAAGACGTCTATTTAAAAATGAGGGAATTTCTAGACTTTCGAAAAGTTTTGTGATCACATTCATCCTACACTCTCTCATAGGTGATTAGGAGCGGAGCTAGCCTTCTACCTACAATTTAATAGATTCCAATAGTTTTAGGATAAATTTTGTATTTATCTTAATTTGATAACTTTCTTTTTTCTAAAATTTAAATATCTAAACACAAAATCTAAGTTCCACTTATATATCAATGATGATGAATTTTGTTTTATGATAAAGTGATTTCTTTTTTGTTTGGTTTAGTTATCTGATAATTAAAGTTTATTAACCCAATTAATTCAAATTAATCCAGAATATTTCAACTAAAAATAATTTAATAAAAGCTCCTCCGTAAAAAAAATTCTCTATTACCAAAAGTCAATTTTCAGATCTCTAATTAAAAAAATTAGTCATACCATCACACTCATTGATTAAATAAAATGATATTTTCACTTTTAATATTTTAGTACAAGATTTTTTGGAGATAAGATGGATAGGTTTCTCGTGTGAGAAAAGTTTGTGGATATGATCATACAAAAAGCTTGCATGTGCCAAAAGTAGTATTTTTCACGTTTCAATTTGTGCGATCATATTTAGTTAGACCCACAATTTAAAAAATAAAAATAAAAATTGAAACGTAATATGTAATATATAATCTAAAACAAGTTATTAATAAACTTGCTGTTAAAACTTATTTGATTAAAAATGAAAAATAAAAAATAAAGTTAAATTATAATTATATATAAAAATATTATTCTTTGGGACGGACTATCAAATCATTGCTACTTCAATTTAGATTTTTTCTGTGGATACGAATCTATATAATTAAGTTATCTAATTTTAATTATTTTAATATAGTTTGAACAGAAAACATTAAATATATTTGTATTGGTTGCTGATTCTAATCAAACATACATTGACCTTGTCAAAAAGTAGTAAAGAAAATAAATTTTGTGCCAAAGAAAAATCCTTATGGTCAAACCTTGTTATAATAATATTTTACTTTAACAGTCATGTTTTGTGTGAAATCAATCACTTATGTTATATGGTATTAGTATATTTTTTATTGCAAGATATTGCTATGATAGTAAAAAATATCTAAACAAATGAGATTATATCATATGTAATGAGAGGTGTCAAGTCGATGAATCAAGCAAAGTTTGGAAATGATAAATATGATTGAGATAATAAATAAGCAGGGACGATAAAATTACTTACTTAGATGAGTCAAATAGACTAAAGAAAATATTTTTCAAAAATTTCGATGAAAAATTGGAATTTCCACCATACCGAACACACCCAGTCTTATAGATATGAAGAAGAAGAACATAGATTGCTCATATACACTCACTAGAAGTTCACAAGCTAATTTACAACAAAGATTCCCGTATGTTCATGCTTTCACAGTAGTTTACAACAGAGGCAAATTCAAAATCTAGAGTCGGTGAATTGAGAATCAGTGATATTACATGATATGTACACATGTCTTTTCTTTTTAGCATGTGTATGCATACTTCGACCTGAATGACAGAACATGTCTTAGATCCGCCTCTAGTTTGACAAACATGTGTGCAACGTCCCTAGTTTACAATGAGACTTGATCCATGCCCCTTACTATCTTCAATGTTATTCGAAATTGACAAGTTTTCTCTAATACCATCTGCAAGTTTCTGAGCCTCGTCTGACTTCAGCGGACCTCTACTCAAGCTCTGTAAAACAATCAATTTTATCAACTGCTATCAGAACAACTGTAAATGAGGAACGTAAAGGGAAATTAGTACCTCAGAAGTCCAGAGGCAATCGCTTGCTTTACGAGGAATTATATGAATATGGGTCTGAATTTGCCATGAAAAAACAAATCATCACAAGTATAAGCATTCTTAAGTAGAATACCAGCTATTAGAGCAAAAGCACACAAAAGAAGCTGTTTGGATCAATAATAGTATCAAACTATTGCTTGCAAGTTTTGGGATCATACGTGATATATAACCTGGCCAGCTGCTGCCCCGTTGTTAACTAACAAGTTGAATGAATCTGCACATTTTAAACCTTCGTGAGTAAAATCAGACCGTAATTTGACATCAAAATTGGGGGAGAGGTGAGGGGAGAGAACAAAACATAGTTGGCATCATTTGGATGCCTACTAAAAGCGCAAACAAGCTCTAAGGCCTAGTGTCACGTCCCGCCACATTACAGTGAAATTTTGTGTCCGAATAGGGGCGGAAGGGTCTAGAGTTGTGGAGAGGTTTCCGGAAGACTCTAGAACCCTTTAGATTATTCAAGAAGGTCTAGAATAACTTAGAAGGCAATGGAAGGTCCTAGATAGTTTCCAAGAAAGCCTTAGAATTCTCTAGAATGTGTAGAGAATTATAGAAGAGGGACTTAGATATTTTCTTGGAAAGCTCTAGAATTTCCTAGAATTAGTAGAAGATTCTAGGGAGGGACCAAAGTGTAAATAGTTTAGGGACTTGTAAAGTAAATATTAATTACATTTTAGTCCCTAGGAGGTAGTATAAATAGAGGTGCCCCTCATTTGCAAGGCACCAATCTTCCAAAGCAATACAAAAGCCTTCTTCCAAAAGCTCTCTTTGATCTTTCTAAGTCTTTCCTTTCATTCTCTTAGCGATCTTAGTCTTAAAGGCTTTGAGCTTACGAGATCTTGAAAGAATAGTGAGTAAGTTGTCAAGTGCCGCACGGAGCTTTAATAAGACTCTAAGTCCGTGACACTAGCCTATTGGAGCTTTAAACGCAAAGTGTAAACAAATAGTGGGCTATGAAGAAAGGTGTAAATGGAGAAAAAAAATACAAATATGTATGTGTGGTCCAAGACTAATAACTATATGCAACAACAACAACAACATACCCAGTGAAATCCCACTAGGTGGGGTCTGGGGAGGGTAGAGTATACGCAGACCTTGCCACTACCTCGTTGAGGTAGAGAGGCTGTTTCCGAAAGACCCTCAGCTCAAGTACAACAAATCCCAGTAAAATGAAAAGGGAAACAGTGTATAAAGCATCAATAAAATAATGCGAGAAGTGAAACGCAGTAAACAACATAAGGCTATAAGTATCACAGACAAGAACTGTAAGTGCACGGCTATGACTACCACAAACGCTAACAACCCAAACCCTCGCAAGGAAATCCAACGCGCTAACCCTACTAACTTACAACCTTAATACGCGACCTCCACTCCTTCCTATCTAGAGTCATGTCCTCGGTAATGTGAAGCTGAGCCAAGTCCTGTCTAATAACTATATGCATGAATAACAAATATTTGGACAAAGAAATTGAAAAAAATTGCAATAAAGTAAATATCAATGATTTAGTATCGCCTCTTCATTACGCTCATTGGCAAGAAAAAGTATGTCTTAGAGTCTTGACGACAACATTCAAGCACATGCTAAGCAGGGTGAAGCACTCAACATGTTTTGCACCTTACTTCAGGGCACAAACGAGCCTTTGACAACACTGATTACTGTTGCCGTCCTTATTCATTTAATGATAAGTGAAATTCCTGGTGACCACAATGTAACCTTGTTATTACCTGCAGCAAAGTTCTACAGAATGTACCCCACACCAACTGATTATAAAATTACACTTCAAAGTACCTACATTAGGAAATTCAACATCTCCGTATTCTAATTTTTCCACTATTTCTTTTGACCCTCTTTCGGGTTTTCCACCCCTAAAGCTTAGTTTGGTAACTATAGCTTTTGTTAATCTTTATTTGTCTCAAAAATTAGAATGCGGAAGTAGAAATAGAAAGCAGACATAAAGGATATGGGTTACAGTTTAATTAGGCTACACACTGACTAATAGAAGGCTTCTTGCTTTAAAAAAAGTTAACATCAAAATCTCTTAACAAATTTGATATACTGAGTTACTGACCAAGTGACCATTCTCAAAAAGGTTCTAAGAGACACATTATAGTAAAGTACAACTGTGACAGATTGAAACTTAGTTAAGTTTGTGTGGGAATTCAAACAATTCAAATTCAAGAAGAAACCAAGGAACTAGATAATTCGTAGAATTTTTGGGACCAAAGAAAAGCATGTTTTTTTTAATCTTTTCCTCTGAGTTCTTTGAATCCTCTCCTATTTTCCTTTCATTTCTTCCTTTCAAGGTACTGAAGCGATCTTCTCCGATAAAGTCACAACATGTGTTTGATAAAAGCTTAGTGAAATACATATACAGCGTACAAAAGTTGGCAACAATTTTCACTTGAATACCTCAAATGAGGCTTGTGCCTATTAGATACTTCAACTTCAGTTAATGTGTACCTATTAAACCATCCATGACCAGTCAGTAGAAAAAAACACAATGTTTGAACTTCACGCACAAGGGCAAGGCAAAAGTAGCGAATTAGACAACGCCACCCAACTTTTGGTCTGAAAAAGGCTTTTGACAACACAAAAGAACTATACTATACTATTATGTTTATTCAGAACGCCCACAGTCATAGACCCCTATGAGGTCTTCCTGGAGAATCTTTTTGCCATCAAAGTGCAGTGATGGATTTAAACACAAAAATCCAATTTTTCAAATTTGTTTTTTATTTGGTGCAGCATCAAAAAGTTCTCTTGAAGGTTATCAACTGAAAGTTTTATTGAAAACCATCATATCTTTGGAGTCCTCTGTTTCCGATTACCCGCCCTCCCAATTCAGTGATTATCTGACTGACATAGTGCTAGCCATTAAATTATATTTGGTATGGTTTGACAGTTCGAATTAAAAAGTATAAGCTTTTGCAATTTGAAAATTGGTGCATGTGGCAGCGGTGGGAGAGAAGATGAAGAGGAATTGTGGATATAATGGTGTGGTGGGAAGAGAAGATGAAGGAAAGTGGTAGATACATGGTGGAGGTGATGACGGTGAGAGGGAATAGAGTGGTGGAGGTGGTGGCAGGGAGAGGGAATATGTTGGATATGGTGGTGTAGGTAGGCAGTAGAGAGAATGAGGAAGGACAAATGCTGGAGCAATTCACGTGCTGTACTACGATTAAGATTCACCTTATGTGCAATATCAGCAAGTTGTGCTAATAGGCACAATTTGTGGAAGCAATGGTTATGGAAGCAGAGGAGAGAAGGCATTCACAAAATGCTAGGGACAAGCTTTAGTTGAGGTATCCAAGTGAAACTTGTCACCAAGTTTGTGGAGACACATATTTGTTTCACCTAAAAGCTTTAGGTTAGCCATCTGTCCTCCACCAAGGTGACAGTTAGACTATGGAGGGGAAGTTTTTTTTTTTTTTTTAAAGTTAAAGTTGTATTCTTCAGCATTAAGGGTATGCTGGCTACCTCCAAAAAGTTACAAGCTGAAACCATAATTACATAGATCCTAGGAAATCTACCAACTGTTCTACTTCTTCTATACCATCTTCTTTACACCAAAAAAACAACATGTTAATGCAATTTTCTTTAACTTTCGGAATAGAGTTAGTAATATTCTCATGACACCTAAGGTTTCTTTCTCACCAAATGGCCCACCAGACACAAGTAGGTACTATAGACCACCATCTTTTTTGGGTCTTGCACCCCCCCTCCTCATCCAGCAGCTCAAAAGATCAGCAGTATGTTCTAGCATCACCCAGGGCTCTTGAGAAATGCTGAGAAACATGCGCGCGCCACACCTGTACAGTAACCCTACAATGTAGGAATAAGTGGCTGTTAGTTTCTTCCTTCTCATGACAAAAAAAACATCTGGAGACAATCTGGAAGCCTCTTTTCTTGAGTTTTTCCTGAGTGAGACATGCCCTTCTGATGACCAACCAGGTGAAGCATTTCTCCTTGGTTGGGGTGTTGCCCTTCCATATTTGTTTCCATGGGCCAAGAATTCCCCCAGAGTGCGTCATGATCTCTCTCTTATACAGTCTACGCACAGAGAGCTTACCATCAGAGTTATGTTTCCATCTTATACCATCTGCTTCTATAGTAGGGCCTGTGAATTCACCCAATTTGAGTAGCAGTTCAGCAATTCTATCCACTTCCCAATCATTTAGATTTCTCCTGAAAGTGAGGTTCCATCCCTGAGGGGATCAAATCTCAGCAATTCTAGCCTCAGGATTGGTACAAAAAGGAAAAAGATCGAGGAAGACCGAGTTTAAACACTCTTGTCCAATCCACTTGTCCTTCCAAAAAAATATTTTGTTACCCTCTCCCACCTTGACCACCAAATTCTCCTTTAGACTATCCCATAAATTTCTGATTGATCTCCAAACTGATACCCCATACGTGCTATCTACTACATTAGACACCCACTCCTCGGTCTGCCCATACTTGTTGAGAATTGCTTTTCTCCATAATGCCTGATCTTCAACCACAAATCTCCAAAGCCATTTAGAAAGTAAACTTTTGTTCTGGACCCTGAGATTTTTTATGCCAAGACCTCCTGTCTTCTTGCTTAGTAAGGCTGTCTGCCATTTAACTAAGTGTATTTTTTTCCCTTCTTTGTTCCCCGACCATAGAAAATCACGCCTCAATTTATCCAGCCTTTCTTCTACCTTTGCTGGTAAAGGGAAAAGTGACATAACATATGTAGGCAACGCATCCAGAACTGAATTGATCAGAGTGACTCTTCCTCCCAGAGATAGATAGTTTGCTTTCCACTTAGCCAACCTCTTCTCTGTCTTCTCAATGATTCCATCCCAAATCTCAAGTTCCTTGTGATTATTCCCTAAAGGCATTCCCAGATGAGTAGTTGGTAAGTGCTCTATCTTGCATTGCAAGATGCTTGCCAACAGCTGAATATTTGACACTTCCTTGATTTGTAAGATGCTGCTTTTCCCCCAGTTCACAGCCAGTCCGGAGATGGCCTCAAAAATCACCAAAACAACTCTAACATTAACTTAACACTACCTCTGACATTGCTAAGTGCTGAAGCACAAATCCAGTGTTGTTTGTGCCACAACCAGTACAATTCCTACCCCTAACCATTTCAATCATCTAAGTACTATTTTCTGCAAGACAGCCAAAAATAGGTGAATTGATACATGTCTTCCACACTTTAAGGCTTACGAATTTTCTGTAAAGTTACTTGATGCTTAATTATTGATGTCAACAATCCGTAGCTGGGGGATTACCCAACAGGAAGAAAATCAATTTTCGTTGGTGAGCATTTTGTGAATGCCTTCTCTCCTCCGCTTCCACAACCATTACCTTGAGGTTCTCTACTTCTTACACTTATTCAAACTCAAGATATTTTCCCACATAACACAAAAGGGGAAAAGAGCTTGTATGTTTTGTAATATTGCAGTATTACTCATCAAAAGCATAGAGCTTATACACAAGGGTTCACTATCCAGCTAAATTGCACCATTTTGAAAAAAGAACAGCCCCTGTTTTTAGTAATTGCCTGATTACCATTTAAAACAGCAAAACACAAAGGACTTGATAGCAGATGTCACGAGAACAGAATTACTAGCAACACAAACAATACAGTTAGAGAAACAAACATATGTTCCCCTGAAGGGAATTAAAGAGGAGAAAGAAAAACAATGTACATATGGTATAAAGCAAAACAATCATGATTTGTCATCAAGAAAAAAATTAACATACCACAACCAGTGGCTTTCATGATTGCACTGCTAATCAAGGGCAATTTTGAACTCATGGCAGCCACAACCTGCAATTAAATGCAGAAAAACATATCAGAAAACTTGTAGACTAGAGTCCGTATAATTCTAAGGGATAAAGTAGAATTTTAACTATGTCGTGAAAGCAGGTGAGCAGCTGGGCCGTTTAATTAAAGCAACCCAAAAAGTAATAATATCTTTCATCAGATTATGACAATGTAAAAATCTTATAACAAAAGAACATAACTATGAATGGTTACTTTAGCTAATGACTAAAAGATTTTCAAAGAAAGAAGAAAAAATCAGATGCATGCCAATTTTTAGGTATGAAATGGTAAGCACATCCAACTCATCAGGTATACTAATACAATGTGCTGTCTGAAAAAACTTAAATCAACAGTTAGGATGCTACAGATATGTTATTTGAACTATTTTTTTTTTCATAACAGATGTGAGAAGGAAGCAAAAGGTAACGGTCACGACAGCTAAAACAACAGCTTTTGAGCACTTGTATGAAGAGCTCGAGAACAAAAGCAGGGATATGAAGTTGTAAAGGCAAGGCTTGCCAGGCAAGAAAAAGAGGGTTCACGACCTGGGCCAAGTGAAATGCATCAAGGACGAGAATGGCAAAGTGTTGGTAGAAGAGACGCACATTAGACAGAGGTGACATACATATTTCCATAAATTATTGAACGAAGGGGGGATAAGGATATCGTATTGGGGGAGTTCAAACATTCCAAGAGTCATAGAGATTTTGAGTGTTGTAGGTGAATAAAAGTTGCAGAGGTTGTTTGTAAGATGAGAAGAGGATAAATGAACTGGGCCAGACAAAATCCCAGTGGATTTTTGGAAGTACACAGGCAATGCAGGTATAAAGTGGCTGACCAGTTGTTTAATGTTATTTTTAGGACATTCTAAAATGCCAGAAGAATGGAGGTGAAGTACAATGGTCCCATTGTACAAGAACAAGGGTGATAGTCACAATTGCAACAATTAGAGAGGTATCAAGCTACTAAGTCATACTATGGAAGTTTGGGAGAGGGTGGTGGAGACAAGGATACGGAGGGGAGTGTACATCTCCGAGAACTAAATCAGATTCATGTCGAGGCAGTCGACTACAGAAATCATTCATCTTGTAAGAAAAATGTTAATGCAGTACAGGAATAGAAGAAAGACCTACACATGGTGTTACCAATAAAAGGCGTACAATGAAGTCCCTAGGGAGGTCCTTTAGAGATGTATGGAGTCTAGAGGCATACCTATGACTTACATTAGGGTTATTAAGGATATGTACGATGAAGCCAAGACTTGAGTTAGAACATTTGGAGGGGGCACAACCACTTTCAGGATGTGATGAGGTGGCACCAGGGATCAGCCCATAGGATGAACGAATTGACGCGACATATTCAAGGGGAGGTGTTGTGGTGTATGTTGTTCACAGATAACATAGTATTGATTGACAAGACACGTGATGGAATTAATGATAAGCTAGAAGTTTCGAGACAAAACCTAGAGTCTAAAACATTCGTTAAGTAGGACTAAAACAGAGTACCTAGAGTGTAAGTTCAATGATGTAACACGTGAGGCAGAGGTGGATGTAAAGATCGATGCACAAGTCATATCCAAAAGAAGAAGTTTCAAGCAGACAGGGAGATTGATGAGGATGTCACAGATCATATTGAAGCGATGTGGCTGAAACGATGCTCGCTTCCAGGGTATTGTGTGCTAAGAATGTGTCACCAAAGCTTACCAGTAAGTTCTACAGAGTGATAGCTAGGCCAACTTTGGTGTATAAGGCACAGCGTTGGCCAGTCAATTACGCTCACATCCAAAGCTAGCCTCCTCTACACTTCTCCGTACTAGTAGGATCATTTAGTAGTCGCATAGGTTTTTATTCTTTGTTGCTCATTTGCTTTGTATCTTTCTATTTGTTGTTATATAATTTTCTCCTTGCTTTGAATTCTTTTTTCTCTCTTCCTTCCTTTTCTCTTCTCTTCTTCTCTTTTGAGCCGGGGGTCTTTCAGAAACAACCTCTCTGCCCCCACAAAGGCAGGGGTAAGGTTTGTGTACATCCTACCCTCCTCAGACCCTACTTGTGGGGATCACACTAGGTATGATTGTTGTTGTACTAGGACTTATTAATATACTCGTGAAAGCGCGAAGAAGTCCAGTCAACATGACAAGATGGTTGTATTTCAAAAGACTTGTCACATTTTAAACATTATTAAGAATGTATTGCTCAATGATGCAGCAGATTGTAGTGGAGCAATGGAAGCATCTCAACATGGACACTGAAGGGGAAAGGATTCGTATCACTTTGGCTCATGCATTGGGCAGGGTACATGATGAAAAATACCCTTTGAAATCAGTCCATCCAATTATTGTTTCGGCTTCAGATCTTGATCCTGGTTGATTGGTTCTTTGTTAACTCAAAGAATCACATCGGTACATGGGCTAAAGGAAAAGAAAGATCAGGGTATGCAGGAGAAAGGGAAGAAGTAACAACAGTCTGCACAATCCAATTTAGCAAAACATTAAGGTATATGACCTTTGAAGAGGGCAACTTACTGATGGCGGAGTTTCTTGCAAAGAAGTAAAATGAGACTTTGGGATGACAAGCGAGTGCCTGCAAAAGTTATGGACATTATTGGACTAGATGTATTAATACAAAAGATAATAAGGCTAATCACATTTTTTCAGCTATACTAATTCAGTAAACTAAGATGAATAACAAACTATGGATTTCAATATATTAGCTCCAGGAACACGAAGTTTGCTTCTCGATAGAAGTTCCTTAAAAAAGTTGAGTTAGCTGTTGTTTGACCCATGTGAATAAATCATCTTTAATTAGGATACATGCAAAACTAGAAATCAGCACACCTATGGTCAAATTTATGTAGTTCAAACTTGGTTGTTGTAAATTCTTCTCTCTTTTTTTCTTTCATATTTGAGCAAAATAGACTGAACTTCATTTATCAGAAAAAAGAGTAAAATGGTTCACGAATGTGCAACATATTCGCTTTTTGTTCATAGACTGAATGCATAAGGATATTTCCTTGAATTACTATTCTTTTACTAATTTCATATCACGGTCCCAACGTGGCAGGTCAGATTTTCAGCAAACACACCAAAAAAGATCAACTCAGATGAGATGATGCATATGCTGGGATAAACAGATCTTCCAATGCCAAGATTGCAAGAAATACATTCAAAAGATGCTGAAAAAGATAATGGTCGGAAGAAGATACCTTACCCAAAACACAATGGGTTTGCATCCAAAATGCAGAGGCATACATCATCCTCATAGACCTGCAGTTAAATCAAACTGCACCAAGAATTACAAAAGTAGCACAAAGCAGAGATATTGTTCCACATCATTTATCCCTTCTATCTCCACCCTTTGAATATTACAGAGTATAGCAAATTTTCACTTCTGGCAAAGAATAATAAACAGAGGAAAATGCAATGTAAAAGGACATGACAGCAATATCTTTGTAGTAAATAGCTTTTTGTTATTACGTCTACCTTCCGAAAACTTGTTTGCAAGTACACAACGTATCACAAGCAAGACTAAGAAGAGCCTGAAACCATTTCAACTCCTTTTTAAGGATATCATGGTATCTGGGCCAGCTTGCACACTCCTGAGCTAACGGGCAGGTTACACGCTCCTCAACTAACCTAAGGGTACCTGATACATAACTGTGTTAGGTGGGAAAAATTCACCTAGTATAACCTCTACTGGAATTCGAATCTTGGTTCCAAGGTCGTTACTCCAACTCTGTGACTGGTAGGTCTCCCACTGGGGTATCCAATTCAATTATTTTTCATGAGTCAATCAGTATCTATCATTGTAATTACTTCTCTCACAAAAAGTCTGCAACTTTTTATCACTGTAAATTCTGTCTCTAAATCAAGCTTTCATTATTACAATCAACAAGTTGGGAGCTAATGAACATATTGTGCTTTGAAATTTTGATATTTATAGTAATACAAGATTTCAAAATCAGAGTTGGTAACTCAGCAGAAAATCTAGCTTGTGAAACTTGTCTTTCTGCCTATCAAGTTATTTCCTTCGAGTGATACCTCTTGCTGCAGTAAAAATTGACCCTTGAGACCAACAAATCCTAAAACTAAAGTAAAAAAATGAGGATTATCCAAGATTATATAAGGAGACAACTTATAACATTATAAAGAAAACAAATATTGGGCTTAGCTTAACCCTAAAAGCTAGCTTATGAAGTGAAAGATTGTCCAAAACCATACAAAGCCATAACAACTCATTCCATCAACCAATGTAGGTTACTCTATCACTTACCCGCACCTAAAGGGTGGATAACTCCAACAACTCTGAAACTTGAAGAAGAGCTTATTCACTAACTAATAAGTTCCACTTTTTCTTATATAAACCTGTTCTTCTTTTTCTCTCAAATAATCGCGGCGTCCAGGCCAACTTGCACATAACTCAACAAATTCCAGGAGGTACCTGCTACTTCTCACCAATACAGGTACCGGGTAAACTCTGCTCACCAAGGCTTGTACAGCTTATGTAAACCTGTTCTTTTGGTATCTCATTCTAATTTAGTTAAGACATCCGTCAGTAGAATGCCTAATTTAGAAACAATCATGTTAGTCCTAAATCTAATGTACCTAAAATGAGTGTACTGTACCCAAAAGGGGATCATCATGTACCAGTGTTTGCAGGCCATTCAAATATACTCTTCCTACTCATTAATTTAACATTGTTTGACTAAAGATTCCAAACCGATAAGTTAAATACGAATCACATACCAAAATCACCTCTACCAAACATTCTACTTTCGTAATTGGTGTAGTAGTCATTAACAATTCACAAAACTGAAGGTAGAGTTTGTTTCAAAGACTGTTCTTTTACTCAAAAGGGTTCCATTAAAACAGCTGAAAAACTATAAAATCGACCCATTTCGATTATAGAAACTAATTGAAGACAAATACAAATTGACCCAAGTGAGAAAACCGGCTGTTTAACAAATGTGATAATAAGGACTGTACCTTTAAAGCAGGTGCTTCACCTCGAACAATCATACAGAAAACACACCCATTTTCATGATTTTCACCATCGGTGGAGCTGCAATTGAATGCCGACACTTGAGGAGACGAGCAATGAGTACGAAAATGGGAAGAGAGAAGCGAAAGACGACGAAGCGCAGTTGCAGTTGAAGTTGCCTCCATTAAATTAATTTGAAGAGAAAAAACAAGAATATTTGGTAGAAATGGAACTGTATAGCCATTGATTTTTCTCTCAAGTTGGGGGAAAATCGAGGAAGAAGACAAACAAAGGAAGGCCACAAGGGGGGCCTATTAGTGGTTGGTTCCGCCTTATCCACGCTTTCTAAGGTTGGTTCCGCTCGTGTTTTGTCATAAATTTTGAAGTTGAAATTGAAAAATATTGAATTTTCAAAATTATATGTTTTGTTATAGATTTTGAAGCAAAAATTGAAAATATTGAGCTTTCGCAAATTGCATGTTTGAAGCTAAAATTGAAAATATTGAGTTTTTGAAATTTTATGTTATGTTTTGCGGTAGATTTTGAAGTTAAAATTAAAAGATATTAAGTTTTCGAAATTGTAATTTTTGTATGGTGATATTATGTTTGGCTATAGTCAAATTTCTCTTATGAAAAGGTTTTGAGGGTGAATGTGAAATTTCTCTCCGAAAATTGATGAAAATATTTGAAGATTGATTTTTAAAATCTGATCAATTTTCATGATCAAATAGATATTTGAAGATAACTTTTTAAAATCTTATACAAATGTTGTAGTCAAATGCTAGCTTAGATTGATTTATTTGTATATAACCAAATTGAACATTTCTAGTGGTTTAAATAAAAAAAAAATTTATTCGAGTACATTCTAATATTCTTTATCTATTTTTTCAAGCATCAAAAGTCTTTGGATAAAGTTAATACTTTTGCAATAAATGATTAAGTCTTTTTTAATAAAATTGCACAAAAATAAAAATAAAATCCTATTTACTCACAACATTGAACATACCAAACAGATGAATTTCATTTATCTTAATTGTCATAATGTCACAAAATGTGCCACCATATTAATACACAACCATAAGAGATTATACAATTTTATTATTTTATTTTCGAGGGACGTCCATTATAGAGCAAAACGATACAAGTTTGGGAAAATTATACCACCACAAACACATATGTACAACAAAAATATCAACACAATACATAGCTTTTAGAAGATCAAACACACACCCTTGCGGGAATTTTGAAAACAAACACAGGTCAATATTATCTATCCATAGACCATAAATTACATGGGATATTCCATAAACATCTAAATACAGTAGAATAATAAAATAGCAAAAATTGGATAGAAATAGTAACATATGGATATTTGCAGTCAAGTTAACACAGCATTGATAACAAACAAGACACTCATCAGTACTAAAAACTTGAGTGTAGCTGCTGCAGGTACTTCTTGATTATATGTCACTATTTACAAAGCCATTCCCAAGTAAAGAGAAAAAGATATTTACAGTTGTATAGTTGTCATATTTTTTTGGTATTTACCAAATTGAAACTATACAGAGCAAGTAAGCAAGATCTAGTAGTCATTAATCAAGCAACTTCTTTAAAAAGTAGAATCTTGATCTTGAGTTTTTCTTTTTCTTGTTTGCCCATCTTTTGGCTCTCTAACTAAGACTCATTTGTCCAAATGCTGCAGAAATTGGTTGGATTTGTACACTAGAAGTTGCAGCAGCAGTAGCATGAGCAAGAGCAGCCCTACCGAATCTCGATAGTTTAGGCTTTCCATGAACATTCCCTTTGCTAGAATTTCTGACTCTGCCACTTTGTGAAGACGTGACCAGCTTTAAGGGATTCAAGTTTTTTGTACCTTTGACGCCATTTATGTGATGAGCGGACGATGAAACTGCAAAAAAGGAAGGAAAAGAAAACACATGGTTTGTGAGAACACGAAAAATTGAACCTTTTTTTGTCACAAACCATTTTTTCGTAGCAGAAGTATTTACCGGTTCTTGTGTGAGATGAAGTGGTGGTTCGGTGAAGGCGACACTTGAATGAGCCAGGGTGGGTGGCAGGTGCACATAAGCAAATCTTCTTTGATATTGACAACGAAACTGATAAGAAGAACAAAACACACGCTTCGTGAGAACACGGAAAATTGAATGTTTCTTATCATAACCCTTTTTTCTACATATGTAGCAGAAGTATTTACCGGTTCTCGGGTGAGCTGAAGTGGTGGCTCGGTGAAGACGACATTTGAATGAGTCAGGGTGGGTTGGGGGTGCACATACACAAAACTTCATTGATGCTGCAGCACTACTAGTAGCTTTAGACTTGCTGATTCTTTCTTTTTTCTTGTTCATCTCTTTAACTAGTAAATGACTTGATTTCAATCCCTTCTCCATCATATTATGACTGTGGATATTTCAAAAGACAGTAACAAATCAACTAAACAACAAAAATGTGATAGATAAAGGCAATTTTCAATAATTCAGTGATTGGAAAAAGACAAATTTATACAAGAAAATGCACCAACAATGTGAAACAGATCAAATTCTTGATGTTTATCATCAAACATTAAAAATAAAAATAAAAACAAATGGCAGAGCACATTCTCAAGAAGAGGTGAATTCAAGATCTTAAATCACTTGCACTTGAGAGTGACACTTCTAGTCTGTTTCAATAAGAATGACACTTCTCAGATGAACTTCTCATTTTGCGCTTAATGACATGCTCTTAAGACATACAGACAAGTCTAATGTACTTCCGGGCATGCGCCTACAGTTCTTTTTCTGTCTTTTAAAGCTTTGTATCAAGTCAAATACCGTCATACATAAAGTGTAACAGAATGAATAGTATTTGGTGACAGTGAATGCAATAACAAGATAAATATACATTCTTAAAAAATATTCAACTTAAATAGTTCAAACATAGATGCTATTCAAATACCATAGCCCCACTTATCACAAAACCAGGTTCTGGAAAAAACAAACAGGGACTAATCATCAAACCTTCGAAATTAAAAAACAAATGGCAATTTTTCAATGACAAAATACAAATTTTCAAGTAGTGGTGAATTCAAAATCTTAAATCAATTGCTCTAATTACCTTCCTTTGTTTCATTTTACACGACACTAGTCCCTTTTTAATTTGTTCCTAAAAGATTGACTACTTCGTGAAAAACTTTTCAGTTTAAACTTCTCATTTTGCGCGTAATGACATTGCTCTTATAGGCATATAAATATCAAATTAAAGAGGACAAGTTTACACTACACTAGTCCCTTTTTTAGTCCCTTAAATGTTTTCTTTCTTTCTTTTAGACTACATGTCAAATCAAATACCGCCATATAAAATGAAATAGAATGAGTAGTACTTAAACACAATTACAATATAAACATACTTCTTTTAAAGGAAAAATTTTCAACTTAAATGTTTCAAACACAAATGCTACTCAAATATTACATCCACCCTTGTCTACAAGGATTACAACTTAAAATAAAAAAGGAGAATAAAAACAAGAAGAAGCAGTGCTATACACCGAAATTTCCAACAATTAAAACAGAGCACAAAGAAGAAGCCAAAAATGAACCAACCAAAACACAAATGCTACTCAAATAGTAGATCCACTCTTATCTTCAAGGAAGAAATGCAATCAATACACAAAAAGACAGATTTTTTTGGGAAAAAAAGAAAACAACTGAACCAACAACATATCTAATAAAATTCAACAAGTGAGTTTTGTGGAAGGTGGTGTGTACGTAGCCTTACTCCTACCCTAGACCGTGAAGGTAGATACTATTTCCAATAATGTTTGGATTGAAGCGATAACAACAACAACAACAAACCCCGCAAATTCCCACAAGTTGATCAAGCGAGGGTGCTCCTACCCTGTGAAGGTAGAGAGGTTATTTCTCATAATGCTTAGATTGAGCTATAAAAACAAAAGCAACATGACGTGTACATAGTCTTACTCCTACCCTGAACTGTGAAGTTAGAGAGACTATTTTCGAGAATGGTTGGATTGAAGCAACAACAAAGACAACAAACCCCGTGTAATCCCACAAATTGATCAAGTGAGGGTGGTATTTAACCAGCCTTATCCCTACCCTATGAAGGTAGAGAGGTTGTTTTCGATAACCTATCACACCAAATTTGCCCCCATCAAGAGAACTATTAATAAAACACATAAAGGATAAGAAAATGTTACCAAGATTTTGAAGAGGGTGATGAAGGAGAACGTGGGTCATCGAGAATCGGAATCACAGTGAAATCGAACACTCCCATTTTGCAAATCAGCTTAAACTCATCAAAAACCTCAACACTAATTTTTTTCAAATTAAAAGGAACCCAAATCAGCTTCTTCTTCTCTGCGATTCTGAATACAGAGGGAGATAGGGAGAAGATATATACAACTTAGGAAAACAAATTTTGGTAAGCAAACTAAAAAAGGAAAAATCGTAATTAGCCACAGAAAATGGTAACTCAAGCATATATATATATATATATATAAGAAGCCAAAATGAACCGACTAAAACAACACAAAATTCTAGAACAGAAGGACTGAACCGTCACTGATAACAGGCAATCGCAAAGAAATTTTGAGGAGAATCGGAATCACAGTGAAATTGAATACTCCCATTTTAGCAAATCAACTAATTAAACTTCAGAAACTTCACCACTTGAAAGCCCTTGAATTAAAAGGAACCCGAAACAGCAGTTTCGTCTCTGCGATTCCGAATACAGAGAGAGAGAGGAGATAAATACATATACACCCAACTTTCCTATCAATTAAAATGGAGCAGAGAAGAAGACAAAATTCTAGAACAGAGTGACTGAACCGTTACTGATCAAGGAGATAAAAGTAGGATGGAACACGTGGGTCGTCATCTACAATCGGAATCACAGTAAAATTGAGCAATCCCATTTCAGCAAATCAACCAATTAAACTCATCAGAAACTTCAACACTTGATTATTATTTGTTAAAATTTTCGAAACCCAAATCAGCTTCGTCTCTACGTTTCTGAATACAGAGACAGAGGTACTGAACCGTCACTGATCAGTTTTCCCCATGAAGAAAACTTTAACCAAACAAAATTTAAAGAGAAAATTACCAAGATTTTGAAGAGGATGATGATGGAAAATGTGGGTCGTCATCTACAATAGGAATCACTGTAAAATTAAACACTCCCATTTCAGCAAATCAACCAATAAAACTCATCAAAAACTTCAGCACTTGACATTTTTCTTCAAATTTTCGAAACCCAAATCAGCAACTTCGTCTCTGCGATTGTAAATTCAGATAAAGAGAGAGATAAATGGGAAGAAAAGGAAGTGTAAAGTATATATTGATCTCAGATAACGCATATTGCATTTTAGGGCGGGCCCATCGGATCTTATGTAACTAACTCTTAGTCACAATCGCATTTCATTTTTGGCTTTTGACAAGGATGGCGGGTATATAATTTTATTACGAAGAATTACGAAGAGTTGTAAATTATAGGACTTCATGTTCGAATAGGAATGTTTCGATTTTTTTCGTTTCTTTTTTTGGCACCATCGCATTTCATTTTTGGCTTTCGATAAGGATGGCGTGAATAACTTTTATTATGAAGATTGTTCTATATATTAAAAAGTGACATATATGAAATTATACCCTCATAATCTTGACATTTTAATAAATGAATCAATAAACAAATTATATTAGTCGAATGAACCTTCTTAATCTTACCTATAAGCATGAAAATTTTCAAATGTTTAGAGCATTTTCAACATAAATTATAGGGAGGAAAGTTTTAATTATAGTTCTCAAAGACATAAAAAATTTCGAAGATATATCAACCTACCTATTGGATCTGAGCTGATACGTGTTATGTTCATCTAGTATACAGTTTGATTAGTTGAATAAAATTAGTTTAACAACTTGTTTCATCATGATATGTAAGCGCTATTTGAAATTATTTTTTTCATGTAGTAAGTTTATGTGTACAACAAAAACTTGTTGGGTTTAGGGTCTTCTTTTTTCTTTCTATGCGAATAAATAAGAGTCTTATTTATCTCAGCCCATTTTTGCTCATAAGTCCAATATTATGTAGAATATACACAACTTCTTTAGGTCTTATTTTCAGACACACAAGAGGGAAAAATTAAGAGAGACGTTTTAGAGATTGAGAGAAAGAGAGAAATTTCGTCTTTCTTCAAGAAATTTCTATTCAGGCAGTCCTCTTTAAACAAAGTTTTTTGCTTCATTAACCGTTGGATCGTAGTCAAACTTTAACTGGTAATTTTCAGCATCTAGTTCTTGCATTTCAACGATGGAGATCAGAATGATTATTTGTAGCTTCTGATTTTGAGGTGTGAACAGTAGCTTATTTTTGGGTGAATTGTCTCCTTAAGTCCTCTAGTTTTGGTGCAATTTAGTTTCGTTGTTTGGCACTTGTTTTGTGGCCAATTTTGGAGAACAATATTGTAATTCTTGGTGATTATACTTTTGGTCCCATTGTTTTTTAGTCTTCACATCGAAAAATTTTCCACGTAAATCTTTGTGTCTTGCGTGTTGATTGGTTTATTCTTGCCTTCTTATTTTTATTTAGTTGATACACTTATTGTCCATTCTTTGTTGTGCTTGATTTAGTTTGTCCTCTCTTGATTCAAATTAAAAGGGAAAGTTTAGACTTAGATATTATTTCACTGTTATCTTATCGGACATTCTTTATTAGTGTCTTGCCTTACTCAACAAAACTGACTTACATGAAAAGAGACTCGAGAAGTATAGAGATTACATATGAAAATTTTGAATATTTTTAGACTATTTTAATGTTTTAAAGAGTGGACTCAGTAGTAAATATAAGAATCTTTTACAATATTAATTATTATTCATCTATTATTCCTTAACTAATTATATGTATAAGTGGTTGTTCATTTGTAACTCATCAAGTTAATTACTCCCTCCGTCCCTATTTAGTTGTCCACTTTAGAAATGACACACATATTAAGACAATAATAATTAGCATAGTGAAATTACAATTTTGCCCTTATTAATTATGATTCCAAAATAAATTTATTCAAAATAACTAATCAATGTTGGGGGAAGTTTAAATGAGGGTATAATAGGAAATTTTTTTTTGTCCTTTCTTGATTTGTCAAAATGGACAAGTAAATAGGGACATCTAAAGGAGGAAATATGGACAAGTAAATAGGGACGGAGGGAGTAACTAATTTCTTCACGATCAAATTAAATTGCCTATTTTTTTTTCTTTTTCTCTTTTCTTCGAACAAGAGCAGAGTTTCGAAAACCTCTAGTCTAATAACTAATCCTCTAGTTGTTCCACTCAAAGGGATCGGTTGATAGGGTTGATTATAATGTTTCCATTAATTATATATAAATTATTACTTATATATTGTTTAATTTGATGAATTAAAAATAGAATTTATTATATTAAAATACTTATTGATAAGGATATTCGCCACAATTATTACGAAAATATAAAAAGGTTCTGAAAAGTAATGATGTTTTTACATATACTAATGCATGCATTAAATCTCCTAACATTATTAATACTTAAAATTTCATGATACTAGTAATATACATCCTGATACACTATAAAATATCTAATTAATAAAAGATATATATCAAACAAAACATTACAACTACACTATACATTATTTTTATTAATGCACCATACCAAACAACACCTAAAATCCTAAATATTTAATTTTCTAACCCACAAGTATGCTCGTAAAGTATCCCCTAAAAAGGCATTTATTCGTATACTTTGTTGGACGCGTGTCCACATAGATGTCATTAAAAAAAATACGTAAAGCATCAATTTGTCACTCTTTTCCTTCACCATTAAACGTTGTTGATGAACAGCCTTCCACCATAAACCCTTTTAAAATCTCACCAATAATATTTCCCATTTATATTGTATTATATTTACTGTTCATATATAATTAGACACGCGTATTGAATAGGGAAAACAATAAATTTAAATTTCACTACATCAGTCTTATTAATTAGGAATAGTTCAAATAAGAGTACAAGACAAGTGGTAGAATAACAGTTTTTGCTAAAATAGTTGAATGTATAAATGTATATTTGAAAGCTAAATATACTACGAAGATTTTAAAAATATGAAATACATCACATGCAGGTTGAATTTGAATGATGTTTAAGACCGGGAATCGAAATCATTAGAACATAATGTAAATTATATACCATATGATACATCAAGGATATATTTAGTTATTTACAAAGTTTATCTTATTATTTTAGTAGTATTTGCCTCCAGAAAAGAAGCAAAAATAGCACGCTTCGCATTACTTTATAAATATTGTGGCTAACGAAGCACAGTGACATTTCGATTAGACAAAACAAACAAAGCAAATGATCCAATACGAAGAGCAATAATAATAAGCAGAATTCATCATCTACTAGAAAGAAAGGTGTCAGATTAACTACAGACAAAAGTTCTCACTGTTCAAAATCAACAATGGACATCGATACCCCAAAAAAGTTAACCCCATAACACCTAGCTAGAGTGTTAATATGAAAGTTTCATCATCGGAAACAAAACCGGAATTTAATTGGAAGCAGTAAAAACACAAAAGCAACTTAACTAACAAGAGTGTTAATGGACTTCAGCAATTACTCGGATTCCTTCACTGGTGTGCAGATCAACCAGACATTGCCATAAGGATCAATCAGCTTTGACCCCATACGAGCACCATCAGCATCACCATCTTCTGCTCTAATCTCAGCGATTGCGCCAGCAGTGATAGCCTTGGCCTCAGCAGAAATAACTTTCTCAGTCTCCAAGCAGAAAACAGATCCAGTTGTAGCAGTTTTCACACTAAACAATAAGAAACAATAGTATCAGCTTGATGTTCAAATAAACGAAACAAAATAAAAAACATAACGCAATAGCAACGTCTCACCCACATACACATGTAAAAAAACAACTATACATAACAATGCCAAGGCCTTTGTTTCTAAGAAACTTGGAGTAAATTATTTACTATAAAACATGTGTTTCTTCATATTTTAACAAAGTACAACGTTGCAAATACAAGAACATATCAACTCAAATCTGCATTCTGAAACCACAACGGTCGCAACAAAATTAAAACGCAAAGCAAATAGACGTCTATATAGATCAAATAAAACTGTCAACATTCAAATAACACATTGAACATCCAGAAGCATGCAAAATTAACTCAGAGACATCTTCTCAAACCGAAAACGCATACAAAATACGGAAAACAGAGCAAAATACACATAAACATCAACCATTAAAAAAACAACTCAACAACAGTAAAACAGGACGTTTCTAGTGAGAACATTTTAGTAAGTTAACGAAAGAAAACACTCATTACTTCATATTAAGTTTTTGTAACATACTTTGTGAGAAGCACTCAAAATATTTTCAGTGAGCTCTCTTCAAAATATCTAAACCACTTTTTACTTCACAACAGAAGCATTCACAAAAAGGTTTTCCAAGTGTTGTTTAAGAAAATCTATGTATAGATCGTCTACATCACAGATCGGACTATTTTAGAAACAAAAACGAAGAAATCGAGCCAATAACACGCAAAAACAAGTGTAAAAACGCAAAAAATAAGAAATACGTACGGAGCAGTAGAGTCCTCTTCAGTAAGGTCCGAGACAATGAAGAAAAATGAACCAATCTTAAGTTCAACAGAGAGAATGAGCGGTGTCTCCTGCTCGGCCTTCCTCTTAGGGTTGTTCACACGTCCAACCTCCTCAGCACCAAAAGCATTTTTGTAGAACTGAACAGCGTCTTTAGCCTTCGGCGCTTTCACGAATAGCTGCGGCTTCACCGCCGTGAAGACGACGGCAACCTGAGTTGCTTCCTTCTCAGCTACTCCTCCATTATGTGCCTCTTCAGCCATTGTTTCACTGCAAAACCCTAAGAGAGAGAAAACAAAAACGTACAGGAGAAGAAAGCGGAGAAGAAGAACAGAGAGAAAAAGCGAAAATGCCAAATGAATTTTGGATAAAAGTTGGAGAAATGCAGTTGGGTATTTATAGGAAGTGAAGAACCGGAAACGTTTTGTGCGTTTATTGGATAATTGCACATTTAGTCCTTTAACTATTATTAGTAAAGGTTCGTTTTAGTCATTATAACATTCAATTGAGCACATTCAGCATTTAGTATGAAAAATGAAATTGTGTTTGTTCTAAACTGGTTTTTTATGTTTGGAATTTATGTCAACTTAAATGTAAAAAAATTATCTTTAAATACTGATTTTTAATAAACTAAAATATATCTTCAATTCATTTATAGCATATATTTCGGGGTGGAGGTTCCGAGGGAGGAATTAAGACGTTCATTTTATTTGATGAGGATTGAGTCATAATAAAGATTTTAATCCTTATATAAAATAATGATTGACAAGTTAAATTCTCAAAAATAATAATATTATATTTTAAAATTTGAATCATTTAATTATTTTTTTCAAAGCGGCAATATTAGATACAATAAATTACAACATTTTAAATTAAAATCGGTAAATTATAATAATTTTCATTTTGAATTATTAAATTGGTTTGATCTTAAGCGTCCCTAAAATAATAAAGAACAAAAGTGGACATTCAAAGTAATTAAAGGTTTATTATTCTTAAATGGATGCCATAAAAAAGGATTTAAATCGAAATTTATGAACATTTGAGGGACTAAAAGCAAGATTTTCTCATAATTTTCCATTGAAACGTTCTGTTCTGTTCAGAGATAGTAACAAAACAAAAGTGAGTAACAACAGCAGCAATAAACCCTCAGTTTTAAGTAGAATTGCGAAATTGCCACTCTTAATTGCAATTTTAGCGTGAAGAGAAATGAATAGGGGTATTTATGGCACGGTCAGTAAACTATTGTCTTTTTTCGTCCTTATAAATAGAAGAGATTTTGCTTCTTTTTTTTTTTTTTAGTTTTAGGATTGGTTTTTTAAGCTGATAATTTCAAACTTAAATTGTTACGGAATCTCTAAATCAATCATTATCAATAAATTTTAATAGCATTTTCTCTGTTAAAATTGTTGAGTTCGATTTAATTTTGAACAACATAAATAATACTAAAAGAACAAAGAATGGATATTCAGACTTAGAGATTATTGAACGTAAATCAGTGCACGAGCCTATGTAAACAGGTTTAAAAGCGGTAGATAGCCTGGTTCCTATAGGTTGTGGTCAACGAGAACTTATAATCGGGGACCGACAAACTGAAAAAACTATTATTGCTATCGATACCATATTAAACCAAAAGCAACTGAACTCAAGAGCCACCTCTGAGAGTGAGACATTGTATTGTGTCTATTTAGCGCAAGATTTTCTCTTTCTTTTCTGTTTATTATTTAGTATTCATATTGAAATTCAAATAATTTGAATCCACTGCAGGGACCATATGTTGGGTTCTAACCTTTCTCTTTCTTTTCTAGTTGAACATTTACCTTTGTTTATTTTTATTAGTCTGCTATATTAAAATTAGACCACATTTCTATTTATTTAGTTAAAAATAAATTTAACACGTAATGTTTATTTTATTCTTATAATTAATATAGTTATTTTTGAAAAATACAATATAGTAAAATTATTAATTTATTTTTTTTTGGGATACGTCAAATTAATACTTTAACGAAAGTAAGAACCAACAGCAGTAATTCAACGAGACCCCTCAGTTTTTCAGTACAATTTTTGGGTTACAATTTTAGCGAATTGAATAGGGGTATTTATGGCAGGGTCAGTAATTTATTGCTCTTTTTTGTCCTTTTTATCAGAATGGATTTTGCTTTTTTATAGGATTGGGCCTTTTCAGCTGATTTTCTACGTACAGAAGGAGATATCACGTGATATACAGAAAATAAAATAAGATTTCATCTGCATATTTTTTGTTTCCATTTTTAAGCAAAACTATGCATTGGTCAGTTTATTATGCAAACGATGGGCAAACTTGGGAATATTCAAAAAGAAAGAAAAAAACAAATTTAATGAATTTTGATTTGTGCAGAATTAATTTTTTTTATTTCTCATTCGGTGTTGATAAATCTGACTAAACTCAGATTCACATCGAAAAATCTCATATTAGATGTAAAGGCGACTCAGTACGTTGGGGTAAAGTGTTTCATAACAAAGGCAATTATGTACCAAGGAGATTAAAACTCGAGACAACTTGTTTAAAAATGAATGAGTATTTATCATTCCACTACCGTC
Organism: Solanum stenotomum; assembly: GCF_019186545.1. Classification (NCBI taxonomy): domain Eukaryota; kingdom Viridiplantae; phylum Streptophyta; class Magnoliopsida; order Solanales; family Solanaceae; genus Solanum; species Solanum stenotomum. The sequence goes on along the minus strand of NC_064289.1, from coordinate 55,664,826 downwards.
CTAGTCCTATTTGATTTCATTATCAATTATAGGTAGTCTTTTTCTAATTGTGTTTATCTTTTCTACTCCATTCGTTCATTTTTACTGATCCATTTTGGATTTTTCATGTTTTAAAAATAATAATAATTAATACGAGTATTTTAGATCTTAAAAACTAATTTAAAATTAAGTAGTTAATAGTACGGGTAAAATAGAAAAAAAATTATATTAAGTATATTTTTATATATATTAAAAGTGAAAAATAAAAATTAATGAAGTAAATATTTGCTTCGTCCGTATGATTTTATGAGCGAGTTCACAATATAATGTCGTAACACATTACAAGAATACGTACATCATAAAAAATGTAAGACCAAAATGATAAAAAGTGTTACTTATTGGTTTATTGCTATTTGATTGTTGGGTTACCGCTTTTTTTTTAATAATTGGAATATTGATTCGGTTTTGATTTTTAAAATTGGGGTATGAGATAAACTAATAACTCATTATGACTATAATAATTTACTACTACATAAATATTAAATATTCACAATACCTTATTAGTTATTGGCCACAAGCATAAATAGTTTTAGGATAAAAGTTGGGTAATGTTTATTCCTTTCAATTTTTAAATCGATCAGATATTTTTTATTGGTTTTTGATTTATCTGTTTTGATCCTTAACGACTTGGTTTTTGATTTAACCAATAAGAAAATGTTTATAAAATAAATATATGACTTGTCCAACAATTTGACGCAACACTACAATAATGTAGCTTTACAAATGCTCATAAAATAGAAACAATAATAACAAAACTATATATATATATATATAAATGTAACACAAAGAGAAATAATTAAGAGGAACATGATTCTTACTTTAGACTTTGACAGTTTATACAACGTGAAGTTGTGAACTTGAAGCGAAAATTGAAAGCTAAACTGCATTTTTGAAGGCTAACACCAAATATTACCCATATTTTGTATTCAGCATGAAGAAAAATATTTTTAATGAAATTATACTAGGAATGCTACATTGATGTTGCCAAAACTGACTATATTTTAAATAATTTGTAAATATTGACACATTTTAAATTAGGATGCTGAAAGTGGATAACATAATGGGAAAATTAGTAAACTAGTCAAAAAAAACTAACATATTTAGTAAAAACCTCCATACTTTAAAAATATTAGTAAAAATGTCAAAAATGTCATTATTTTTAAAAAATAGTGTATCCTAATTTCCCTCACATTGATTACACGTCTCTCAATTAACTCTTTCTCATATTTAAAAAATAATAATTTATTTTCTCTCTCTAAGATTTATCTCTTCAATTCTCTCCTATTATTCAGATTCCGCATATCGCTCTTCCCCCGTTTTTGGTTTCAGATTCTCAACAATTCCATTGATTAAGGTATTCATTTTTATCCTATTTTTATTTTTGTTTTCTGATTTTATTGTTGTTTAAATCTTTCTGAATTGTTGTCTGTAGTTAAAATCTCGATTAGGATTTGATAACCTCAAAAACACTCTCTAATGGCTTAATTTAAGAGACTTACTAGAGGTATCCGACTAAATCATCAAATTTCTAGCGATTTTTCATCCTTTAATCTATGTATTATTTAAGAAATAACGGATAATGTAGGATCCGTTGTTAAATTGATGGAGGAGAGACGACCGGAACACTTATATGACCCAATTGGTGTGCAAAACCTTCCTCAAATTCATAATGATGAAGACCAAATAGTTGGCAAAGAGGTATTTATGTATTTTTGCATGTTTTGTAATTTGCATGTTCAGTTGCAAGTGTTAAAGAACCAATTTTTTCAATAATTTTATGTTAGACTGCGATTTGATCTATTTTTTTTTTGCATTCAAAATTTATTTAGTATTTGTACTGATAATGAATAGATTTGAAAATGTCTATGAAAATTTATTGTGAGTTTGTTAGTATGTATTTTGTATTTTCAAATTTAATGATTTTTTGTATTATGGATATATTTTGTTAGTTCTGATAATGTACCACATATTTGGAACCATCGCTTTCTTGTTTTCTACATTGGTAGGTATTCAGTAAATCAAAGATATATTTATAATTTACATGAAGATGCTATTTCAGATTTTATTAATAAATTTTTATTCGATGGTTTTTTGTTCATTGTGGTATATTTGTTGTAATTTTGTTGTGATGCTATACCAGATTGTATTCATTCCTTATTATTTGTTTGTTTTGTATTCATTATGGCATATTTGTTTTAGTTGTGTTGTTTTATATGTGGTTATATTCATTATGCTTTATGTATCATTTTCTAGTAATTGACATTGTGAGAGTCTTGTTCATATCCAGTAAAGTAAAGATACAATAATCTCTATACATTTGTTTTGACTTTTAAGAAATATTGATGCTATTTGATTATTTTCTAAGTAGAAGTAAAGATACATATTAACTGTATTCATTCAGTAGTATTTCATGTTTTGTATTCACTATGGCGTAGTTGGTGTATTCATTAGATTATTGTAATTATTGTATATGTTTGATTTGATTTATAAGTTACATTAAGGTATAAATTTGTATTTATGTGATGTAGTTTCTAAGTTACTTTATGGCAGAATTTTTTCTATTTATATGCTTGCCAAGTTAAGTTAGAATTTTTCTATTCTCTTATTATACATAGGAATTGCGGTATTTATATGCTTGCTTATGCCGAATGATTGTCTTATGGACAAGGAAATCAGCCGGTAACTTCGATGTAATGTTTTTAAGGTCAAGATATGTTGCACTTCTTTGGAACTATGGCCAACAGAAACTTGACCCCGGAGCCATTAGTGATAGTGAGGCACCCCAATATGCCTCACATAGTTCGTGATGGTTGTGAAACAATTGAAATATAATAGTCGTGTATTTATAGTAGATGGTTAATCTTGCTTTATTCTAAACTACTTCGTCTATTATATGAAGTTTTGATTTATCATTAAAAAGGTTTGATATATGTATATTGTTTTTCGTTTATTGCATATGTTGTATCTTGTATTTGGAATCATCCGTTTAAGAGGGTTGTATCCAGGAAAGCTATGATACATATTAACATTAACAAACAGTGATGCTATATCAAATTGTATTCATTACCTGTTTCTTGATTGTTCTGTATTCATTACGGCATATTAATTGTAGTTGTGTTGTGTGCTTTATAATTTAATTTATTTTCATGTGTTGGTAATCATTATGGCATATCTCTTATCTCTCCATAGAGTATTGAATACAAATGGTTATGCCTTAAAATACAGTAACATAGGTTGGATTATTTAGTGATCTTTCAAATACATATACAATGTATGTTGTCACGATTATTCATATACAATGTGATAGGTCGAAATATTTAGTGATCTTTCAAATACAGATACAAAATGGCATATGAATACCAAATTGTTTTTTGTATTTGTTAATTCATTCAATCTATATCATCATTGTTTCGCAACAGTTTTTTTTGTATTTTCATTTTGGTATAAGAACTACTTTATCTTAGTTTAGTTTTTGTATCCATTTTACTTATACTGAATATGAACATTTTAGTAATATTCATTAAAGATGATCAAAACATCAATTACATAAAACTGAGGACAAACGATATTAACAAACACTTTCAAATTACTTTTCAAAAAAAAAACAAACATATCTAACTATTCAGTTTGTGGTCCATTCCTACATGACCGCCAATTATGCCCCTTGTGCCCACAAGTACTACAAAAATTCTTGTTCTTCTCCCCATATATGCTTTGTATTCAACCAAACAAAAAAAACATACCCGAGTCATTACTAGATACATAATTAGAGATGTTACCAGTGTTTGTATCCAAATTACAAATTTATGTATTTACAATAGTACTTGTACCATATTTTGAACTAAATTGTAGTTTCCAGTTTCAAATATATGCTACAAACAATAACAAGATTATAGCACAACAAAATTGTATTTCCAATTGACACCTCCAACATATTTTGTATTTGGACCTAGCTAAGGTAAAATACGATTTATTTACAATTATGTTCTTATCTGCCAACATATTACGTATCCAACACACTTATAGAACTTATATTCAGATCAACCACTTATATATTTTCATTACTTTTATCATATAATTTTCGATTAGGGATACAATTTATTTCAAAAAGAATAAAACAAACATACAGTACAAATTGCATGTTGTTGAAAATTGTACCTCCTCAAATTTGCATTCCGTTAGAGATACACTTTTTTTCACAAAAGTTACAACAAAAAACCAATAAAAAAAAAGTCTTGTCTTTTTACAATCAATCATTATTTTCGTATTCGACAAGCAAACAAATTCAACAAATCCAGCAAAACCAATGATTCAATACCTTGTTCAATACATACAATTTAAAACGAAAATATATACGATTTAAAATTATCTAAAAAAACTCATATCAAATTATAATCAATTACATATAGATTAGGATGAAGCAATTAACCAATACTTGATCTAATGTATATTCCGCCAATTTTATCGAGTTTCTTTCCTAAAACTTGATTGTCGACGGAATTTTTTCAACTGAGACTTCAACATCGATAATGAGAAAATTCAGTCAATTATTTTTGTTATTTGTAATTGATGAGACTTTTAAGCATTTGTTCCTTTTTAAAATATTTCTCTCCCCTAAATTTCTCCAATCTGTTATATAAATATTGTATTCTTTAAATTAAAATAAATAATAAAAACATAAATAAGATACATAACAAACTAAATTTATGACATTGTTACTAAATATTGAAAGTGTTGCTATTGGGTCCAATTAAATTTTAAATTATTGACATTTAAAAAAAATTCTCTAACATAATTCATAAGTGCAACAAACCGGGCCTGCATACAAACTATAAAGCCCAACAAACAATTGCAACTTACGGCCCAAACGTGGGTTCACTACTATAAGATCAAGGAAAACTTACGTAAATATATCGTTCCATCATTTAGTTTATCAATATGATCGGACTATATATTATGGAAAATTACCTAAATAAACATCATATTTTATTATAATTTTCTAAAATTTCTACTATTTAAAAAAATTTCAAAAATATACATCACTCCCCTCTCATTAACATATCCCTATATACATCCATATCCCCTATCGGATTTGTGTCTCCCCTATGTATTTAGATGTATCCAAAATCCATAAAAAGAGTAGGGGAAATGTAATTAGCTCTTAATACTATGAGATTTATGTAAATTACACATATTATGGATACATTTTAATTGTATATATAATGTAAAGGTATGTATATACTAGTATATTTATATTTATATTTACGGAATGTAGCTACAATTTACGTATTTACAAAACGTAGCTACTATTATTATATTACTTCAGTTATTTTGTAGGCCATCTATGATTTTAATCGCCACAAAAAGTCTGATTTATTTAATTTTAGTAGGACATCAAAGGTTTCCCTTTCTTTTGCTTATTTACCTTAATTAATTTCTCAATTGTTCCACTATTAGACTAATTACAAGTTATTTTCTAAATTTAAAATATACTGTCAAGTTAAATTTGAAACTTTCATGATCAAACTGCGTTTCAAATAAAGCGAAAGATTATTAAAAAAAAATGGATCCTAAATAATTATTTTTGTTTTGCTTCATTTCCCTAATTATTATTTTTTAAATCCCTAACTGTTCCACTATAAGAATAATTAAATTGACATAATCCTAATCTTCAACATGTGGAGGGGAGGGAGGAAAAAAAGATATGGACTTTTTAATTAGAAGCATTACAGACAAGAACAAAAAGGACAGCAAGTGTTCTTTTTTCTTTTTCAATAAAACCAACTAAAATTTTTATTAATTATTTATTGAATTTTGAACAAAAAAAACTATACAAATAATAACCACCTAAAATCCAACACGTAGCAAGTGCTCAAGAGTCAACAAATAGTGATATGGACCTTCCCTATAATATTCCATTTTCATTTTTTATATGATGTCCAATACTAATATTGAAATTCGATTAAATAAAATTTATGTTGCACAATTACATTTTGAGATGTTAAATGTTTCATAACAAAGACGATTTCATATCTAGTGCTGTGATATGGGTTTTCACTATAATAATTCCTTTTCTTTTTTTTTAAATTCCTCACACAATGTTTCACTAAATTCGAATTCAACTAATATTCAAATTTGCATAAAAAAATCACATATTTTAAAATTAACTGCTTCCTGACAAATATAATTTCATATTTAATGCTCAAACCTAAAACCACTAATCAATAACAAAAGTAATACTTATCATTTTATCGTAACCCTTATTAATATTTCCATTCCTCCCCACATAGAGACATAAAATCTATGTGGTATATGATGTTTGTATCAACTACTCCTAAATATTTTGACCATTTCTAAGATGATTACTATTATTTTTATATATTTATTATAATGATGGTATTTTGACCAGCCATCTGGCATTTATACTTCAAATTATTTTATTAATTACCGATTATTATAGAAGTGAAGTCTCATAGCAATAATAAATAAAAATTTATCTTTGCATAATTCATAGAATATCTATTTGAACTTTGAAATTAATCATTAATATTTACATCATGATACACTATTAATATATATCTTTTTGGAGTGTAATTTTTTTTCGAGCCTTCAATATCATCAGATATTTCGTACGCTGGGCTACTTTTATTTTTCATAGCTAACTATCTCCCACCAATACAAAGTCAAGATAACTTTGCCAAATATTTTTTTTTCTAAAAAAAAGAAGAAAAAATCACCCAACTAAAAAAAATAGTGTCCACATGAAATATGCTTCAATATGGCCAAGGGATTATTTGGGGTTAGCCATTATTGTAAATTATCTAGATATATTGTGCTTTAAATAGGGTCTATAAGGTTGATCCTATCCATTAGAGGTAAATCTAGAGTATAATATATGAATTTACAAAAAAATGATAATCTTATTCAAATCTTATATGCTTACGAAATATTTATAAATATATAATCATGAACCGACCTATCGGCCATATTATTGTTATTGTTGCTCCCAGTCTCCCGGTAAGGACAACACTAACACAACTACGCAAGGCGATGCACGAAAGCCTAAAAGGAGGCTGACCTAATGTGCATTGGAGAAAAAAAAAAAGTTGATGCTCATCTTTTATATAGGTCTTGAATTCAAGTTCAACGTATGATATTTTTTTAATTAAAGAAATAACATACATCACATCAGATGAAAAAACAAAAACAAAGCATGGTTGCAGCACCCAAATGCAGCATAGGAAAAAGTTGATGCTCAAAGAGATCTTGAATTCAAGTTATGCGTATGGAGGAGTTGTCTTTATTAAAAAATACTTTTTCAACGTGAATTCATACCTAATCAGACCTTAACAATACAAAACATTAGATGAAAAGCAAAAACCAAAGCATGGCTTGTTGTGACCAAATGTGCATTGGAAAAAAGTTGAAGCTCATCTTTAACACAGGTCTTGGACTCAACTCCTCTGTGACGAGAGAGTTGCTCGAATAATAAACACCCCTCACTTCTAATTTGAAGGTTGGGGAGCTCCTAGGAAGGTGTTGAAAAAAGTCGTATGAAATGTTTTTTTTAGAAAATACTTTCTCAATGTGAATTCAAATTTAATCCAACTTTAATACAAAATATAAATACATCACATCATATGAAAAACTAAAACAAAGCATGGCTTGCAATGACCAAATGTGCATTCGAAAAAAAGTTGGTGGTGACTTTTCTGTTGTCATAACAACTTTTGACAGAATGAAAGCTACTAATGGAAGTGGAAAACCACTCTGGCAAATTACAGTTCTTTCAATTTTAAAACAGCAAAAGACAAATTTTCTTTTTAACTTGCAAATCCCACACATACATGAAAAAAAGCCTTTTAGGCCAAACAACCAATTATACATATTCCAACCTTTCATGAAATGCCTCATTCCTCCCTAACTTTGCTTTTGTGTGGGAGAACAGTGGTTGAGTAAAAAATTTTAATAAGAGAGTTTAAAATTTAAAAATATAGATACACGAAATAGTCAAATGGGGTTCGACATCTACTATATATACCTAAAAAAATATTTTAGCCACATATAAATAATATAATTTTTCGCCGAAGGAGGTTTGGAGAAGCCCTAACTCTAAAGTGGCTCCACCACTAAGAGCATGAAAGTTTGTCCTCTTTGTAAAGAAATCAACATATCTTTCTTTCTGGTTTAACGATCAATGAAATAGGATAAAAATCAGAATAAAAAATCTCGATAGAACCCAAAAAAAACACAGTAGTTCCTCTCTCTTGTTAGTGGACAAACTTAACTAATACATGTACTACTAGCAAAAGGTATCAAGTGAAAGAATCAAGGTGCGTGCAAGGCGAATAATGTTATAAAACAAAACAACCTACTTCCTTTGTTTCGATCTATTTGTTGTACCTTTCTTTTTAGTCTGTTTCAAAAATAGTTCCTCTCTTGTTTCGACAACTCCTTAATTTTAACTTTTCACCTGATACGTTTCAGACTACAAGATTAAAAATCATTTTGATATATTCTTCATATTTTCAGTTTAGGACCACAATATTCAAAAGTCTTACGTATTTATTTTCTCAAACGCCTTGCCAAATCGAAACCAAACAAACAAATTGAAAAGCAGGGAGTATTTGGTTTGGACCACCCTTTCTGCATTGCAAACCAGAACTTCCTTTTAAAGAATGAGTTCATGCATACTAGCATATTAAATGTAAAATTACTATCAAAATTCAAAATACAATGACAAGAAATAGTACAAGAAAGGAAAGGGCAAATTTATTTCATTATTTCATATTCTATGCCTCCCAACTACAAAAAAAAAAAGAAAGTGATTTGCTTTAAATTCCATAACTATTGACTATGTCCATAAATGAATCCAACAAAAAAGAAACAAACCTTATCTGAGAAATTTCACATTTTTTTGAGCAGATGAACCTGCATCCCTATACCCCTCCAAACAATTTGGCATCAGTATCTTACTTGCTTACCTCCTTTTCTTGATTCCAATTTCTAATATTTGATTTCCGACTTCACTGACTGTAGATTCTGAATTCGTGATTGTCTTTACTAGACAAGAAAATGCAAACCAGTATAGCACAATTTGTTTCCAAAGGTACTAAACTCTCTGCAGACAATTTACATACAAGGAATGATAGATCATCCAAAGAACTTGATTGAGTATGTGCAACAACTCTGTAACCAAATTTTGAACTGCAATATTCTACAAAATAGCACTGCCAATATTCCCCTGATCAAGCTTGTATCGAATGTTCCCGGATAGACTCTGCTCACATATTAAAAAACGAATCGATCAATAACGAATCAATTCCAAACTAGTTGGTGTCAGCAAGAAAAGTAATACTAAGAATCACTTCTAGCACATTATGCAGAATGCTGATAGCAACAAAGAATAAGGTATTTATAAATTCTTGAAACATTCTGACTGTAACAATCTAAATATGAAAATTTTCAGTTTTAATCAACAAACGGACAGAAATACAAAAAACCATTTCAAGAAATCAAAAGAACGAATATATTTGATTACTATCAAGGACTAAAGTTCAGATCTTGTAACCAATCTAATACTCAATAAATTTGTCTCTATTAGTCATAGAACTTTGAGAATCAAATAACCAATCAAGAAACTCCTAATAAGGACTACTACACTAGCACGAATCCAGACTAGTCGGGCTTGATGTATACAAATATTGATTCATTCACACAACACTTCTCTTCTCTTATCGCTGAATTAGAGATTTCCCATTATGGAATGAATAATAAACAAACAAACAAACAAAAATGTTGATGCATAAGTTCATGAAATCTCTATATTTCACTCAAATAGCACAAAACTTGTCCTTCCCTATTAGTTATAGAATGTTGAGAATCAAATAGTCAACTCAGAAACTCCTAATAAGAACTACTACACATGCATGAATCCAGACTAGTCGGGCTTAATGTATACAAATATTGATTCATTCACACAACAATTCTCTTCTCGTATCGATGAATTAGAGACTTCCCAATATGGAATGATTAATAAACAAACAAACAAAAATGTTGATGCATAAGTTCATGAAATTTCTATATTTCACTCAAATAGCACAAAACTTGTCCTTCCCTATTAGTTATAGAATGTTGAGAGTCAAATAGTCAACTCAGAAACTCCTAATAAGGACTATGCAGACACGAATCCAAATTAGTCGGGCTTAATGTATACACATAATAAACAAAATTAAACAAAGCAATCATGAAAAAAAAAAAAAGACCTTAGAGTCCTGTTTGGCATCTTCAAGATCTGTAACCTGAACAGCAGTACATTCCTTTGGATTATCAAATGAAGACAATGAAAACTGCTTAGAAACAACTCCAACATCAAAATAAATTACCCCAGAACTTGAAGATGACACATAGATTTTCTTAACTTGAAACCACAAAAACAAATCTTTAGCAGAAATCCCAGAAATCAAATCAATTTGACCAAAACTCAAACTCCCTGAAACATTCCTTTCATAGTGCAATTCATTTTCTTTTTTCTCAAATTTTGAATTACAAGGTTGATCTAAATGAACCACAAAATTCCCAGAATTATCTAAAGTGAAATTCCTCACACCCTTTGGTAGTAATCCCATTGGCAATCCATGGGATTTAAGAACTTCATATATAGATGAATCTGCTGATGTAAATACCCATATAGAACACAAAACAAATGTAAATATCACAAAGGAATTTCCAAGAACCACCATTTTGGTATATTATAACCAAAAAAAATGTCTTTTTTTTGTTAGAGCATAGAAAGAGTGAAAAAAAGATTCGGGGTTTTGAGAAATTTATGAATTTGGGGATTTTAAAAAGTGGGATTTTTTTTTCGTTGATATGATGGTGGAGGAGAATAAGAACATGAAGAACAAGAAGAAGCTTAGAGGCAAGTGTTGCCAGCAGGAGTACAGAGGGGATTAAGAGGAATTATCAATTATTGGTGGTCATTGTGGATCCCACAAAAGGTATTTTCCCATGTGGTGAAGTGCATTGGTGCTACAAATACAATCATAAGGTAAATATATATATATATGTCTAGTGTTTACGTCATATTAATAAATGAGTGAAAATATATGGGTATTCAAATATACTGTTGGTTGAAGTATATAACTATCTCATCTAAAAGTTTAACTGTTAGAGGGAGCACACTTTTATTATACACTCATGTGTGGACCTAATTCTTTTTTCATGTGCCAATCATATGGATTTTTTTTGAAAAAATTGTATATAATAGCAAACTATTAATTTAAATTAAATGCTATAAATATAGTTTGATTTAATTGTACCTCATAGCAAACTGTTGTTATTTCACCTCTCTCCTGGTGAATCTCGCTCGCCACTCTCGTTCTCTCCCTCGCTCTCTCATTTTTTATACAAACGCAAGTGTATAAAGTGTGTTTGTGTTTGTATAAAGCGCGAGAAAATTGTATATATACATATATTTTCGTTACCCTCTCTCCCCTCTCCCAGATCTCGCTCGCCACTCTCCCAGATCTCACTCTCTGACTCGCCTCTCTCACTTTATACAAAAAACGCAAATTGTATAAAATGCGTTTGTGTTTGTATAAAACGAGAGAAAATTGTATATATACATATATTTTCGTTCCCCTCTCTCCCCTCTCCCAGATCTCGCTCTCTCACTCGCCTCTCTCACTTTATACAAAAACGCAAATGTATAAAATGCGTGAAAATTGTATATATACATATATTTTTGTTCCCCTCTCCTAGATCTCGTTCGCCACTCTCCTAGATCTCGCTCGCTCACTCGCATCTCTCACTTTATACAATTGATCTTTTTGTATATGTATACCAAAATAGATTATACAATTGCTTTCTTTTGTATATGTATAGCGAAATATACATATTTATGTTTGCTGTGGAGCGCAATTATGCAAACTTTGCTATAGCATACAAATATGAATTTTATGTTTGCTATATGTGAAAGTTTCTTATTTTTTTTTATATGTGTAGTAGTGAGATTTGATCTCATGACTTTTGTCTGTTCTGATATCATATTAAAGCGTATGATTAAAGATGATCACACACTTCAACTTGATCTTCAACACGGTCTAAAGTTAGTTTTGATATATTTAACTTCAAATATAATATCAAAAGTTTAGATATATATGATGAGTTTTCATTTTTATTTGAATTTCAGTTATTTTATCACGTTTCATCCTATTTTATTTGAATTTCAATCTATACAGTTGAATAATAGGTTATTTTTGTCTATTTTTATTTGATAATCAATTATTTTTACTTAAATTTCAATCATATGTTCATGAACAACAAACAGAAATGACTAAAGTTATACAAAAATAACTAAAATTCAATCATTTTAACTGAATTTCATGCAACACGATCTAAACCAAGCGCAAGCTCAAGTGTATATAAAGAACTTTGATTAATCACAAATTCTTGTTAAACTAGTTGCTAAATCGATTTGATAGAGAGAGAAAAGTAGGTATTATATATTTTCCTTTGTGGGTTTTTTAGAAAAAACATTACCACATATTTCTCTAATCCTTTGAATATTAGGTAGACATCAACTCTTATACATGATCATCAAAATAAGTAAGAGAGAAAATCAAATTCAATTCTTTATTTTCTCAAGAAGTATTTGTTTGCTAGTAAAATCACAATTTTGTTATAATTAAGTAGCATATATTTTTTACTTTAGTAAATTATTTAATTCTAATAAATTAATATAATTTAATGTAAATATTATATATAAATAATATTGTCATATGAACAAGTTATAATATATTTGAGTAATAGAGGCAAGTATTGCCAGCAAGAGTACAGAAAGGTTTAGGAAAGTTTATCAATTATTGGTGGACAAATGTGGGTCCCATTCAAATGAAGGAATCCCATGTGGTGAAAGTGCAAGGGGCCTAGTAGTACAAGCAGCAAGAGTGTCTTACTCATAATATGGATGAGCAAGAATCATAACTCTTATCATCGTGACCTATTGTTCAAAACTCATATTGGAGCTTTGACTAAATTTAATTTGCGTAATGTATGATTATTCGGGGTGACACTCTCGATAAAATTTTTTCCATACCCAAGACTCAAATCAGAGACATTTGGTTGATAGTGAAGAAGCACTATGTTTAATACTCATAATATGGATGAGTAAGAATCACAACTCTTATGATATGACCTGGTGTCCAGAGCTCGTATTGGAATTTTGACTAAATTCAAATCGTGCATTGCAAGATCATTCAGGGTCGAATGGTCAAGCTTTCGATAAGATTTTCTCCATACCCAAAACCTGAACTCAAGACATCTGATTAAGGGTTAAGAAACATTATGTTTAAAAATATATATCAAATTTCGATATATAAAGTCTTTAACTTAGGGCATAATTTCATATTATTATTTTTTACTATCTCAAACTATCGACTATTTTACAAGGTGTCATTGTTTGTTTTCAATCGAGATGGGAATTTGACAACTTATATGCATAGTTCATTTAATTTACCATTTTATTTTCCTAATTAATTTTCAATTTTTTTTATACGTGAAATCGTAATAATTAAATTAATAACGATTAATTATTGATAAATAATACTAGATAAACTTTAAAATCAAACCACTCGATATGGAACGTTAGCTTAGGGTAGCCGATAAGAGATGGAAGGTGATATATATGCATGAAAATTGAGCGATAAGTACGAGCGGAGAACGAAAACCGAAAATGACATCAACGGCGCGTGGCCCACTACATTGTGGAAGCTGCGGTTAGATAAGAACAACGAGCAAAATATTATTTTTTTATATATACCACGTATTTATATTAAAATATTAAATAAATTAATTTAAAATTATAGAAATAATTCAAAAAATATATTTACCACGTAGAATATGAGATCTGCATTTTGTGGCATGGAGCCTTGTTCATCTTTGAACAATCATAATTATCATTTAGTTATAAAAATTTAAATTGATTTGATATAACTATCGATACAAATAAGTATTTACCGAAAATATTTTGTGTTACATTGAATCATAATTATACAAAAAAAAAGAGTGAAATATGTGCATGAACCGATTAGATGAGAGTAGAAGGGAAAAATTATTATTATTTTATTAATATAGAGAAAGATAATCTGGATGATTTTGTATAGTAATTGGTGGAAAAAATATGATATAATAGATGGGGAAAAATTAATATCAAAATAATAATACAAGAATTAGGATAAATACTATTACAATAATTTTCTTAAGTAATATATATATATATATATACATAAAATACTTGAGTCGTGCTAGAAAGAAAAATATTTTCTATTTCTCTTTTGTAATATGTTCTCCCTTAGCTCATGCTTAATGAAGTCACAAATGATCCTTATATAGAGATAGTAAGGAGGTTAATAAATTACTTATTTTGTCACCAAGTAAAGATAACACTTGGTCACCAAGTAAAGGCAATACTTTGGCACCAAGTAAGACAGTACTTTGGCACCAAGTTGGATGACAAAGTAGTAGAAATATCACATGTTAAATGTTTTACTTTGGTTCAAACTAACTAAATCTTCTGAAATAATTATAATATTGCTAACAATTCCTAATATTCCAAAAGATTTTGAAAATAAGATAATGAGTTTTGCTGGTTTTGTATGATCAAAATGTTATAGATTTGGTGTTTTTCGGACTATGAATCAAACTTAGATCGATAAAATTTAACTTATAAAATCATTGGTGAAATATAAAATTTCTATGAACCAATTATTCTTTTGTAAGTCAGAGATTCTACTCACATTTTAATCCTCATATTTTGTTGTTCAACGCGATTTTGCGCCAATAAGCCATGTGCGTGCCTGGTTATTCATGAGAGCTCTCGAGACTAGGCCAAAGTCTCATAGGAGCGGCCACACTCCACTTCTCATATAGGTGAATTCATCAAGTGTATACTGCTTTAAATACACCATCCATAAGGACTATGAATTCATTAAGAGTAATAACTCATCCCTCATAATTAGTAGCAATTCAAGCACTCTCTATTAGTGCGCAATGTCAATATCGACTTGTTATTATGAACCTACTTCATGGGATATTCAATCACATAGGTTGGGTTACCATCTCTATTGACAATCATATTGGTCTTAACCCCATCTCTTTTGAGGATTGAAGAATTAACTTTCTTCCCACGGGTTTAGTTAGTGAATCAGCCGAATTCAATTCTGACTTCACATAATCAATTGCAATTATTCCATCATTCAGTTTTATAAGAAATAAAGGCATTTAAAAGCATCATTTTTATTTCTAAGTAAATATAACTTAGTAAATCTAGAAAAATCATCAATAGTTACATAATATCTTTTACCATCTCTAATCATTGTTTGTTTTAAATCACCTAAATCAGTGTGAATTAGAGACAATAATTCAGTTTCTCTGCTTACAGAAAAACATGACTTCTTAGTAGTTTTAGCTTCAACACATATTTCACATTTATTAATATTATTTGGATCTAAGTCAGATATCAAACCAAGTAATTGCATATTTTTTATGTAAGAGAAATTGATATGTCCTAATCTAGCATGCCATAAAGAAATAGATTATATCATGTAAGTAGAAGTAGATGCTTTTTCATTCACAACATTACAAACATTAAGTACGAAAAGTTCCCGGTTACAATAGTCTTTTCTCGCAAACACATTATTTTTTGTTAGTATTATCTTTTCGAATTCAAATGACACTTTCACTTTAGCTTTATTAAGCAAGGCTACGGAAATCAGGTTTGCGCTTATTGTAGGAACGTGTAGCACATTCATAAGGGCTAAAGTTTTTTCCAAAGTAAGTTTCAGGAGCACTTTACCTCTACCCAAGACTTTAGTCGTTCTTGAGTCTCCAAGGTAGACTACTTCACTGTCATCCCCTATTGATGTATAGAGACAAATGCTTCTCGATTCGCACAAATGTGCCGAGTAGCCCCAGAGTCTACCACCCATTCTTTTATATGTGCTACAATGTTTACTTGAGAAATGACAGCTGCAATAATTTCATCTCTTTTAGCTAAATTAGCCTTGGGAGGATAACACTTTTCTTTGTCATTTTTTATTCTCCTCCTACACTGTGCGGCATGATGACCTGATTTTCCACAAGTAAAACAAGTGCCTTTCTTTTGCTTAAAATTGGGATTATAAGGCTTGTAATCATCAGACTTATTAACATACCTTTTGTTGTTACTCCTTCAGTCTTGTACTAAGTTTGCTTGCCGTGTTGATTCCTCTTCTTTGAATGACTCTTTTTTGTAGTTTGCTCTACCATAAACTTCTGACAGAGTGACTGGAAAAGTAATAACTTTTGTAGCACCATCATAAATATTTTCAGTAGTATTAAAACATATATTATTTGCCATAGTTTCTTAGATTGTTGGAAAAAATATGATATAATAGATTGGGAAAATATAGTATCAAAATAATAATACAAGAATTAGGATAAATACTACTACAATAATATTCTTAAGTAATATATATGTATATATATATTTATTTATATAATACTTGAGTCGTGCTAGACACTGTCTTAAGAAACTATTTTAGCGGTGTTAAATGTTTCCCCAGAATTAAACAAGTCTTCTCTAAATTAATTAGAGGACACAAAAATCAACAAAATATAAATATTACAAAACCAACAAGACCGTTGAAAGAAAGTGTTTGAAAGAAAAACGTTTTCTATATCTCTTTGGTAATATGTTCTCCCTTTGTTCATGCTTAATGAAGTCACAAATGATCCTTATATAGAGATAGTAAGGAGGTTAATAAGTGACTTACTTTGTCATCAAGTAAAAATAACACTTGGTGATCACCAAGTAAGACAATACTTTGGCACCAAGTAAGGCAATACTTGGTCACCAAGTTGGATGACAAAGTAGTAGAAATGTCATATGTTAAATATTTTATTTTGGCTTAAAGTAATTAAATCTTTTGAAATAATTATAATATTGCTAACAGTAAAGTGGGGCAATTCTTGTGACATAAAATTCTTAATGTGCATGCATGATTAAATGAATTTGTTGGTCCAAAATCAAATCTTAATAAATGGTCCTAAAACTTGTTTATTAAAATTTGTACATATATACATTCATATATGAATTCATTCCTCTCATTCATTTAGAGGGAAACTTGTTTATTGTATTATGATCTTAAATTAAATGTTTTATGGTATATTAAAAATGTTATTTGAATCTTATAATTTTAAATATATCATCACTCTTTAAAGAAGCATCATTAATATAGTGTTTTATAAAAGGAAAATATCTTTTAAAAATATATACATGGAATTTTTATGTTTGTTTAATTATAACAATTAGAAAAATATTTCTTTTAAGAAAACAACTTTTTAAAAATAAGGAAAATAAATATTTAATAAAAAATAGGTTTCTAATAGGAATAGAGAACAAATTTCATATCACTTCGACGCTTCTAACTCTCATCCCTTGACGATCTCACCCCATTTTATCTTACCCTTTTAGAGTTTGGTTGTTTGACAAATAGTTATTTAGGAAATAATTATTTGAAAATTAGTTATTTTAGGACTGTTATTCCATCGTCATTGTGGGATGGGATAAAATAACAATACAATACAGGAATAACTATTTTCGTGATAAATTATCTCGTTATTTTAGTTTGTTCCAATCAATTGACACTTTCATCCTAAAATTAATTTCGAGATTAGTTATCTCTTATCCTCAATCAAACAAGCCCTTAGTATTTTGCTTAATTACAGTACAAATATTTTTTAGATAATATTTTATTCATTAGTTACAAAAATCTAGAAAACAAGTAAGAAATTCACTCATTTTTGAAGAAAATATTTTCCTACCAAACACATTCTATGGGTAAAATTGAATGCTGAAAATAAAAAATAATAAATATTTTTAAAAAATGTAAAATGTATAGTTTTTAAAAAATATATATTTTTTAATCATTTCCCCTAATATGGCGCCTTAATAAATCAAACATAAAGCATGCAATAGAAGAACAAAATTAAAACTTGTAAGAGACATTCTTGTCATTATGAGAGACAATTACCTAACATCTTTAATTAATTTGTCAAATCCAATAAAGTATTATTGTTTTTCTGTTTTATTTTTTTCCAGGCTGGAGCCAATATGATGAGCTGTCACTTAATTCTTAATGTTAAGTACTAATAATATTTTAATATTTTGTGAATTGATAGATAGCTACTCTCATTCACTAAATTCTTTGGATCCAAACTGAAAAATTATTTGTCCACTTTCCTATTATGTCTAAAATTGTGTTTTATTAGCCAGCATTTAATCATAGATTTAATTAAAAAAATTTAAAAACAAGTTTTTGTCGTATTAAGAAATAAATTATAACATATTATATTTATATTTGCACATATATTTTACTTAATTTTTTTTAATAAATAAATGAAAGTGAAAATTCAGCCAAAAGTTGATCTAGGTAATTTTTGAAATTTGAGATGGTTAGAATCTTAAATTCAAATTTAATTAGAATTTAATATGAATATTTGTCATCGAATAAAATATTTTAAAATTATATTATATCTCAAAATTCAAAATATATCGATTTGAACTGTTGAAAAACGTGGCAGCGCCGCAGCAGAAAAAAGGTGGGACGCAAAATGCTAAGTAAGAATCTAAAAATGAAAGCATGTGAGGGGTGGGGAAATGTAAAGCTGGAATAATGCTTGTCATGTTATTTTGTTTCCCTCTATTATACCACACCCCACACATAGTTTGGCATAAATACAAAATGATTTTTTTTTTTTTTTGGTGTGTTTTTATTCATTTATTAGATAGTTAAGTTAATTATATGAAATATATTATTTATATAGTTATAGGCATTAATCTCAAGTAAAAAGTATATAAGGTTTAACAACTTATTAAGGTTAATCCATACGATTAGAGGAACTGACATAATAGATGAACAAGGACAAAAGTAATAAAAATAAATGACAATTTAGATTGAAAGTATCTAGTTGAAACACTTTAACATGAGTTGAGGTATTCTATTGAAATATGACTTAATTTGAGTGTTTAAATGAAATATATTAAGCAAAACAAAGTATTTAATGCATCAGAACACTTAAACTTGTTAGAAATCTTATTTATACACTCGATATAATACTTGTCCCAATTTAGCATGAACACAGGATAAAATAATTCTATTAGACTCTTTTAATTCAAAATTTGGAAAAGAAGATATGGGTGTTCTCAAGCGTCTATTAGGTAGTTAAATTAACTTCATACTATATGTTATCTACATTAGTTATACATAATAGTCTTAATCGGAACAAGACTAAGATTTGGTGACTTATTTGAGAACAACACTGTAATTAAAGAAGGTGACATATTTTAAGTAATTAACTTATCTACGTAATAGACAATTGAAAGCATAATTTTTTTCTAGATTTGAGTAACAACTGTCTAATAGAAATAATATATTATGTATTTAGATGCTCAATTGAAATAAATTGTAACTTGAATAACTAAATAAAATTAGTAACAAATTCAAGGGGTTGTTAATATATTAGGAATTTTTTAAAAAGATTTTTTTATGATTAAAAATATTTATCTTTTTTTGAAAATTTCACATAAAAAAATAATAATAAAAAGGTATAATGAACCACAAAATCAATTAGTCAATATCATGAATCATGATCATTTTGAAGACAAGAAGTTTTGTACGCAAATTATTTTGCAAAATAATGTCGTTCTATTATTACGTATTGAGTTAGTCCTCTTTTAATTTTAATTGAATATGTATTTATAATATAAATAAAAATAAAAATGAGTTAAAGATGTACAGTAAAAATGATTACTTATCGAATTCTCTTGATTTTTGTGTTTTTTAATTATTTAAAAAAAATATAATTATGATATTTTATTAAAAAAAATTATAATTACAAAATCATTTATGAAACTCATCCTACTAAAGACAATTTTGAGTTGCAATGTTGAATTTCACTCTTAATTAAGGAGATTTACTTAAAGCATAAGAAATAGGTACCAATTAAAGAGCGTATTTCAATATTTAAAATTTATTTTTTGACGCAAAATCAATTATAAAATTTGAAACTTGGTTAGTAATTAGTTCAATAAAGTCATACAATATGAGCCAAATGGAATTACGATAGCTAAAATTTCATATAAAAATCTAATTGAAAATAAAAATGAAAATTTACAAATTGATGTGTGATTTCACAAGCTCTTGTCTACATGCATTTATGCAAATCAATCACCATTCACGAGATTTATTTTTCGAGTCAAAAGCATGAATATAATACAACAAAAAATGATCCGAATTTATAATTATTATGAGTATATATACGCATGATTATATTTTCATTAACTAATTTTGACATCTCTATATAAAATAACATTGTTTTTAGCATGTTGCATTGCAATATCTTCAAAAGCTAATTTACAGTTAAAATTTAATAGATTCAATTTTCAAAATTTTAAAGCACTAAACTAATCGTACAGCTAAATACAAGTTCAAATATAATATCAAATTTTAATATTTTTACATTTATTTAGCCTGCAAAAGGCTACATCTGCTTTCTTTGAATATAAAATAATAAAAACTTATAAATCATTTTTTTTTTGGGACAAATCAATTTTGCAGTTATGAATAATGTACTAATGTTCAACTATTTTTGCCCTACTTATAGGCTACATAAATGTGTAAATATAATCACATACCTGAAGTAGGTGAAGGTGTTGGAGTCAAAAATATTTACGCCTATTTTCTCTGTTTCAATTTATATAAACTTATTTAATAGAAAATAATAATGTAATAAAAAAATTTAGAACTTGTGATTTTAAATATAACATATACAAACGTTAGAAGCTTCTCATTCAAGATAAAATTAAAAGTTTCAATTCCAAATTGTTGTTTTTTCTAAAAAAAAATTATTTTCTATTTGATGTCCGATTACATAGAGCAGAGTGAGTATTGTCCTTCTCAATGCACAATCACAGTTCATAGCTATTAAAAGTTGTAAAACTATATAAGTATTATTTATGCAATTCTTTTAATATGTATTGTAGATATTTATGTGCATTGAAACATTTATTAGGGTTGATGAAATTAAAATAGGCAAGTTACATATTTAATCGACCGATTAAAATATATATATATGTATATATATTTCTCAACTAGAATACAATGATTAAAGAAATATTTATATTTCGTGCATTATTGAGCATTGTAGTATTACTTTTTTTTTATTAGAAAAAAGAGCAAAAAAAAGGCTGCAAGTAGTCTCTATTACAAATTTACCGACAAAAGTTTGTGATGAAATGGATAGAATCATTTCGCTTGTACTAATATAATTTTTTCGTGTAAAAATCCTACTATTAAAAAGAGTATCTCCCAATGAACCCTACCAGAAGCAAATTAATCAGTATCAATACGAATACCAAACACCCGAAGCAGAAAAAAAACACTGTTATTTTTTCTCAGCTAATCGATTTGTATTTGAAAGTATATAAAAACTAGCAAAGAGAAGTAGATTAGTTTGACATATTTACACACTTTGCCTTTAGTCAATATATAAATAATATTATATTTTTGAAAAAAGGGGAAAATAAGGCCGCTTTTGATTAATCTTTTCAATATCAGAGTTTACAAAAAAGAATTACATTTTTAAATTTTTTTATAATCTCTTGTTTGTTTGAGTTACTTTTGAATATAATCAACATAGATTATGATGCAATGGTGGACTAGTGGAACTGCTTCACCCGTTATCAGACGTCTCGAACTTGAGTCTTATTAGGTATGATTTTTTTTTTTGTGAGGGTCACCCCCGAATGGACTCTGTAGTATGCAATCCAAAAATTAGTCGGGGCTCCAAAATGGATATTTGTGCACTTTGAACTTTGAACTTTGAACTTTGTAGCTACACTCCCAATCTAATTGGTTGTATGACAGAAATTGTTTGTAAAAAAGCCCAAAATAAGATTTTTAATGGCCCAATCTGTGAGCCTTCTAATGATTCAAACCCATGTAAGAAGCCCAACTTTAAACTTCATTCAACTGGGCCTCAATGGAGGGAAAACCTTCTTACTATATGGTGAAGTTTGTTTCAAGAAAGAAGGTAAACAATTTTCAAGTTTTTGTAATACATAAACCTATTTTTTGAAGGAGAAAAATTCAGATATAACAAACATAATGGACATACTCTATATCTATAGTTAAGGATGTACAAAATTGAATCGAAAATTGAACCAAACCGCAAATCGAGTCAAACCGAAAAAAACCCCGACAAGTGGTTTGGTTTGACTTGATTTGGTATTGGAAAAAAATACCCGATTATAGTTCATAGATGTTGATAATTATAATAAAACTTAAATCAAAATCAAATTAATACTAATGCAAAAAGAAAATCAATTCAACACTAAGAATGACAATAATATTGAATATTTGTTCTTTAGTTTTACATTGGTTTAGACAATTAAAATACATAATCTAATTTTAATTTTCCTTAAATATTTAGTAATGTAACTAATACTTATTAAATTTATTTTAGCATGATTTAGTACTTTTAAATTATGATCATTTTCATTATGACTTTGCAATATTTATTTTATATGATGATTTCATTATTATTAATTGAATATTTTAGTGTCATCAATACTCATCTCATATTTTGTGTTATTTTCTTAAGAAACACCTTAGATAATTGTATTTTGGTTGGACTAAAGAAATATTTGGAGCACAAGTTAATTATATGTTTGTATGCAAACTTTACCGAAAAAATATGAGGTTTATTAGTTTGGTTTGATTTGTAAATTTAAAAATTCGACACAATGGTTTGGTTTGGTATTTGAAAAATCCGAACCAACCCGAGGTTGAAAAACCCAAAAAAATCCAAATTTTATTAATTTGGTTTGGTTTATAAATTTAAATTTTTTACACAAATGATTTGGTTTGATATTTGAAAAACCCGAACTAACCTGGTCATGTACACCCCTACCTATAGTTTTGATAATTGAGCTTTATAGTTATAGTTTCGTTTGCTATGGACAGTGGTGGAGCCACCTTAGAGTTAGGGTGTTCGGCGAAAAATTATATTATTTATATATGGTTAACATAATTTTTTAGGTATATATAATAGATGTCGAACCCCCTTCGACTACTTCGTCTGTCTATTTTTTCATATTTTGAACCCCTTTATTATAAACTCCGCAACTGGCTCTGGAGGTTGCGATTTGTATATTTCGCTTGTGAATATACAAATAGTATAAACATATACAAATTCTATATTTATATATAGAAATTTTTGAGAATTGTGTTTGTATATTTCACTTGCCAATATATAAACGGGGTAACTTATTATGTTTTTTTCATAAATCGTATATAAATAAATATGATAAACATATACAAAATTCTGAATTTATACAATCAAGAACCGAATTATATAAATTTTGGATTTATACAAATCAGACAAAATTATACAAATCAAACAAATAACAAAAATTAGGAAAATTATAATCACAAATTACATTTTCCTTAAACTATAGCTATAATACCTACTATAGACTAAATATTTGCTATTCTGCATATTTTTTCCTTCAATATATCACTCTTATCATTCATGAAAGTTAATAAAATTATGTAAAAGTTAGCCAATTTATAAACCAATTTTTTTTTTTTTTTTTAAAAAATCCATTCAAAAGAGCTTCACAATACTAACAAATCCCCAATTCTCAAATATTTGTTCAAAAAATGGCGATCGCTTATCTACGGAGATTCGCTTCCCGAATCGCCCGAAACGCTTCTCTATCATCTTCCTTCGGATCCTCAATCACTCGATCTTCCGCTTCATCGTCGTCGCCGTCGGCTTCCGCCAAGGTCGCCGATCGGATTGTCAAGCTATCCGCCGTCGATCCGGATGGGAACAAACGCGAAGTTATCGGACTCTCGGGTCAAACACTGCTCAAAGCCCTAACGAATCAGGGGTTAATTGACCCGGATTCTCATCGGCTTGAAGATATCGATGCTTGTTCAGCTGAATGTGAGGTACACATTGCTCAGGAATGGCTCGAGAAGCTTCCACCAGCTTCGTATGATGAGAAGTATGTTTTGAAGAGGAATTCTAGAGCTAGGGTTTTGAACAAGCACTCTAGGCTTGGATGTCAGGTGGTTCTTTCCCAGGAGCTTCAAGGTATGGTTGTGGCACTTCCTGAACCCAAGCCTTGGGATATCCCGTAAGGTGAAATGAAAATTTGTTGAAGTTTTTGAATTGGAATTTTAGTGTTTTGAGATAATAATAATATATGGGAACTTTTGGTTCTTGATAATTTTTTTTTTTATTCAGTATGTTTTAGCCACTGGAATGTTCCCAATTCGAACTAAGTGGCAATATGATGTCTGAAGTTCACAACTTTGTTTGTTTAAATTTTGAAATGAATGATTTCCCATTTCATGTTATAGTATTGCTATACTTACTTATCTCACAATTATTGGGTATATGGTAGCCTTTTGAATTACAATCCATATACAATTGTTGCCTAAGGTAGAGACATTTGTCACACTGCGGTATCTGCTACTGGATGTCTGTGTATGATATTGTGATGCTATTTTTTTTGTTGGTAATTAGGAATTTTATTACCAAGTAAGAATAAATACCGCTCAATACAAATGAAAAAATGGACAGGTAGGGATACTGGACATTGTCCCAGTGCCCTCTATATCTCCACTACTCATCAACACCCATTTAAACTAGCTATGGTAGAAATTTAAGGGATAGAGGATATTAACTAGCTTTGGCTTCATACAAGCTCGGATATAGACATCTTGGGTTACATGTTTAATTATTGCAGCAACGGTTCATCTTTTCCCTTGCAACAATGCTTGGCTCCTCTCATGCCAGACCTAATATATGCATGCAGATGGTGTCATTCAATATTAGAATTGATGTGGCTCTGTTTGTCCTGTACTATACTTCCATCCATGTTTTCCAGCTTAGTAGCTTACACCAGATATCTGCAGCTATGAGACACTTGAAGAATTAAGTGGTCCAGTGTTTCATCAGTTCCTTTACGCAGATGACAGATAGGATCCACATTTACTCTCCATTTAATCAGCCTATATTTAGTATATAGCTTAACATTAGCTACTAGATACACCATAAATCCATTTAGGAAGGGCAGGATTCCTACAGATTAGTTTTCTCCAACTTACTCTTGGCAATGACCCCATGAATTTTAGGAACATTTATCCTTACAGAAAATACCTTGGCCTTCAGTTCTGCAGTGTCATTTGAACCAGTAGCTTCCATGTAGGTTGTTGCTTTCAACACCTTCTTGATTATCCAGGAAGCTTGGTTAGCAACAGTTCCACACACTGGTCCATCACTCCATCTTTTATCTAATGTCGGTGAACCTATCTAAACCACAGTTTGTTCTCCTTATTGCATAGTTCCAGCGAAATTTGCACACAGCAGCCTTTTTCCAGTGCCCAATATTGAGTAGATTTAATCCACCTGAACTCATAGGCAAACATAGTCGCACTCACCGGTAAACATAGTCTATCCCAGGCAATCAATGCTTTTTTGGGAACTTCTACATTATCTGGACAAAAGAGGGTTCTATAGATCCTTACTATTTGCTCCATGACTTTCTTAGGCAGAAGAAAGATTTGAGACCAATAGGTTCGAATAGAGAAAAGTATACTTTTTAGCAGCTGCACTCTGCCAGCAATTCAAATGCTATTTTGTTAAGTAGAAATATGTCCTATGCCACATGAGACAAATATGTTGACTTTCAAATATGTTTATCCTTGATTTGGAGAGTGGAGGTTCTAAAACAAAATCTTGCGGAGGACTGTAGATGGGGTTACTTGAGCAAAATCAAATACAGATTCAACATTAATTTTTGGGAGGTCAGGACTTAGGAGCGAGACAATCTCAGATAGAGTGCTTCTATAGTGGGTCTTTAGAAATGTGACCTAGTGTTCCTTTTGTACTTGTGTGAATCATCTGGCATTCAGAAGGTCGCAGATTATGTAGGTTACAAGAGCCAACAAATGACCCATATAGTGCTCCTACTGAGCCAATGAGTGACCAACTGGTCCAGACCATGGCCAGCCCAATGCTCAAGACCAATGTATCATGAGAAACTCACGCGATCAACTGATAATCTACTGAATTGACTATCAGAATTGGTTAGGTGCACCTTTCACCATTTCTTACATACTTGTCCTTTTTCAGGTTATGAGCATTCACTTCAGCTTTTGATATTTCTTTCTTATTTCTTAAACCAAAGTACAGTTGAATTTCTTCTGACTACTTAGGTCCGTATTATCTCTACTATGTGTCTACTGTCTAGCCTTCTTTTTTAATTAGTCATATTTCATGTCGCAACTAGATTATAAACTTGGGGTACCTTATAAAAAAAAAAAGATGTATATATCTAGCATCTTGGCTGCACAAGCACTGGGAGTCCATAGACTTGCTAATTGAGCAAGAAACTAGACCAAAAAGTCAAAAGTGTAAGGCGAACTTAGGCTGAATAGCAATAAGGCTGAAGCAGAAAGTTCGATCTCAGGAGCAAAGACTTCAAGGTTACACTTTTAGATATTCATTTACTAAAAGCTCAATGACAAGATCTGTGGTAAACGCCTGAAGATTGAAGTGATAAAACTTGAGATTAAGATACTTTTTGATTTGGGCTACGAGGGTCTAAACTCGTGTTCAAAATGGTATGCTCACTTTGAAATTGCTCAATAGGGACCACCAAAGAGATAGCTTGGGACATTGTGTCAGCTAGCGCATGGACTACCCAGATTGTGCTCCAAGCCGAGAACAAAATTTTGCTGAAAAGTGGCTGACGCACCATCATTTCTTTTATTCAGCGTGGCCGTGTAAACGAGTGGGTGCGGTGGGGAATTTTGTGTAGTTTGTGGAATAGGTTCAAAAGATTTTGGAGGTGTTCAAATTATAGGCTTGAACAAAGAGCAAATAGATAGAAATATGAATGCTTCAAGAAACAAAACTAGGTTGTTCCTTTCCATTTTCCTAAGCCTGGGTGGGTAGAGTTGCATGGTACCTATGCTGGTGGGAGGTAGTAGGTACCCGATGAAATAGTCAAGTTCGAGCAAGCTGACCTGGACTCCACTTCTTTGTGATTGCATGGACTCCACTCCTTTGTGATTGCATGGACTCCACTCTTATCAAAAGAAAAGAAGCTTCATAGGAGAGGAAATCTATAAGAACCTAGTGTGGCCTAGCGAAGGAGTCTGAATCTATTTGAGTCATAAAGAGACAAATTTGACACAAGTAGGACATATTTATAGAATGTAACTAAAATAGACAAATTCCACTTTATAAAGTTAAAGAAAAACTTCTGTTTATATCAAAATTTAGACGTCAACTGATTTAACGTCTGTCGTTTGAAATTTTGATAAAAGAAGTCACACTATGCCTATTTTAGTTACATTCTTAAAACATAGCCTACTTGTGTCAATTGTCTCTTTGTGGCTCAAATAGGTTCCAGATTCTCAATGAAGCGGTTGAGAGCCATAAGGTCTCGGTACAAATCCCAGCAGAGACAATTAAATAGTAGGTGATTCTTTCCATTTGTCCTAATTTGGTGGACAAAGTAACCTGTTGCCGGTGGGAGGTGGTAGGTATCCCGTGAAATTATCAGTCGGGGTACGCAAAAGCTGGCCCAGGCACTAGGTCATTAAAAAAAACCTTTGTGAAAAAAATAAACTGGTTACTGCAAATAAAATGAGTTAGCCGAAGTTCTGAGGCAGCCTTGAATGTTCCAATCAAGAACTAGAAAATTTTGTTCACTGAAACATACCATAATTATGAAAGAGAACTTCTAGAATCTAGACCATTTGTTGTTGATTAACTACATAATCTAAGCTACTTATCTAAAATATAAAATAACAATAATAATAGAAGAGACCTTTAAGCCTTCATAAATCTGCTAAACGCTTTCATGTGAATAAATGCTTAAAATCTTCTCTTTTGTTTTCTCTTTCGTTGTCCTAGAAGTACTCAATAGTGATGAGTGAAAACTAGGTGTTTCTCATATAAATACTGGTAGATATATTGTAGTTCTTGAGCAATTTTCATGTGGAATGTGAGGTACCGCGGTCTTTCTCATTGACCAAAACAACTTTTGATTGTCTAGATATCTTCCAATAATTTCAAGACGTTTTTGAAGTCCTTAGTAAAGAGGATCTGTACTATCTTCCAATTTTGTAACATGATCCATGGTGAGCATTAAAGTATGGTTATTTATTGTTTAGTTCCCAAGTTGCAAGTATCTTTCAATACTTACGTCCTGCATGCTTGCTACTTCTGGTTGCCTCTTAGATATCAGATCTAGAGAATCATCGACCTTACTTGTGTTCTCCCTGTTTGCTACTTATAGTTGCTTCTTGGATAGCAAAGGCTTGCTATATTGTTGAGTTCTTCCATTGGTGTGGCCTTCAATAGAACTTCTTCGTTGCCACCAAAAGTGTTGTTGGTGCAATGATAGGAATCTGTATCATATATACAAAGGGTGATGAAGAAGCATGGACATGATTACGTATTAAGGCATCCTTATAGATGCCATGAAGTTATGACCAATTAAAACCCGTGGACGTTTGTTTGTGCATACGTCGTCCTGTTTTCCCAAGCAATCTCATCGGTTTGTTGATGTGGTTCCAGGGCTAGATAGGTTTAAGGTTCATGCACCTTCTGCTCTCAATATATGCTTGCAAAATATGAAAATCACAGTATTAGCATGGAAGGCAGTGCATATATTAAAACATCACAGTATTAGCTTTTACATCAGAATAGAAGTTAACTAGGCTCTACTATCAGTACTAGTTAAGCAGAAGGGTTAACACTAACAGCTAAAAGGATCTTCAGCAAAGTCTAGCGATTAGTGCAGGTAAGTTGCCTGATAGTGGTAACCATTTCCGAAGAAGTTGCCATGTCCGGGAGGAAAGTTGTAGGCAGTACCAAGGAATGATGGAACGTGGGTGTCAGCTGGTCCAGGGTAAGCATATGGTCGGTCATATATGTACTGTGGATACCTATCAGTCATTCTACTAGCATAGAAGTTCTTGTCAGAGGCAACATTAGTGGCTCGAGCTCCATTTCCTACGCAATTGGCACGAGGTCTCTTGGGTTGAGGTTTGGCAACTTCAGTTGCTCTTTTCTTGTCTGCCTTTTCTTTCTCCAGCTGGTGAATCCGGTTCTGGAGAGGATCCACGGGGTATTGCGCCTCAAGCTTATGGTCTTCGATGCACTTTATCACAGCCTTCAGTGCAGTCAGCTGCTTCTCGTTGACATCATTCTGAAACAAAGACAATATTTGATTGATGGCACATAAAAAAAAGGTTGCTTTAGAAAAGAAAATTCTCATTAAGGAGATGCAATAATTAGCAGAAGCGCATCGACTGCATAACTCCGTAAGCAGCACTTGCTTTCCCAACCCAAGGGAACTAGAGAAGAAAGGGATTCTTGCACAGAGACCATGATATTACAGTGAGAACTTGTACAAAGCAATACAGACAAAAGAAAGCAGTCCAATGCACAAAGCATACATGTTCGCAGGTCCTGGGAAGGACCACACTCCAAGGGGTAAGATGAAGATAGCCTACACTAATGCAGTGCAAGTATTAGTGGCTGCTTCCACAGCTCAAACACTGTAGGTCACACGGATACCCTTGCTCCAAGGCAACCCCTTACTCATTCAGACAAAATAGTGAATTTCAAAATATGCAAAGGCACAGAGTACAAACCTGTGCAGTAGTAGGTGGTGCATTTCCAGATTTGACAGGTGAAGATACTTTGCTTGCTTCATTCAAGTAAGATTTTAGTAGTGAAACGGGTGAAAACTTGTCAGTCAGCTCAAACGCAAAAGCTAGATTAACAGCATCTATATGCCTTCCATTATTAACCAACACGTCAATAACACCTGTAGAAATGCAAAAGTAGAAACCAAACAGATGTTTAAGAAATCTGAAGCATATGAGCCAATTTGACCTCCTAGACCCAATAGATGACAGGAAATACTGTTCCACTTGCGTGAAAAGCTAAAAATAGACATACTCACAAGTCAACACTAATGTGCTGTATTCTTGAAAATATGAACAGGGAGAGGAACACAGTTATGAATTTCAATTCTGTCAAAAGACATGTATTCCACCGAAAATATAAGCATATAAAAGTCTCTAGCCATGGACTCAAGTATTTCTGAAAACTAACCTGGCATTCTCTCAGACAATCCAAGGGAACGACAGAGATCTGCTGTTTGGCGGCGACGTGAAACCATGGGTATCAGCTTGTACAGGTCTTCCTGGTTAAAGTTGGAGTTAATACCAAAAGTAGCAAGAAGCTGTAAGAATGCATGAGCCTCCAAGGAATTCCCATTATTTGCATCAATGTCAAGCTCATCTAACTTTGGTTTCCACTCCTCAGCAATAGCTTTTGCCCGTCCCTTAACACTTGCAGATATTAAACTTGAAATAGAATCCAATTCCAGTGTTGTTAATAAAATGCTAAGGCATTCCATTAGCATAATACAAGTTCGGCGAAGACCTAAAAGATTTGCGTCTTTTTTAGCATCTGAAATTGATACTTCTGAGGGGTAAAAACCCTTGAGTGAGTCCAGCACCAAACAGGCAGGATCAACAGCAGTTCTTAAAGCAGATGGAATTTCTTCCCTTACAGCAGCCAGGTTCTTGCGGTTGTCAGATATAAATTTGTGGAGGCCTTCCGAGTCCATATCTTGGCATAACTTAACTAAATCTGGATAACACTTGACTTCCACAACACCATTCTTGAAAGGCTTAATAGTATCCTCTGTATTCTCAAGTGGTATGTAATCAAGGGGCTTTGCATCAAACATAGGCGACTCACCTTGCACCTCAGGAGTAGCACCAGCAGGTTCCATGCAATTAGACTTCGTATGCTTCTCCATAGCAATAGTAATGGCAGAAACTGCAGCATCTCTTTTCTCTTGGAGGCTCTCAAGTGAAGCTTTCTCACTAGAGATAACAGCAGCTTGACGATTCTCCAATATCTTTTTGGATTGAACTATTTTTGTTTCAAACTCCTTCTCTTGGTCTTCCAGTTCGGTGAAGCGCCTCTTCAAAGACTTCTCAAGCCCATGAAAGTGCTCTTCAAGTTGCTTCCATTTCAGGTTTAGTGCAACAGCACGATGACTTTCCAGCTCAGCAAATGCTTTCTGTAGCTGCTGTATCTTAGAGGTTGTGGAGTCCATCAGTGTTGCAACTGATTGTGTATCTTCCATGGTAAAAATCCTAAAAGATATTGAGAGATGAAACACGAGAAACAAGAACAAGTTATCAGTATTGTTAACAAAAAGAACTCCAATTTATTTATTTAATTTCAGAACATTTACATTTTGAAGTGTAATGTCTAGACAAATTATTGAAAGAGATCATTATACAAACCTATACCTGCCGATAAAAAAGTCAAAAGATAAACCTAACTAAGATTTGAGGTTAATACAATTTCATGTTCTAATAAATTGGAACCAGCCCTTCTTATCTTATTTCTTTTTGGGATTTTAGTATTTCAGAGTTGGTCACAGATGCTCCTTAACAAAACTCCAATTATTCATCAAGGCCAATGGAGCATTTTCCCATGATGAAGTATTGCGCAGACTCTTCACTTTCAATGCCGCACCCGTGTTGGATTCTCCAAAAATACACTTCTTTTGGAGAATCCTACACGCATCCGTTGACATATGTGAAGAGTATGAGCAACATAGGTATCTACAACACTTTTTCAACAGCATCATTGTTAGAAATAAGGCAAGATTTGCTTATAAGTTATAACCAACACTCCAACAGGAATACACCTCACAATACACGCAGAGAGAGAAAAGGAAAGAAAATATCCAAAATAGCCTTCTGATAAAGTACCTACTACTCTTTAATTCTTGTGAATAACCTTTTCAACAGCATCGTTGTTAGAAATAAGGCAAGATTTGCTTATAACCAACACTCCAACAGGAACACACCTCATAATACATGCAGAGAGAGAAAAGGAAAGAAAATATCCAAAATAGCCTGCTGATAAAGTACCTACTACTCTTTAATTCTCATGAATAACCTTACATGAAGACGACAAGTTCAAGATACGCTGTTAATGTGCCAAATCACGTTCACTCACGAAAAGTAAACCAAGAAACTTAGAATTTACGCGCAACAGATTATCACTTAAGATTTGTAAACAAAATCATCAATCGATCAATCAACTTAATCTGAAATCCCAAACTAGATAGCATTGACCACATGAATCCTCTAATTCATCTTGTGAGGCAAAATTAGGGATTTCCCTTAACTATAAAAAGCTAAAACTCATGTTTATCTTACACTAACATGCAAGTTTTCAACCAAACAACAACATACCCATTGTAATCCCAAAAGTGGGATATGGGTAGGGTAGGATGTACACAGACCTTACACTTAACACCTACCTTTGGGGAACATGCAAGTCTTCAACAGACAAAAAAAGAAACCTAGCAAACACTACACCTAAAAATAAATAGAACCAAAGAAAAAACATTATCAGTAACAACAAAGAAGAAAAGGATTTAAAACAAGGAAAGTGTCAAGAAGTTAACATAAATTATTTAACAAGAAGACCCAAAACAATATCGCACTCTAATATCTCCTGGACCTAAGTAACCATCCAAAAAAGATACTCAGATAGCCAACAAAAAAGACTAAATTTGAAAAATAATAATGGATCAAAATGAACACGCAAGAAGTTACTTCCTCCATTCACTTTTACTTTTCCACTTTGGATTTTGCACATCCCTTAGGCCTTAAGAAACATATTAATACCCTATTAATTGATGGTTAGTATTAGGTCTTACAAACTGATTTAGGAAAGAAGCAACTAATACTAAGGTTAAAACATGAAGAAGAATAATCCTCTTACCTTGAGAGAAGCTAAAAGTGACAAGTAAAACACAAAAATCTAGTTTTGTAATCGTGGACAAGTAAAAGACAAAGTAGGGTGTGTTAACACTGGCGAACGGAGCTAAAACTCATATATTATCCCACATTAACATGCAAGTCTTTAACGAAAACAAAAGATTAACAAACAAGGAAAACATAAAAATCTAGTTTTGTAATCGTGTACAAGTAAAAGTGAAAGCAGGGAGCGTAACACTGACAAACGGAGCTAAAGCTCATATTTTATCCCACATTAACATGCAAGTCTTCAACCAAAACAAAAGATTAACAAACAAGGAAAACACAAAAATCTAGTTTTGCAATCGTGGACAAGTAAAAGTGAAAGCAGGGAGTGTAACAATGGTGAACGGAGCTAAAACTCATATTTTATCCCACATTAACATGCAATTCTTCAACCAAAACAAAAGATTAACAAACAAGGAAAACACAGAAGTTAACAATTTCAAAAAATAAAATTATTTTTTGTTTCACAAAAAAAAGAGAAAAAAGTTAACATGAAGCACACTGCAAATTACTAAATCACACAGAGCTAACAAGAGCCTTACACACCAGTGAAATATCTCACTCTAATATCTCCAGGACCTAAGTAAACAGCAAACAAAGATATTCAGATCGGAAACAGAATTAAGCTAAACAAACAACAAAACATCAAAATTAACATGTAAAAAGCTACTACACTAGCTAATTGAGTTCAAATGAGCTTTAGATTCCACAAATTTTGTGAATTACAGCAAAAAAAAGGCGGGTAAATGTGTTAACGAGCAAATACTTGATCTGACGCTACTGAGTGACCTAAAAAAGAAAGCAAATGAAAATAGAAGTTGAGAGGTAAGAGCTTACGAGATCGGCGGCGGAAAATGAAGTGTCGGCGGCGAATTTCGCCGGAGAAATTAGGCCATTTTCTGGTGGCGAGGGTTTTATGGTTTGAAGAGAGAAGGAACAAAAGAGGAAAGTAAGAGATAGAATGTTGACTGCTATTTTACGACAACTTCTGACACACACACACATTGCAGCAGCCTTTTTTCCCCTATTACCACACTTTTTTTTTAAATTTTCGATTCGGTATTTGGTATCCGTAGTGAAATCGCGTGAATTTGAATTCGATTATAAAAGTATGGTTATACTTTAGATTCGTTTGACCATGAGAAATTTTTATTTAGTTTATTTGTGACTTATATGGTATAATATAATTTAGTTTGAGCGTATTTTAAATGGATTGTCATGTTGAATGTGTATATCTATTCGTTCAAGTTTATATATCTATTTATACACACTTAAAGTTAGATGACGTATATATCTGTTGAGGTCATTTATACCTTTAAACAATGTTATTTCTATTTTAGTTTGTGCTTGAATAGAAGATTCAAATCAACTTTTGGAAATGCGATTTGATACTATGATCCCAATTTTTTTTTAAAAATGATTTTGAATTTCAAATCATGATTTTTTAAAAAGAAAATTAAATATAAAACTTGGCCCATAAGTATAGTTTGGAAACAAATTGTCATTTTAAATTTTACAAAAAAGAGTTGTGCCCAGCATGAAGAAGATTATTTGTACAATGTGAAAGAATTATATTAAAGAATAGCTAGTTTTGACTGGTGATTTTTTTTATAAATCTATGTGTATTGGAAAATTTGTAATTGTAGACATTTATTTTAAGAGGGATATAGAGATATATGATTTATCAATGCAACATTTTAGAATGTTTCAATATCTTACTTTCATTGATAAAATTGTTTATCTAAACAAAATTTTAACTTCTTATCAATCTGATTTTATAATCTAATTTTAAATATGAAAGGTATTTGATCCTAACTTTTTTTAAATTAAATATATAAAATTTAAATTCTGAATCTGCCCCTTCGAGCCACTATTATCAAACCAAGTCTTATAATGGAATTGCTTTCCACGGGCCAAACAGAATTTAAAATTCGAATCCAAAAGAATCTTCGTTTGATTGCCAAACATTATCCACACTGTTTTTTCTTTACTTTTTTTTCAATTATTATTGGATGAAAATGCAAATCACATTTTCTTTCTTTTTTTAATGATGGAATTAAATTATTTTTTTCTCCCAATATTTGAAAACATTTTTCATATCATTAACAAATTTTAACATGTGTTAGTATAAAAAGTTTTATAATAATTGAAGATGGAGTCAAAATTTTAACTTTATGAGTATTACATTTTGGAATAACGATTTCAATATTGACAAGTGGCTTTTAAATTTGATATTTATATATATTTGACAAACTTTTTAATATAAATACACAATTTTAAAAAAATTATTAAGTTCTATCAAATTGGCTTTAGAATTTCTAATTCTATTTTAAAAGTATTTCATTTATAATAGAGGCAAAATAAATATTTTTATTTATGAATTCTAAATTTTAGAATTTATATATATATTCTACTATATTATAAAAGGGAGTTTAGGCAAGTAAAATATATAATATTCAAGATTGAGACTTTTCCCAATCTTCAATATTATATATTATACTTGTGGGCCTTTTAAAATGGAGTTTATGCCCAAGTATAGTATATAACATTCAAGATTGGGACTTTCTTGAATATTATACATTATATTTATTATATAGTAGACCTTGGGCATAAACTCCCTTTTAAAATAATATATATATATATATCTCACAAATGAAAAAGTCCCAATCAATTCTACTAACATATATCATTTAAAAATGACTTAAAAAGCATTAAAAATTACAATAATTATCAATTTAAAATATTTAAAAGCTATATAATAAAATACGTTGACTCTTAGAATTCTATTAGGCTCACATATATTGGGACAGAAAAAATAACACATATCATTTTAAAATTACCAAAAAAGTATTATAAACAATATTAATTAACAACTTAAAATATCTAAAAGACATTTTAAAAAGGTTAATTTTGTAATTTTATCCATATCACATAAATAGGACAAAGTGACCAGTAATGTACGTTATTTCAAAGTTACATTAAAATATTATAAATCACAATAATAACTTGAAACATTTTTTAAAAAAATATGAAAATTTGGATGACTCTCCAAATTTCATTTGTGTCACATAAATTGAGACAACAAAAATAACATATATTGGGTCCATTTTAATTTATTTGTCTTAATTTTTTTTGTTTTTTTTTTATATTTAAAAATTAGTAAAAATACTATAAATCATGATAATTGACAACATAAAATATGTTTTAAAAAAATATAAAAAATTCCACTGATTCTTGAAGTGAATCTATCGTAAAAATACTATAAATCATGATAATTGACAACATAAAATATTTACAAAATGTTATATGTGGATAGTCTTATTATGCCTTAAATAGCGTCGCAGAAAGTACATGTTTGTGATAAAAAAACTTATTCCTTTATCCACGCAAACAATCGCTTCAAAAACTCGGTTATTACGCCCAAGTATAATAGATAATATTCAAGATTGGGACTTTTACTAATCTTCAATATTATATATTATACTTGTGGGAGTTTTAAAAGGGAGTTTATGCCCAAGTATAATATATAATATTCAAGATTGGGACTTTCTTGAATATTATATATTATATTTATTATATAGTAGAACTTGGGCATAAACTCCCTTTTAAAATAATTAGAAAAAAAATAAAAATAAATATATATATATATATATCACAAATGGAAAAGTCCCAATCAAGGAAGCAACATATATCATTTACAAATGACTTAAAAAGCATTAAAATTACAATACTTACCAATTTAAAATATTTAAAAGCTATATAATAAAATAGGTTGACTCTTAGAATTCTATCAGACTCATATATATTGGGACAAAAAAAATAACACATATCATTTTAAAATTACCAAAAAACTATTATAAATAATAACAATTAACAACTTAAAATATTTGAAAGGCATTTTAAAAGGGTTAATTTTGTAATTTTATCCATATCACATAAATTAGGACAAAGTGACCAGTAATGCACATTATTTCAAAGTTACATAAAAACATTATAAATCACAATAATTAATAACTTAAAACATTTTTTTTAAAAATATGAAAATTTGGATGACTCTCCAAATTTCATTTGTGTAACATAAATTGAGACAACAAAAATAACATA
Organism: Solanum stenotomum; assembly: GCF_019186545.1. Classification (NCBI taxonomy): domain Eukaryota; kingdom Viridiplantae; phylum Streptophyta; class Magnoliopsida; order Solanales; family Solanaceae; genus Solanum; species Solanum stenotomum. The sequence goes on along the minus strand of NC_064289.1, from coordinate 55,627,678 downwards.
TATTGGGTCCATTTTAATTTATTTGTCTTATATTTTTTTTTATATTTAAAAATTGCGTAAAAATACTATAAATCATGATAATTGACAACATAAAACATGTTTTGAAAAAAATACAAAAAATTCCACTGATTCTTGAAGTGAATCTATCGTAAAAATACAATAAATCATGATAATTGACAACATAAAATATTTATAAAATGTTGTATGTGGGTAGTCTTTATTATGCCTTAAATAGCGTCAAACAAAGTACAAGTTTGTGATAAAAAAACTTTTCCTTTATCCACGCAAATAATCGCTTCAAAAACTCGATTATTAGCCCCAAAACATATCATTTATATTATTGGACCTGTACTATTATCTAGTATATATATATATGTGTGTGTGTGTGGTGATTTTTACGGTCATAATTCATGAATGAATGATGCAACCCACCACTTAACTTTGACAAGACAACCAATTCTAGATATTTAATTGGAAAAAGTATCACAACTTGTTCTCTCTAGATATTTAATGGTAATATATATTAGGGCATCTCCAACCATGTTCTCTATTTCACTCTCTAAATATATAATTTTCTATTTTTTCAGACAATCAACTTCAATCCAATTCTCTATTTTACTCTTTTAAAAAGAGTCTTTTTCTCTCTCCTTAATATTATATTATTATTTCTATTTCATTCTTATTTTCTTATTTCATAATATAAATCCCTTCTTTCTTTTTTTCGAAATAATCACTTATATAATTTTCATGTAATATAAATTTTGTTTTGTCAAATTCTTTTTTTAATATAAAATTATATTTTATTCTAAACAACATAAATTAGAAGCAAATATTATATAGTATACAATTAATGAACAATTCAAATAAAAGTGAAATCATTAATGAAATATAAGTATACAAGCATTACATAAATACCTAACTTTCAAAATTATTACGTTGCTCACAATAAGTGCTTTATTAACACATTATGAAGTTCAAAATGAGCATTTTCATCCGTAATTTTTTTTATGTCTAGTGAAAAATTGTTCAAATCGAAGATTTTCATCTACCACCATTTTTGTCGTTGCAATTGGAGCCTCTATGCCATCTTGAATTGGTGCATTAAGATTACATCCATCCTCGATTATCATGTTGTGCAATATAATACATGTAGTCATTATATCATGTAGTACTTCTTTTTTTCAAAAGTGTGATTGTCCTACGATAATTGCAAACCTCCAAATGTACGTTCAACATCTTTTCGGCTCGATTCTTGTTTTATCGTGTAATATTTCTTCTTTTGAGAACGTGGATTACGAATAGTTTGAACAATTGTAGACCATTTAAAATTGTGCATTCTTTATAGTGAAAATTAAAATCAAATTATATTAAATTGACAAAAAAAATTAAAAAAAATGAAATATTATTAATTCGGAATGAAAGTAATATATATTAAATAATATATATTTTTAAAAAATTTATATTACATTTAAGAAGAATACAAATATTAGAGATTTAATTCATAGTTTTATATGAAAAATAATATGTCAATTACAAAATAATAGAAATAATAATATTATAATGAAAAAGTAAAATAGAGAGTGTGAATAGTAGTTCTCCAAATTTGGAGAACTACTATTTAACTCTCTATATATGAAGAATAAAGAGTGAAATGGAGGGTGGTTGGAGAGCCTATTGTCACGTCCCACCACTTCGCAGTCGAATTTTGCGTCCGGATAAGGGCGGAAGGGTCTAGAGTTTTGGAGAGGTTTGCGGAGAACTCTAGAACCTTTTAGAGAATTCAAGAAGGCTAGAGATTTCCTTGGAATTCTCTAGAATAATTTAGATAGTTTCCAAGATAGCCTTAGAATTCTCTAGAGTGTGTAGAGAATTCTAGAGAGGGGCTTTTGTGTAAATATCTTAGGGACTTGTAGGTAATTTTTAATTGCACTTTAGTCCTTAGGAGTTAGTATAAATAGGGGGTGCCATTCATTTGCAAGGCATCCAACCAACCAACCAACCAAGAAAGAAAAACATTCAAACAACTTGTAAAACATTCTCCAAGCAATATAAAGCCTTCTTCCAAAATTCTCTAAGTCTTTCCTTTCACTCTCTTAGCGATCTTAGCATAAAAGGCTTACTTGAGCTTACAAGATCGTGAAAGATTCGTGAGTAAGTTGTCAACTGCCGCACGGAGCTTTAGTAAAAACTCTAAGTCCGTGACAACGTGACATCAGAGCGAGGTTTGATACTAAGGGAATGGCAACCGAAGGAGACGTGAACGCCGCTAGTACCAACAACGTCCATCTGGATGGTGGAAAGAAGAACCGCAAGGGAAAGAAACACCAAAAGGGTAGTGAGGAAATGTTGCTTGACCCCACACCAAGAGGCGCTAACATCTCACCCACCTTCGACCACCGAAACAAGTGACGATAGCCGTGGCGATGAGCCCATTAACGTCACACCTGGAGAGGAGTGGATCGCAAGGGTTGACACGACGAGGCATGCCGTGGAGATATTAGGCTGGTGTTTGAATATGACCGATGACAAGTTCAAGACCCTTGAGGACTTCACCCTTGATGAGACTGAAAGCCTTCGCAAGGAGTTGGAGGGACGTCAGCGGGTCGAGTTCGAGATGAATGAGGCTATCACTTTCTTGGAGTGTCGGCTCATATAGGCGTTGAGCACGATTGAGACCATGAAGGCCGAGATGAAAACACTCAAGGAGGGCGTCGGAGTTGGAGGATCATCATCGCTTGACCGAGATAGGGAGGGCAGGGTCGAGGCTCCCAAGCCACCTATATTCAAAGGCGTCCGTGACGCGCAAGAGGTGGAGAATTTTATTTGGCATTCGGAGAATTACTTCAAGTGCAACAGGCTGAAGAACGACGAGAATAAGATCAACACCGTTGTGTTGTATCTTTCAGAGATGGCCATGCTATGGTGGAGGCCGAGATAGGGAAGGGGATGCGCACCATCAACACGTGGGAGCAATTCTGCGAAGAGTTTAAGAAAGCCTTCTTCCCTAACAACGTCATCTACGAGGCGAAGCGCAAGTTTAGAGAGCTGAAGCAAACATGGAGCATACAGGCATATGTGCAGGAGTTCACCACTCTAACGTTTCAAATCCCTAACCTCACGGATNCCATACCAAGAGGCGCTAACATCTCACCCACCTTCGACCACCGAAACAAGTGACGATGGCCGTGGCGATGAGCCCATTGACGTCAAACCTAAAGAGGAGTGGATCGCAAGGGTTGAAACGACAAGGCAGGCCGTGGAGATATTAGGTTGGCGTTTGAATATGACCGATGGCAAGTTCAAGACCCTTGAGGACTTCACCCTTGAGGAGACTGAAAGCCTTCGCAAGGAGTTGGAGGGACGTCAGCGAGTCGAGTTCGAGATGAATGAGGCTATCACTTCCTTGGAGTGTCGGCTCACAGAGGCGTTGAGCATGATTGAGACCATAAAGGCCGAGATGAAAACACTCAAGGAGGGCGTCGAAGTTGGAGGATCATCATCGCTTAACCGAGATAAGGAGGCCAGGGTCGAGGCTCCCAAGCCACCTCTGTTCAAAGGCGTCCGTGACGCGCAAGAGGTGGAGAATTTTATTTGGCATTCGGAGAATTACTTCAAGTGCAACAGGCTGAAGAACGACGAGAATAAGATCAACACCGTTGTATCTTTCAGAGATGGCCATGCTATGGTGGAGGCCGAGATAGGGAAGGGGACGTGCACCATCAACACGTGGGAGCAATTCCGCGAATAGTTTAAGAAAACCTTCTTCCCTAACAACGTCATCTAAGAGGCGAAGCGCAAGTTTAGAGAGTTGAAGCAAACGGGGAGCATACAGGCATATGTGCAGGAGTTCACCACCCTAACGTTTTAAATCCCTAACCTCACGGATGTTGATATGTTGTTCCACTTCATGAATGGGCTGCAAAATTGGGCCAGGACAGAGTTGGAACGTCGGCAGGTCAGGACTATAGACGAAGCCATCACGCAGGCCGAAACTTTGACATACTTCAGGCATGAGAACCCCGCCAGATGAGAGGAGGCAAGAGGTAGTCACGACCATGGTGGGGGAGATCGTGGCAAAGGCGAGGAGCACCGGCCACATCCAAAGAAGCATGATGCTTACAAGTTCGATGACAATAAGTCTGGACGTCATGGCAACACGGTGAGGAAGACAGAGGTTGCCAACAAAGGTGGTTGCTACATATGCAATGGGCCGCATGGTTATGCAAGGTGCCCTAAACTGAAGAGCCTTGGTGCTATCCTGCGAGAGCGGAAGGAGAAGGATACATAGGAGCAAGGGCAAGGCACAGAGACGACATAGTTGGGATTGATAAGTCTATGCGAAGCCATCACGAAGGAGCCAGAGAAGCCAAGAGGATACGGCGCGCAGTATGTCGTCCTTATGATCAATGGATGACTGACTTGTTCTTTGGTCGACATGGGTGCAGGGTCAATCTCATGACCAAGAAGGCAGCAACTAGGTTGATGTTGGGTTATAGTTTAAGCAACGCCTAACTCAGGACGGTCAATGCACCCCCGACTCCTGTGAGCGGAGTCGCGCTAGGCGAGTGGCAAGGTAAGACCAATTTCACTGTCGCTCCTGAAGATCTCTTCGATGTAATTCTTGGGCAGGAGTTCTTCCAACAATGCCACGCAGGGATCGACCCCTACCTCCAACGACTTCTAGTCGTGGAGCATGGAAGATCATGCATGGTTCCCATGGTCAAGGTGCCGAAGACGGAAGGACAAGTCCGCCTAATGGCCATGCAGCTCGAGAAAAATCCTAAGAAGAAGGAGTCGACGTCTAGAGCCACCATTGCAAGTTCGAAGAAGGACTGGTGCAAGAAGGTCTTTGCCACCGTGCATGAAGAAGGTACCAAAAGTGAACAATGTCGTGATGCCAAAGAGGTCGCCAAGGCGCTTGCCTCTTAGGAAGGAGGTAGGCCAGAAGACTGAGCAAGAGGCGATATGGAAGGCGTTACGCATGGGCCTTGATCGAGTCAATGGACTATTGGTCGCGCATGCCCAAGGCTCGGATAATGATGTAGCAGCAATGCGGCGCGGTCGTCGCATAAATAGGTGGGGGAGAGTGTCACGTCCCGCCACTTCGCAGTCTAATTTTATGTCCGGATAAGGGCGGAAGGGTCTAGAGTTGTGGAGAGGTTTGCGGAGAACTCTAGAACCTTTTAGAGAATTCAAGAAGGTTAGAGAATTCCTTAGAATTCTCTAGAATAATTTAGATAGTTTCCAAGAAAGCCTTAGAATTCTCTAGAGTCTGTAGAGAATTCTAGAGAGGGGCTTTTGTGTAAATATCTTAGGGACTTGTAAGTAATTTTTAATTGCATTTTAGTCTTTAGGAGTTAGTATAAATAGGGGGTGCCATTCATTTGCAAGGCATCCAACCAACCAACCAAGAAAGAAAGAAAGAAAAACATTCAAACTACTTGTAAAGCATTCTCCAAGCAATATAAAACCTTCTTCCAAAATTCTCTAAGTCTTTCCTTTCACTCTCTTAGCGATCTTAGCATAAAAGGCTTACTTGAGCTTATAAGATCGTGAAAGATTCGTGAGTAAGTTGTCAAGTGCCGCACGGAGCTTTAGTAAAAACTCTAAGTCCGTGACACTATTCTCTATTTTACTCTCCAAATATAGAGAATGGAGAGTAAAATAGAGTGGGGTTGGAGATGGTCTTATAGCTTGAAATTTTTAAGATTTCACCAAAGTTTACACGTAGGATAAATAATATTGAAGTATGTATTTTACAATTTTTCATCATTTATATTTGCTTTAAAATAATATTTTTTATATCCATTTAATATTTTATCAAATTCTATGGATTAGATTAGATTGAAATTTTAATTAAAAAAAACAGTAGAAATTTCTATTTAGAGGTATAGTTAATATTATATTTTATTTATTTTTCAAGTGTGGTGCAATTTATTGAGGTGTAATTTTTGCTATTTATTTTAATTATATGATGTAGTTTTTTATGTTGCAGAATTTGATTTTTAAACCAAACACTATTGTCTGTCATGTATTTATTGAAACTTTCTTGATGTTTCTTTTTATTTTTTTCATTTTCGCCAAACCTAATGAACGTAAATTAATTTATTATTTAATATTTAACGGAAATTAAAAATGTTAACTTACAAAACTAAAACTATTAAATTTTCGGTGCATACTTAACGGATTAAGCTGTTGGCTATAAGTTTAATAATTAAGAATTAAAGATTTCCAAAATAAACAATCATATATGTGGATTTAGTTCTATTTGTAGATTTTAATATTTGTCATGTAACTTTATTTTTGTGTGTGATTTAAATGGTGTTTCCACTAAGAAATCATGTATGCATTATGTCTTTTAAAATAATGACATGAGTTCTTACATCATCTTTTTATAGCATATTAAATTAATATACTTTTTCAGTTTTATTTTATGTGACATTGTTTGATTTGACATGCTATTTTTTAAAAAAGGTTGATTTTTTAAATGTGTGGTCTAAATTGTTTTTTAGATATTTGTATAAAAATAAATAATTACATTATGGAAAAAGGAAAATTTCAATGTTAAATTATTTCTAGTTATAGTAATGTGACATTTTTTTTCCCGAGAAGACCTTAAAAGAAGGGTGACACATAAAATGGGACTGAGAAAGTAATAACTATTCTCATAAATTTGTTAGTAAATTTCATTTAAACACTCGAACTAGTTTGTTTCAATTTAGCATTTGAACACATGATTAAGTATTTATATTAGTCAGTTTCAATTCAAAATTTGAAAAAATATATATGTATTCTCAAATGATTGTTACATAGATAAATTGATGTAGCAACCCGAAAGGTTATTTTGTGTTTTTTGCCTTCTCCCTTGTTTGATCCTCTCCATAGCTTTTGTTAGCTATTTATGACTTGCAGAAATAGGTGGCACAATTTTTGAGATGATCAGATATGTTTTGGGGGAAGTTTTTAAGTTTTGGGGTTTGAAACTTAGAAAGTTTGACCAACGTGAATAGTTGAAGTTAACGAGTTCGATTACGAGTTCTGAAGATATTACGAGGTTCAGAGGGGATTTATGACTTAGTCGGATAATTCTCTAAGGTTCTAAAGCACTCGAAAGTGACTTGACCCTCTGAAGACATTCTAGTGTTCTTACGGTTTGGAACACTAGAATTATCCTAAGATTCTCAAATAAAATTCTTGATAATTTGAGGGTTGATTCAAACGTCATTTTTAATAATATTTTAGACTTGAGTTCTTACCTTGTGGGTAATTGACTTTGAAAGAAAATTTTTAGTTTCGATCTTGAGACTTTGAGTTGACTTTTTGACCCAATATTTTATTAAAATTTTTATATTATAATATGGAGATCGATAAATTTGTATTCATATGTAAAGCATAATTTTGATATATTGAAATTATCGTAAAAACAAATTTGGAATTAGGTGAAGTTGGTTAGAAGATTTTCAAAACTGATGTTGGATGAAGAAATAGTTAATCTCTAGTTCTGGTGATATTGCACAAATGTTATCCCAAAAGAAGAATTTAATGTCATTTTTTGGAGCTTTTATTTCTTCACCTCATATAATAATTTATCCATCTCTATGCTCTATTTCCAAAATTTGTCAATAGATCTGATCCAACAAAGATACGAGTTAAAGAAAAGGCTTAGATATCCTTTCACATGAAAATTATTGTCTAAGCTCTAATATGAATGTGTAGATTGTACAGGGGAACTCTGTGAGCAGACGAAAAACAAAATTAGTTGGACAAACCATACTAGCTACTAAGAATGATCTTAGATTAGTTATCAAAAAGCACAAGTTACTATTCAATCAAGAGAGAGAGATCTAGTCTAGTTATATAAGTAGAAATGTGATGTTTGTTGTCGGAAACCCCTAATTATAATGACAAAATTTCAGCAACACTTTTTTGTCACAAATAACATTCTAGGTAAGAGAAAATTTCAACAACGCTTCTTCATTGTTGGTTAAAATTTCAACAAACACACAAGTTCCATAATCAGCTACAAGTTTCACAATCAACTACAAGTTCCATAACGTCTTTTTCCTTGTCAATGAAATGATATGTCACAGATGACCAACAGATACATTCATAGGCTAGTGAGAATAGGACTAATAGAAGAACATGAACAAATGGTTATTGTAACTTCAGACCAAAATGAAAAAAATAAAAAGAAATTCTGTCAGAATAATTAGTGAGTCTCACCATCTTGCATCCTAAGAGATTCAAAATCTCTTTTCAAATTCAGAATTTGATTTTGTCTGCCTCGTTCACTTCCTCTGTACTCCTTCTTAAGTTTTTCCCAATCTTTATTTGTTGTCTCACATGCAATGATTTTAGAAAAGATTGAATCTACAACTGAATTTTGAATTACAATTTTGGCTTTGTATTTTTTGATCTTTTCTTCTGAGTGAAGATTGATTTCTGCATTAGAAGATTTTTTAGAGTATGTGTTTGTCTTCCATTACAGTTTCCCACAAATCATAAGCCTCAAGATAAGAGTTCATCTTAACTGCCCAAATTTGATAATTTTCACTATTGAAGGTTTGTGAGGAATTGAAAGAAAGAGTATTGATTGTCATGGTATGAAAATAAGGTTTAAAATAGTGCGTTAAAAATAAAAGCACGGGTTAAAATTGGCCCTGCGTTAAAAATAAAAGCATGAGTTAAAATTGGATTGAAAATAGGTATGAAAATAAAGTGGTTGAAAGTTCTTCTTCAATGAACTCACAGATCCACTAAGATCAATAGAAGACTCTGATACCACTGTTATGGAATGAAAGAAACTAGAAAGAAAACATAAAGAGAAAATGAATGATAACTCTTTGTATTGATTCAAATAGAAGAGTATATCACTATTTATATATAATTAAGGAGAAAAAAATATATTATTTTTCTTCTAGACACTAAACTAAAAGGAAACTACATATTTTGCAATTAATGTAATCCCTAAACTTGGAAGGAAATTAAATACTATATAATATTTTTTAGACTAAAAAGAAAAAAGTAAAAAGATTCTACCAAATTTCAACAACATTCTGCTATTAGTTCTATTTCATACAACACTACCTGATTTGCTTTTAAGGGTAAATTACAGTCCAAATGTGAAGTTATTACTGATATGAAAAATGAATCAGTAGTTACAGAAACAAATTTGGAACAAACTTATTGACATCTTCCGTTGAAATGGCAATGTTGATAGATAAGTATGCAACACTTAGCTGGTGACATAAACGTTCGAAGCGTGGACGATGCCACAGTCCACTAATGTGCTATAATTATGCGTTAAACGACGTCCTTTGAAATACAAAATGATCTGTGTAGCATGAGGAATCCCTTGTGTATGTAGTACCTTATCCTAGAGCCCTTGGATGGTACAATCGGACGGGACGTCCACAAGAACTGTCATGTTCATGTATACATTCACGAAGATACTAAGGCGCTCAGGATTATAACTCAACTTGGGTCGAATTCTTGGAATTATGTGACGTCTCTATGGTATTTTTTCATGAACTCGTTGTAGCTTTTGGTGATGGACATCCCGCTGATCTAAATGTGTAAACAAGAACAATAATATTTAAATGTTGCAGTAATGAGTTCAACCAAAACCAAAAGTTCAAGAACATAATTTTAATCTCAACATTTCAATTAGTAACATGTATGATCAATTAGACCGTATAGGAGTAACAGTTCAAATTTCACATAAAACATTGAAGACCTTGAAGATTTAAGGAGCAGAACATAAATAGAAAAATGAAAAAATAATAAGAATATGAAGGGATCATTTTCCCAGAAAAAAAACCTATATAATATTTGATCTTTGCGGAATTGCTTTGCTAATTCTACACAGTTAATTTGTAGCTCATGTTTCAACTCTTGGTGATAATATATCATCAATTCGAGACCTTTGATCATATGGTCGTCACCGTTGAGAATCTACTCTTAAATTATGAGAATCTGATTTTCAATTCTCACAGAATCTTTTACATAAACCGCAATTTTATTCCACAATTGTACGAAAGAATTATCCATTTGAAGAAGATAGAAAATGAAATTGTGAAAGGGAACAAATCGAACAATATAGAGCTCAGAAAGAATGGGAAAATGCATAAGTACCCCCCAGCCTATGCCCAAAATCCCTGAGACACACCTAACCTTTACTAAGGTCCTATTACCCCCCGAACTTATTTTTTAGTTAATTGTTTACCACTTTTCGGCCTACGTGGCTGAGTCCGTGATTTCACCTATGTTAGGCGCGTGGGTGCAGCTTTTAGACAGCACAGACCAATAAAAATTGGTCATGTGTTAAAATAAACTTGGAAAAAATAAATTTTAACTCAATTGTCTTCTTCTTTATTATTGTTCTTCATGTTTGGAAAAAAAACCTCCATTATCATAACTTAAATTGCTCCTTTCTTCGAAAAGCTAACAAAAGAAAATCAAGAAAAAACTAACCTTTGAACTCAACCACGATTCTTGATGACTTAGAAGTAGGGGTGTACATAGGTCGGTTTGGTTTGGTTTTTCATTAAAAAAAACCTAAACCAATTATGTCGGTTTATTAAATCTAAATATCAAATCAAACCACGGAAAGTCAGTTTTTTCGGTTTCGGTTTTAGTCGGTTCTTTCGGTTTTTTTCGGTTTTTTGGTTTTTGTCGGATTTTTACAACTTAACGGTGTTTGAAAAAGAGATCAAATATATTTTCACCTACCTGTGTGATAAGCTAAACCTAAGAAACGTTAAATGAATAGAAATTTCCGTAAAGACGGTAAAATTCACATGAGTACAAAATATATTTTTTTGAAATAAAATATATAAACATTGAAAACTATAAACTAACTAAAAATATATTAACAAAGTTATAATATTTTTTAATCTATAAATAAAATAAAATTATATTGAATGAATGGGAAAGATGTGGGTCTAGCCAGACCCCTGACATCGGGTGACAAACCTTGATTATGGCAATTTCAAAAAAAAATAAAAAAAATATATATATAATATTTACAAAATTTTACAAACCCAAATTTGAAATAAAATATATAAACTAACTAAAAATATATTAACAAAGTTATAATATTTTTTATCTATAAATAAAATAAAATTATATATAATATTTACAAAATTTTACAAGCCCAAATTTGAAATAAAATATATAAACATTGAAAGCTATAAACTAACTAAAAATATATTCACAAAGTAGATTATAAGTAATATTTTTTCATCTATAAATAAAATAAAATTATATATATAATATTTACAAAATTTTACAAGCCCAAATTTAAAATAAAATATATAAACATTGAAAACTATAAACTAACTAAAAATATATTAACAAAGTAGATTATAAATAATTTTTTTTATCTATAAATAAAATAAATTATATATATAATATTTACAAAATTTTTCATGCCCAAATTTAAAATAAAATATATAAACATTGAAATCTATAAACTAACTAAAAATATATTAACAAAGTAGATTATAAAGGGAAAATGCATAAGTACCCCCCCAGCCTATGTCCGAAATCCCAGAGACACACCTAACCTTTACTAAGGTCCTATTACCCCCCCGAACTTAATTTAACTATAATATTCTACCCCTTTTCGGCCTACGTGGCACTATCCTTGAAAAAAAAGTCAACATGCATTGGGCCCATAAGATAGTGTCACGTAGGCCAAAAAGGGGTAGAATATTACATATAAAATAAGTTCGGGGGGGTAATAGGACCTTAGTAAAGATTAGGTGTGTCTCTGGGATTTCGGGTATAGGCTGGGGGGGTACTTATGCATTTTCCCGATTATAAATAATAGGATAGCCTTCTGAAATTTTGGGAAGTGTAAAAGCTACTTTTTAGAAAGTTGAAAAAGTGGGGCCCGGCGCGTGTTGAACAAACCTTTCAACCTATTTGGTTTATATTGCGACATAAGCCGAAAAGTGGTAAAAAATTAATTAAAAAATAAGTTCGGGGAGGTAATAGGACCTTAGTAAAGATTAGGTGTGTCTCAGGGATTTTGGGCATAGGCTGGGGGGTACTTATGCATTTTCCCCAGAAAGAATTGTTTTCTTGAACCGGATGAAATAAGAACACCATGAGAAACGAAGAATCTTGAAACTCCAACTATTTATATGGCGCCTTTTTTTTTTTGTATCTTTTTACCGTTAATTTTATTTTACTGCATTATTTTCTTTTTACACCATAATAATAATTCAAACTCATTTTTTATTTTATATACTTCTTTTCTTCTTCTTTTTCTCATATATTTCTTTATTTGTTTATTTTCTCTATTTATTTTTTTTCCTTCATAAATTCTCCCTCAATTTTATTTTAGCTTTTGTTCTAGCAAAGTGAAATGAGATAGCAAAAGGATATTGCGAAATATCCAAATTGTCAACGACTGAAGGTCAAGCATCAAAAAGCCGATGCTTTGTCTCAAGACATTAGCATTCCTACATGGAAGTGTGAAGATTTTAATATGGACTTCATTACTAGTCTACCTCGTACTCGTAGTCAGTTTGACTCGATTTGGGTTATTGTGGACCGAATGACGAAATCAGCTCACTTTCTTCCCGTAAAAACTTCGTTTTCAGCTGAGGAGTAATGGAGTATGCCAAGGTTTATATCCGGGAAATGTTAAGATTACATGGAGTTCCCTTGTTCATTATATCCGATCGTGGTACTCATTTTACGTCTCAGTTTTGGAAATCGATTCATAAAGGTCTTGGTACTCAAGTTAAACTTAGCACGACTTTCCACCCTCAAACTAATGGACAAGTCGAGTATACTATCCTTAACTTATAAGATATGTTAAGAGCTTGCGTAATTGATTTTAAGGGTAATTGGGATGACCATTTGTTTCTAATCGAATTTACTTATAATAATAGCTATCATTCTAGAATTGGGATGACTCCATTTGAGGCTCTTCATGATATGAGGTTTACGTCTCCTATTGGTTGGGTTGAATTTGGTGAAGTCGCTTTGATAGGGCCCGAGTTGGTACATGAGGCTATGAAAAAGGTTCGTCTCATTTGCGAAAGATTGAAAACGTCTCAAAGTTGGCAAAAATCTTATGCCGATGTTAGAAGAAGAGAGCTTTTGACAATTGGGTTTATTTGAAAATTGGGAATTAGGTGATAATGCATCTTATAGGTTGGGCAAAATGATGGGATTGAAGTATTAAGTGAAAAAATCATTATCGTGAAAATATAGTTGGAATTAGGTGATACTCCCTTTGTCTAAATTTATATGATTCACTTTCTTTTCTAGTCAATCCAAAAAAGAACGACACATTTTTAAATAGAAAAAATACATAAAGTGACGCCTGAATGTGTCCCGAATTTTCAAAAAGAGACCTTAACTTCGCGGGCGTTCTATTACCCCATGAAACTATTTCAAATCACAATAAATAAACATTACGTAAAAAGTACTATAAGTCACAATAATTGTCAATTCAAAATAATTAAAATATATATGAAAAATTTACGATCAAAGATAGACATGTTTGAATCTCAAAATCCGAAAAGTGTCATATAAATTAAGACGGAGGGAGTAACATTTTTTCATTTCAAATAAAAATATAACCTAGGTCCTAGGCGTTTGGTAACTGGACGACTTTCGTTCTTACTCTTTAATTAGCCTTTAATTAATTTGATTTAAAATTAAAAGACATTATAATAGACACTCCATCAAATAATACGGAAAAACCAAACACTCCTATTAAATGTTTAAGATCAAATAGTACGACAACAAAGTTTTACATTCTTGACTTCTTAATGAAGAATTGAAGTGCTTCTTCAAGAACATATTTGCGAAAGAAATATTTTAATAATAGTATATTTTGAAATGATATTTTAAAAGTAAAAAATCAAAAATTAACAGTACAGTACTGATACCAAAGAGAATCGATATGATTGAGATGGTCTAAAAATCTAATTTCGATTATACATTATAAAATACCCAAAAATTTAGAATGATATATTTTTTTAAAAAAAAATTACCGATTGAACCGTCCTATTGACACCCCGAAAATTAATGATGTAGGTGTAGAAACACACTTTTGACACTATATTGAAGAGAAAATATATAAAGTGCCCCCTTAACTAAGACTCTTTTTTCAAATACACACTTAAATTTTGCGAGAGTCCTATTACCCCATGAAACTATCGATCACAATAAATACACCATTTTTACACCCACTTTAAAAATAGTGATGGTGGGTGCGTGTGTGGAATAAGATGGAATGAAAAAGGTAGGGTTTAAAAAAAAAAGGAATAAGAACAGATGGTGGGGGTAGGGGGAGTGGGTGGATGGTTGTGAGGAAGAAGGAGAATGGAAAAGGGGCCCTTTTATAAAAAAAATTACACCTATTTTAAGTGTCTAATTTATTTATTTATTATGTCAGCTATTTGAATGATATTTAATTCACTATATACTAGATTAAGGAATAAGTAAACGCCTTGTGAAGTTATATAATTGGATGAGATCATCAATTATATAATGAAATTTGCTGCCAAGTTCACGAGGAATTTTTATGTTTATTAAAAAAAAAGTTAGGCTCTGTATAATCGGATGAGACCATCAATTAAATTTAGCATGTGAAGAAGTCTAGTTTTTTTTTTAAAAAAAGGAATATTAAAATAGCACTTGGGTTGCAAAGTCAAACAAAAAAACAAAAATAAAATAAAACATGTTGCATATATAAAATCAATTCCTATGATACTATAAGAGAGAAACAATTTCCAAATCTTTATTTGTGTTTTTATCATTAAATTTATTGTACTTTAGATTCAGAACTTTGGCAATTATTAATATTAAATTAATACTCTTTTCTTCCTTGTTTTACGTGATGCAAATACTCTTGAAAAATTAAAAGAATACTTTTAAATATTTTGATCTGTCAGTCATTCTCACGTATAAATTTATCCTCGTTTAAGAAAATACTGAATTCGATTGAACGGTAGAGACTACATTTCATCTTGCCTCAATCTCTCTATATATAGATATCAAAGAAAGAGGACTTCAACATTGAATTGTGAGCATATCAAAGAAAAAATGAACTTAGCTCACAACAAAATTCATTGTTTGGTAATACCATTTCCAACACAAGGCCACATAAATCCAATGCTTCAATTCTCCAAAAGATTACAACACAAAGACATAGAAATCACACTTGTTCCTACCATTCACATATTCAACAAAAGCATGCAAGAATTGACAAGTTCCATCACAATTGAGCCAATTTCTGATGGATATGATGATGTGAATGGACTTTTTTGTGCTAAGTCCATTGAAACCTACTTAGAAAGTTATCAAAAAGTTGGATCACAAGCTATCATTCAACTCATTGAAAAGTTGAAAAACAAAGGAAATCCTATAAATTGTGTCATTTATGACTCATTCATGCCTTGGATTCTTGATGTTGCAAAAATGTTTGGACTAGTAAGTTGTGTTTTCTTCACTATGTCATGTGCTGTTGAAAACATTTTTTATCATATCCAACTAAAGGAACTAAAGCTTCCTGTTGAAGGACATCAAGTTTTGCTCCCTGGATTACCACCATTAGTTCCCTCTGACTTGCCATCTTTTGTTAATGATTTGGGGTCATATCCACCATTCTTGAAGATGCTTGTTGATCAATTCTCTAATATCCAAGAAGCTGATTGGATCCTTTGCAACACCATATATGAATTGGAGAAACATGTTTGTATTCACACTCTT